>NC_133341.1:31499730-31820980 GCF_030506205.2 Paramisgurnus dabryanus | reverse complement strand
TCCTCTAATTTCTTAAAAACACTTATAAATCGTGCAAGCTGCTTTTGGGAAAAGCTTACAAGAATGCTTTGGGTCCAAACCAACTTAAGTTTTCCATAAAACATCTGTGACGTGCTCTAGATTACCATAGTATATAATTTAAACTCTCTCTTAGTGAAAATATGGTTTAAGGTGAATGGAACCCAAAACATTAATCGGATGTGTTATATACTGAAGGTTCATGCAGTGTGCCAGAAAATCTGTCGTCTGTCCCAGAGACCACCAGAGAGACAGACAGATGCTGCTGCTGTCTGAAAGATGTATGACTAAACTTTTTCTCTATCTCAACCTGTCCAAATGCTGGGTTGAGCCTTTCGAGTCATTTAATTCGTTTTGGGTAGTTTGGTATAACCCAATATTTGGGTTAATATTGACAGTTGAATGAATGCAACAGCACATGTAAAGTTAAGGAGACACCATGTTGGCATCTGTTTTGAAATATGCAAGAAAGTAACAAAATAAAATTAAGATAAAATTATAATAATATTAACCTATTTATGAAGTCAAATTTACCAAATGTTTAAATAAAAATGAAACCATTCTTTGGGTTAAAGAACAACAACCCATTTGCTAGCTTAAAATTAATAACCCAACTTAATGGGTTCTGTCCTATATGTACATTTTTTAGACTGTATGTTTGAAAAGATTAAAATAAATATATTTTCAACTGCAAAAAATATTTATAATTTTATATTTTATACATACTTTTATATTTTGGCCAGGAAAAATATATTTGTAAAATTAGAAATGTATTTGTTGCCCCTAAATTACATTTTGAAATATATATGTTTATATATGATTAAAAGGTTAAAACAAAATATATTTTTAAATTCAAAAATATATTTAATTAAGCTTTACTTTCTACCAAATGTATTTCACATATATTTGAGAAAAAAATTTGGACAAAGAAATTTTGCCGTATGGGCAGGTTCCTTTGAAACGTGCTGTGTGATGTTCTGGACAACTAGTAGCGCAGCAGCAAGCACTAGTCATCATTTCACCGTCTATAGGTTAACTACAGACCTGATATAGTCTGGCTATGAGTAACCCACTTCTACCCAAAATAAGCTTTCAATTCGGTTGCATGTCATTTTTGCCTATATAACTTGCAAGATGTCTGATATTCCATCATGTAAGCAAAGTCAACAGTGATTATTGCTTTCATTTATTTATTTATTTCATTTCATTTATTTTTAGACGTATTTAAAACGTATTGCCTTGTTTTAGCCTAGACGTCTGGACTGTGTTTGGATGGCTAATAGACGTCTTTTAAACGCAAAACACCTTGCTGGGTTCAGTTCGCTGTCTATCACTAATGTTAAAGGTGGGGTGCATGATCTCTGAAAGCCATTGTTGATATTTGAAATCATCTAAACAATCACGCCCCTACCCCAATAGAATCTGGACCTTCATTTGATAGTCCCGCCCCACACATACGCAACCCAGGCAACGATGTCGGTAGTAGACTCGCCCCTTACTGCTGATTGGCTACAAGTGTGTTTTGGTAGTCGGTCCGACTCACTTTCCGCACTCAGCCTTTAAAGTTGTTTCGTAGACTAATATGCATTGCTTATGTTACTGATGTTTTGTTTGTGTGTTGTGTTTGTTTCTGAGGGTCTCTGTGACAGCGGGCAGTGCAGGTGGATGCAAATGATAAGCGAACTGCAGACATACCAGAAGCATTAATCTTCATTGATCACTGATTGTAATTCTGTGAAAAATAATCATTATCAGGAGGAGGAGGAGGAGGAGGAGGAGGAGTGCAGACGGTGTAATGAGGAAGAAGAAGCAACGTGTTAACATCTCAACATGAAACTACTGAAGTCCAAAACCTCGATGTAAGCTTTTGTAATAAACCTAAAATAATTACGTCATTTATTTCCCCTCACGTTGTTTTAATGCATTTCTTATGTTGATCCAAATGAGGAGTTGATTACAGTGATTACAGTACATAATGAAATTGGATTAGGGCTGGTGAGGTTGTGAAGCTCTCTAAAAAACTCCTCCTAAGTCTTCTGAAGCCTTTGAATTAAATGAAAGATATCAGCAAATAAAAGTCTTCCTGATAAACATTGTGTGAATATGCAACCTAAACATGTTGTGTTAAAAAGATTTGCCAATAAGATTGGGCATCTCTGACCATATATAATTCAAAATTACACCTAGATCTTGGATGGCCTAGGGGTAAGATGATAAACAAAAGTTTAATTTTATCTTCATCCATCTTAATGTGTGCGGAAATGTGTTTATGTTGCTGTGACAATGCGATTTTTAACTGTTTCGGGCTCAGGTTGGGCTCGGACATAAATATCTTAATGGCTATCGGGTTACGGTCGGGTTTGGTTACTGCCCTGTCGGACGCGGGCCGGGCTCGGACAGAAAAATGTGCACTCTAGTGGGAGACCCCTGTCTCAGACGATGACGGGTTTGTCCTGTAGTGGCCACCGTAGCTTCTCTACGCGTTTCGAAAGGGAGGGGTGAGCTGTGGACTGAGCCACTGGTTGCAATTCGCAATCTCACCACTAGATGCCGCTAATAATCTACACAGTGGACCTTTAAACAACATGAGGGTAAATAAATGTGAATGAACCCAATTGTGACCAATCTAATGTATGATAATCATTCCCACCATAAAGATTAACTTCCAGGATCGTTTATCTAAAAGACAGAGGTTTTGTAGTTCAGCTTGTAAATCATTTAATAGAAAAACACATGATATAAAACGTGTCTGTGTGTGTACTGTATGTGTGTGTGTGTGTGTGTGTGTGTGTGTCAGGACCAGGTCCAGACATTATCATCGATATCCTAACTAGACGCGACGTTCAGTATATGTTCAGTATAGACAGAAAAATGCTTCTATTGCTGGAGTCATCGTGTCTAGTTAGGACACGGTGTTAGATTCACATCGCACATCACAAGCAACAGAAAAACTTCAGCCAGAAATACAAAGAAACTCTGGAGAGCTCAGCCTCAGTTTAGTGCTGATGTCTCTGCTCATCTCGCTCTCTGTCTCTTACTGTTACACAAGATGTGTTGACTTAATGTACTAAACCAATGCCTGATGATTAAATCTGTGTTTGGATATCAGGATTAGACAACCAAAACGAGTACTGGTGACCCAGCAGGTGAGTCAGGTGCTTATCACTGTTGTCGTGCATTAAAAGGGACATTTCACATTTTTAGATGTCAAATAAATCTTTGGTGTCCCCAGAGTACATATGTGAAGTTTTAGCTCAAAATATCATATAGATAATTCATTTTAGCAAGTTAAAATTGCCACCTTGTAGGTGTGTGTGTCCTTTAAAATGCAAATGAGCTGATCTCTGCACTAAATGGCAGTGTCGTGGTTGGATAGTGCAGATTAAGGGGCGGTATTATCCCCTGCTGACATCACAAGGGGAATCAAATTTCAATGAGGTATTTTTCACATGTTTGCAGAGAATTGGTTTACCGAAAGTTACACATTTCACATTTTCTAGGTTGACAGAAGCACTAGGGACCCAATTATAGCACTTCATGATATGTCCCCTTTAAGGCAGGTTTATGTTTAATAATGTCGTGGCTGTCGGAGTAAACTGCATTAGGATGATGTTGTGTTACCGCCGCTGTGAAGCCTACAGCAGACAAGACCCTCAAAGTTATATGTGGTGGTGATACATTCAAAGATGAACGTTTGAACAATAACATGACTTAGAAGCAGGACGTCTGAATTTGTTTGAAAATTATAGCGATTTCTTATCGTTTAAACGTTGGTATGGTGATCGGTTAACTCACCCACACCACCGCACTGGTTAGCAGTTCACATTCCACGACTGAGAGCAAACAAATGTTTGTGTTAGACTGTAGGACTAGTTCATCTGAACTACAGCTGAGCATTTCATATAATTTCTCTCCAATGTAAAGTTTTCAACATCACTGCAACACTACAATTCGTAGTCTTACCTTGGCACGCTCGGGGGGGCACGGTTAGGCCGGGACGGGACCTGAGGAGGAGCCCCACCGAAGGGGTCTGGACGAGATGGAACGGGCGGCCCACCTGCAGCTGGAGGACCCGGGGCCGAACCACGTGAACCTGGACGTCCAGGAGGACCTGGAGGAGGAGCTCGTCTCTGAGGAGTCGGACTTGTGGCTGGTGAGCTGAGAGAGAAAACACAAATAAATCCAATGAATTTAATGACCGATCAAGACTTCGATAGTGAATCGGTTTGGTTTTAAACAATCCTTAAAATATCTATCTTTATTAAACATACCGTCCTCCAGAGCCGGTGCGCTGCACCTGAAGCCACGAGTCATCCACGGGTGGAGGCAGAGCTGTGGTGACCGTGGTGGTGCTGATGTCTCCGATGATGTTCAGCGCTTCTTTAAGAGCGAAATACATACGCAACATTTCATCTCGACGCTGGGCCTGTTCTGCCGATTCCTCCATGAGCGTGTTTTGATCTCCACACGAATACAACTGAGCCAACAGCTCGGCATTGATGAACTCTTTAGTCTAGACATACACGGAGAAAACACACCGATCAGTCTAGCCTTTCATTTTGGGTGAAACTGTTCTGATATCAGGCTGCTTACATTGTTTATCATGAGGTGCATGAGGGTCTTGGGTATCAGGTCTCGTACGGTTTTGTTGACGATACCCATGTAGGAGTCCACCAGGTTACGGATGGTCTCCACCTGCCTCTCCAGCTGTGGATCCATGGAGTGCATGAAACCATCTGAACCGTTCTCCTCACCGGCGTCGCTCTGCACAAACGGAAACAATGAGACGGAGAACATCGCGAGAAATGGAAAATATAAATAACCACTAAATGATCATACCTTATCTTTCTCCTTGTGTTACAGCACAGGACATACAAAAGACAGGAAGAGAAAAAAAAACATTCAAACAATGTTTCTCAAATTCATACTATAACTGAACGATGTTTAGTTTATGTTAAAGATTAAAGCAGATGAACGCACCACCACACGTTCAGGGTAGACGCCAGCTCGCAGGAATGAAGCTTTCCATCCGTCCACCTCCTCCTGACTCTCACAGGCTAACTCCAACTGTCTGTAGTCCTTGTACACGTTCCTGTAAGATGCATTAATATCGGTTATATAATTATATATTATTATTAAAATTAATATAATTGGTAAATTTTTGTACAGTTAAAGGGCACATATTATGCAAAATCCACTTTTACAAGTGTGTGGACATAAATGTGTGTTGAAAAAACACTGAACAATGAAAAAACAATGAAAAAAATCCACACTCTCCTTTTTTAATCCCTATTAAACCAAAGTAGTCTCATTAGACATGCCGTTTTTATCCTCTTGTCAATCTGATGTCACACTGATAAAGCCCCGCCTACGGCCACTGACTGAAAACGTTTTTCTAAATGTGTTTGCTAGCATGTTGTAGCGCTAATACGCCTAAAGAAGATATTATTGTCTCAGGCTGTATTCACAGAAATCAGATTCATATTTTACCAAAAGCGCTCACTGTCTGTTAGTAAGGGAGTGAGGAGGTGTAACTCATTCGCATTTAACACATGAAAATATTATATGCACACCAAAAACACATAGTACATCTTGTAAAAATGGGCATATGTGCACTTCAACTCTTTCCCCGCCATGGACGAGTTATCTCGTCAATTAAGAAAAAAACGCTTCCCTGCCAATGACGAGTTTTTACGTCAAACCGTATTTCCGCTGTTATCCACCAGGTGGTGCTATTACCCAACTTATAAAACACTGAAGCATTTACTCAGTTAAATACAGTAAAAACTCTGTGTGTGTTCTGAATCTGATCTATACCGAGGCCCTAAGGTGCCATTGGAGTAAAAAAATCTAAAGTTTAGTTTCATGTGCGTGCGAAAAACTTTCATGTGATCACGCGAAACCTTCATGTGCAGATTTTTTTTTTTAGTTTAGTTTCGCATGCTGACGTGAAACTTTCGCGCGCTCACGTGAAACTATCGCGCGCGCACTTGAAACTATTCCGTGCACACATGAAACTATTGCGTGCACACGTGAAAGCGAAAGATTCACCTGAGCACGCAAAACTAAACGCAGTAGTTTCAGGTGCGCACGCGATAGATTCACGTAAAACCATGTATTCTATATATGTTCATCCAGTGAAATTTCACGAGATTTTGGCCATTATTAAATCCCTTTTAGCCACAGCCACCAGGCTGGTTGTAGCCGTTTCAGCAGGGATTATATTTGACAATTTCTCATTGACATAAATAGATTTGGTACAGTAAATGATGGCTGACAGTGTCAGATTTTTTTATTTTTATACTTCATGTCGTGCTGTATAACCACTGACCTCTGCTCAGTGTTGAACAAGGCAAAGATGTGTTTGCTGGACATGAAACCTTTCTCCACATCTCTGAATTTCAGATTGTCCACCTGCAGCATGTACTTCTTCTCTTTCTCCTGTAGAGGGCAGCAGAGAGAAAGATCGAGTGAGACAGAGAGAGAGAGAGAGAGAGAGAGAGAGAGAGAGAGAGAGAGAGAGAGAGAGAGAGAGAGAGAGAGAGAGAGAGAGAGAGAGAGCGAGAGCGAGAGCGAGAGCGAGAGAGAGAGAGAGAGAGAGAGAGAGAGAGAGAGAGAGAGAGAATGAGAGAGCGAGCTGCAGTTTATTGTGTTTCAGTGAAGTTTGATACGATTCAGTCGTGCCAATAAAACAACTAGAATTTGATTAGAAACGAAGGCGACAGAACCGAAAGCAAATAAAGAACAAAACCAAGAAACAGATGTACACAAAACAGAAATGAATCACAGATCTACAGCGAAATCATTTCAAAGTGGTGTACTTTTACATTTTTACAGCATTGCTATGTGATTGCTAAGGTGTCTGGAGCGGTTTTCAATGCGTCAATTCGCGGTTTCTAGGGTCAGTTGTGACTGGTTGGGTTTCTGGGTGGCTATTCGGTTAAAAGTCAAGAGTCTGTGTCATATTCTGGTCTGTAGATTTGACTCGGTTCCTATTTGAGTCGACAAAATGTTCTTGGCTGTTTCATCCGTCAGATCATTGAGTTTCTCCTCAAGCCGCAGGATTTATGTCTGTAACTTACATGCTGAAGTTTCTACAGATCTTCATAATTAATATTAATCAGGGATGCACAGATTACATAACATTTCTGTGTCGATATCTATATATTAAATTACTTGGAATGACATTTTCCGATACCGATAAATACCGATACTTTAGTTTTTCACTCCTATCATTGTCACCTTATTCAAAATAATTTGACAGTATAAATTCTGGTGTGTTTTTAAATGCCAGGATATAATCTGCCCTAAACACCGGCTGTTGGAATAAAATGCTTTTATCTGCCGATACAGATTATATGCCAATACATCTCTAATATTAATACAGATCACTGACTGATCAAACACAACTAACAAAGCATCAGTAACACTGCAGAGGAAAGTGTGTGTGTGTGTATGAACTATATATAAATTTAAAAGAGAGGTTTTTCTCAGCCACACACGGCTGGAACTGATTAGAGCCGTCAGACCTAAAATAAACCGTCAGGGCGGGCGGGCGACGCAGACTTCAGCCTGACTGGTGCACCACAGCCATCTGGCGGTCCGTAAGGGGCCCGGAGCCCGGCGGGCACAGCCCGGTATTCCCCTGCCACCAGAGCGAGTACCACGCCCTGCTGTAGCGCCTCATTCAACCGCCCATAAAAACACACCGACCTCCAGACCGAACCAGCTGCGAGACTAAAAAAGCTGCGATACCTCCAGCTGCAGAGACTGTGCCGGTTCTTCTTCACGTTAACACAGATAAAGAGCTTTAGAAAGGAAAACTACAGTACAGTATATAACTCAGATGTTACTTATCATAGAGATATGTAAAAATGACAATATTAAAGCTCAGGAAAGAGAAATATTTGAGTTTATTTTACATAAACTTTACATTATAATTTGAGGTCTCTGACTTTAAAATGTTAATGTTGATGTTAAAGCAAAGTTTAAGACATGTTGAGAAGTAAAATTCAAAGTTACATAAACAATTCTCCTCTACGTTAAACAAGCAAAAGTCTGTGTTTTATGAACGTCAGGGGGTTTCCGAATGTCTAAAGTGTTTCCTGTTGGCCAGGTACATATGACAGCTAGTACAGGTGTTCAACATCAGATATCATGCAGTTGCCACGGCGCACGTGAGGATGACGTCATCCCTGAAGTCTGCCTCACATACGCACACACATCATGAGTCACACTTTTCCTTTTGCTGGGCCAGATTTGAGAAAGCGAAGGAGGGATTGAGAGTGATGGGTTATATGAAGAGTCGAGTACAGTCAGAGGAAGACAATGAAAGAGAAATATCACAGCTACATTTTTAAATCAAAGAAGAATACAAAAGAATACTTCTGTTCATGTGTGACACATCTCATCTAATACATCTCATATGCATTCTTTTTTCTTATTGGTAAAGTTAACATTTATGTAGTGACCACAAAAGTTGAATAAAAAAGCTTTCCATTGATGTATGGTTATAGGCCGAGATGCAACTAATTGAAAATCTGGAATCTGAGGGTGCAAAAAGATCACCTCTAAAGTTGTCCAAATGCAACATATATTACTAATGATAAATAATATTTGATATATTTACATTAGAAGGGGAGAGCGGGGGCGAAACTAAGTACCATTTTTCAGAAAAACTTAATTTTAAAAGATTTTTTTGCTGTGGTCAATAACTCACAAGTGTGCTCTATCAATACCAGGTGGAATTTTGTAAAAATGTAAAACGGCGTCAGTATAATTTCACTTTAAAGCGACACCATGTAATTTTCAAAACTTCATAATAAATTTTCAAGACCCTTTTGATAGTACATCGACTTTAAATAGGTTGAATGACATGTCTACCATAGCCCGACGGGGTCTGAATCGCTTTTACTCGTACTTTAAAACTTAGGGTTTCTGGTAGTAACCAGAGCACAAAAAAAAACTACAAAATTCGACTGCTTTACGGCATACGTCACTTCCTCAACACATTTTTTTTGACGTGAATTTTGCTGGAGGCTACTTAAGGAGTGTAGAGAGCATCTTCTATTATGTGACTCTGTGGCACCATGTTGGTGTAACGGACCTATGACACGGGCGACCCGGGTTTGATTCCCCTTTAAGGCAATTTTTTATATAAACTCACGATCTTGATTCGTACATAAATGCGATCTTCTTTATAAATGACGGCGATTATCTTGCATATAGTTCCCTGTATTCAGATGCTGCATTCACGTGTTCACGTATTTACCTTTCTTTTACTGCCGAGTGTTTCTCTCTTCTCTCATCCTCATTTGCTGCGTTCCGCTGTCACTCGCGTGACGTATTACAAAGCGGCAGACCTCTACACATCGGTTTGCTTGGATTTGGAGCGACAATTTTCACACAAAAGAGTGGAAAAACAAGCGCCATTGCGGAAAATCCCGGTGGTGAGGGAGAGAGGGACGATGCAACAATATTTGTTTTGAAAAAGGCAAGGAAATACTTCTGATCGTTTCTCAATTGGAAGGCTGCAGCTTTCGGAGTTCAAATATGCAGGCTGCATACGTCATCAAGCCTGGTTTATTAAGGTAAACTGAGCATTACATTCGCAAGTCATAAGCATACTGCAACAATTTACGATTAACTAAGTATAATAGTCAACTTTATAATGGTTAATATTCTGAAATAAGACAGTCTTGATGACGTATGCAGCTTAGAAATACGACATCCGGAGGCTGCAACCTTCAGATTGAGAAATGGCTTCTGCCACGAGTTCCTCATCAGAAAGTTGTAACATGACTGCGTTTCTCCCTGATGCCTCAAAATGTTGATCGTTTAGCATTTAGTTTTTAAAGGTTTAGTTTTTAGGTTGGCCAGTTCTTTTCATTTGCGACAGTGCTGCGGCGCTTGTGGCCTCTAGGGGCGCTAGGCGTGAAGAATACATGTCTAGCGCCCCCTAGTGGCCAAAAAGTTCCGCGGTGTGCCTTAAAACATAAGTAGTAAATTGTTACTTCTGACCCCACCTGCAGGGACGAAAGTAACACACAGGTGAGTCAAAAGTAACACAACAAAACAAGACTGATTTACATGACTATGACCACGTTAATATGTAACTGCAAACGTATTTTGCAATTTATCTTTGTAAAGAATAATGAAATTACATTTTACATTTCAGTTTTATCAAATGTTTCAAAAGCAACTAGCAGTACAAACTTAAATTGTTGAGAATAAAATATTTTCAACAGTTTGAACACTGAAATTAAATCAAATTAGAATAATATCAGTTTTCAACATATACAACAGTATTAGCAGTGGGACAAAAGTAACAAGTGTTACTTTCATCGCGACAGGATCTCCTCACATTTAAACCCGATGTACTTTTATTTTGAAAAACTCAGAGAGGTCAAACTTCAGGATGTGTTAGAGCACTAAATAACCTGTAGATTGATCAGTACTTTAACACGTGAAACCAGAAACACAAAGCGTTATAAAATTTTACTGCTTTAGGAATTTACTTTTCACGGTTGAAAACACCTTTCTGGATCTACACGCGCAAAACAGTGAGTAAATAATGCAATATTTGTCAGCTCTGTCAAGGGTTTGTGTGCTAAAGATGCTGTCATAGTCTGGGATGTAAAGGTTATCAGAGCTCGGAGAAAATTTTACCTTTTTACGTTACTTTTGCCCCGGTTCTCCCCTACATTAACAAAATATCTTTATGAAACATGGTCTTTATCCTAATGACTTTTGCCATATTTTTATTTAGACCCATTGTGGCTTTTGCTACAAATATACCTGTGCGACTTATGACTGGTTTTGTGGTCCAGGGTCACAAATGTCTTTCATTTAGTTTTATATGTGATCTACAATGTAACTGTGATTCTATTTAAAGAAAAACACCACTGTTTTTCAATATTTTCCTATGTTCTTACCTCAACTTAGACAAATTAATACATCCCAATCTTTTTTTAATGGATGCACTTAATCTTTGTACAGTGCGTTGTGACTGTGTTAGCATTTAGCCTAGCTCCATTCAGTCCTTAAGATCCAAACAGGGATGAATTTAAAAACCACCAAACACTTCCATGTTTTCCCTACCTAAAGACAGTTACACGAGTTAAGTATGGAGGCACAAAATCAAATGTGACGATTTTTTAAGCAGATAAAAATGAGAACTATATTGTATGGCGAAAGAACACTTCATCAGCATTTTTTTCGCTTAAAAAAAAAATCGCCACGTTTGATTTTGTGCCACCATACTTACTCGTGTAACTACTTATGTAACAGACTTTAAATAGGGAAAACATGGAAGTGTTTGGTGGCTTTTAAATTCATCACTGTTTGGATCCTAAGGAATAAATGGGGCTAGGCTAAATGCTAACACATTCATAACGCGCTGTACAAAGATTAAGTGCACGCATTGAAAAAAGATAGAGATATATTAACTTGTCTAAGTTGAGGTAAAAACATAGTAAAATATTGAAAAATGGTGATGTTTTCCTTTAAGCCGGTTCATGAGGTGCATTCTTGGATGTTGAAGGGGTTTCCATTTGTCGACTCCTTTTGCTTCACTGTATCTACAACTCATCTATTTCATCATTATCTTATTAAACCTCAGGTAAGGTCCAGTTTTAACGCAGGTAAGGCAAAGCTTCACAGTTTGTCATTTTTAGTATGCTCACAGTTAGGCATTTGATAGATGCTTTTATCCAAAGTGACCTACAAACATGAAGATTCATCATTTTCAATATCACTATTTTGGTCATGAAACTGCAGAGCACCGCTTGTGTTGTTTAGCAACAGACAACCAATCATAAACTCATTACATTTCTGTCTATCTCATACTGTGTTGAAAAATGATAACCTGGACCATTAGCCGTTTGATTTTGCATGTTTAAAGACGTCATGACTCCTATAAGCTTTTTTAGGCATGCAGACCTTTAAAAACCTTTGCACTCAGATGTCTGGAAGTGCCTTTACAATCAGACGATCTGATTGGAGGATGCAGTTTTCACAAGTGCTTGACAGTTCTGTGTGAAAAGAAAATAGTGCTCATTAAACAATTTTACTAGGTTTGTAAAAACACAGAAACCATCGTGCTGACTTGAAAGCTAACACAGTTTATGAATGTTTCTCTGCTTGTATGAGTATTTAATGAGGTAAGCACTGAGACAGATCATGATTGGTTGTCTGTTGCTAAACTATACTGCATCATCGCACTGTAGACTCTTTGGTAATGAAGTTTGGGTTTAAGTGGTGACAGAAAATTCAGATTTACAAGAGTAAGTAAATATAGAGTAAAGTGGAGTTAAAATATATCTTTACTTTTCTGTGTATTTTGGGGGTTAATAAGTGGATTCTTAAAATAAAGAACCAGACAGAGTCACATATAAAGACCAACAAACCACAGCGCTGCCACCACACACAGAACAGAAGCATGCATGGAAACCATCAAAGGGTGAGAAGTCAAATAGCAATGTATATCAGTCCTGACCTCTGACCTCCTACATGCACACACACACATCGGTGAATGATTCTCCATATGGTCTCATTGGTTCTCATCAGCGTCTCCTCCGGATCTCAAACAGCCTGATCTCACGAGAATTCATATATTTTATGAGTTGGCTAATGCGCATAAATTCAGAATGATCATCAATGTCACAAATCATACGGGTGATTCTCCCGAAAATTAAGTAAATGCAAAGTAAAAGTATCAAAGTAAGAAGCAAACATCTCTTCGCGTACTATTTTTCACATGATTTCAAATGGCATCATACAAACCAATTTTGTTGTTTTTTCCACATTTAAGGGGAACATTTTCATTACCGCAACGTGTTCATGACTGGATTTGGGTTCTTTGACATGAAAATATTTATAATTAAAAAATCTAAAAAATAAAAAGCTTCAGTGCATGTTATACTATAAACATTAACAGTAAAGAAACATGTGGTATTTGGTAAACGTAGAGACAATAATAAGGAATATAAATCTGTCCAAGAAAAATTTTCTCATCCTCCGCAACAATTTTCAATCATTGTTTAAGCCCTCAAGGAACTAACATTTAAAAAAATTGTTGGAAGGGACATAATTGACTGTGACACTCAAGATGGCTACCAGGTAAGCAGTTCTTACTTTTCTCTCCGGATAAAAGTTGAAATTTTGTTTGTCATAGTACCTAGACAACTTTTACGTCCTCATTACCGAAACATGAGTTTGTAAATGCATATATTTAATGTAATGCATGTTGCGGTAATGATCATTTTTGATAATGATCATCTAAAAAATTGTAATAATTTTTTTAATCCTCTACAACAATGGTTATAGTAAGTTCAGACCTTAATCTTATATGTGCAAAAAAATGGCTTCAAGGGATTTAAAAAAAAATCTGATGCTGGACACCTAAGTCTGGATTTCGTGAAAATCACCCATATGTGCCACCTTGTAAAATACGAAAGCAATGCCTAGAGATAGCATTGACAGTAATCACAGTCAGGTAGTTTAACCTTGTTAAAATTCGTAAAAATAGTGCATAACCTGTGACTGCAGAAAACTCAAGTCAGTATGAAACTGCATTTCTATCCATTTCTTTCATATCTAGTTATGGATCCAGCTGTTTCATTCAAATATCAACAACGTCTCTAAATGTCTTCCCTAGGAAAAACGGCAAAGATTTTTCGGAGATCTGTTTTGGAATTTTTTCTCCTATTGGCAACCACATTGGCCAAACTCGAAATATTTTCCATTGTTTTGTTTTTCGTGTGACTAATACGGCGCAATTATAAAAGTGAAGGAAGTTCAGACTCGATTCATAAACACACTTCACATGGACGACTGCGCTAATCTAAACACAAATGACTTTCATACACACTTTTAAGGGCGATGTATGCATGCATATATTTATTTATATAAATATTCGTAAAGCTGATCAGATAAAAGTAAATCAGACCTAATGATGATTGTAAAAGTACAAACTGAAATAAAAAAGAAATCTGTTGCTTTAAAAGCTGCATATGTGAATGTATGTGTGTGTGTATACGTGTGTGTCTATTTTTGTATGTGTATGTGTGTGTGTGTAGGACTGAATAGCGCTGGTGTCTTGGGTTCGCATCAAAGGCCAGAGAGACGCAGGGAGGCATATGGGAGCAATAATGCCGCTCTAACCCCTCATTACCAGAATGACTGCGCCGTCAGCAGAGGCCAACGACAATTTTCAAAATGCATGCCTTTTTCTTTCCTTTTCTGTCTTTAATTCATTTGCAAAGAAGGAAAAACATCAAAAGCTGAGATTTTCCCTGGCATGCTGCAACGTTCCGGACATCCATGAGGTTTTTTAAACACTGCTGGAGAAAGTTAAGATTATTATTAAAAAAAAGTTGCAGTCAAAACTTCTCCTTGAAAAAGAAGTTAGAAGTTAGCGAACATAAAGCAGCAAACTACAATGAAAATATTTAAAGGGGATCGTAGCTTTTTAGATGACCAGGTTAGTGATTAGAGTAAAATGTGTTCCTGTAGCTCAGTTGTGTTAGGGTTCGATTCTCGGGGAGCACACATACTGATACTGTGTATAGCTTGAATGCAACGTAACTCACTTTCTCTGCCAAATGCATGAATACAATATATAAATAATACATCAAATACACGTGTCAAATTTGATTTATGCACCGAAAGCGTGTTAGATCATTGCATCGGTTGAAAAGATGCAGATGCTACGAAACGCAACAGAGTAAATCCGCAGTGTTTATTCTCTGTGTGCTTGGCAAAGCCTCGTATTTTGCTGAGCTCATCCGTCGGGGTGTTTTAAAAGAAAAGGTCTATCTTTGGAACAATAGAAAAAATGAAAAAGCAAAACGACCGCAAAAAAACGTCAGTGCAGAAGAACACAAACCCACTGAACACAGACGAACATCTACAGACACATGTTAACTACATTAACCCTCAGCACGCTGCTTTGAAGTCCACTGTTAAACAACCTCACATGTAGGTGAGACAGACGACGTTTGGTTACCAACTGAGCTCCAGAAATCCTTAAAATCATTGCATTCACATAGACAGTGATGCTGGATTAACATTTATTGTATCTCTTCAACAACAAAGACATGACGCTATCCAACATGATCTCATGAAGTTACTTTTCATACACACTACATACATTTTACACTTCAGCATCTTTTTTTAAATGTACAAAAAACATGTTTCGTGTTTTAATTATGTATTAAGTTATGTATTAATACTATGTAATAACTGTGAGTCCAACACAGTTATTAGACCATCACATGACATAATTTTGATTTAAAATAAATTTCATAAGCTTTATATTTCATCTTTTCTAGATGCTTATGAGCAATGCAAATGTCAACTTTACCATTAAAAAATGAAGATGTCTTTACCATACTGATATCTCAGATGGATTGGCTACAGGGGGTTTCACACTGCATGACTTTACCATAGAAAGAATCACCAACAACTTTGTCCCACTCCGCAAACTACGTCTCACAACCAAACGCACGTGAGAAGTGACGCGAAGGAAACAACGCGAGGTCACACACGCAAGACCGGAGTTTTCACGTAAGAATGGGATTATTACTAAAAATGGTGGCCCACAATACAAATTGCATGTGCGCTCATTTGTGGCAGAAAGAATAAAAAAAAACGATTATAAAGGAGGAAATGGTTGGAGAGACTCCTCCCACGAACTTCCAGCTGTCCTGTATATTGTTCTCTCATTGGCTGTAGGTCATCACTGATGTTATTTTTAGTCAAAACACATTTTACACGGCATGATTTTGAATCACCGACAGGTTCAGATAGCTAGCATCTCACGGGTGTCGGCGACTCGTCGACGATTTTCTCAGATCGGGTCTTTGATAATTCACACTGTGTGATTGTCACTCGCGTGCACGATCATCGATTTGCCTGTGATTTCGGGCATTTGTCTGCGATTTCTCAAAACCTGTCGGCAAGTCAAAATCATTTTCACGTTCATAACAGAGATACGTATATCCGTCAGATTCATCACATAGTTTCTTCCTCTGCATTCTCTGATCAATTATATTAAAAATTTTGACTGAAAATGTCACATCCATGACGCTGGAATTGCTCATATATTTTATGGATAATATAAAAGTAAATATTGTGTTATGCATCATCTCTTGAGTTTCACAGTCATGCAAGTTTTAAACAACATGAGGGCGAGCAGATCTATGAACTAACCTTTTAATATTCTCACTGGTTGTTTTGTTTCTGATAAAAAGCCAAATGTTTTCCTGATGTTTCATCACTGATATGACCAGAGCTATATGCGACAGAGAAACGTGCCCTCCTATCCTATCGTTTAGTTTTCAAAAGAGTTTGAGAAGTTAGTATAGACAAACTATTAACATACTCGTATTCAAACAATAAAAACTTGATTTTCACCACAGGGGGACTTTAAGATTATGATTTTTTTATTTGTCTTCACCGGGCTGTGCACCTTTCAGGACTGCTGACCCAGCTCTTAACGGAGACGTCTTGAGTCCTTGCTCGGGTTCAAGAGGAGAAACCGTAGCTAAAGCAAACACAGTCACCACCCAGAGCTTAGCCAAAAAAACACTGTACCACCCCTCCTCCAACAGCAGCACCCACCCATGAGTCAGACACACTACCCAGAATTCAACATCAGCAGACGTGAACTGGACATTTGGAGACACAAAACCAAACTATATTATAAAAAAGCATTTGAGAACAACATTGCAAGTTTGATGTTGATAAAGAAGTTGACTCTCTGTATGGTTGATTTCTGATGGGTCTTTCCTTCTTGCCTTACGGTTATTTCCCGCAAAATCTGGTCCTAATTTCGACCCAGTTACCCAACGTATACACGAGGGTGGGGGGCAGACAGCATAAAGGACCCTTTATTCGCGCCGGACAGGGAAAGGAAATCGGCTTCAGAAGAAAAAACACGCCAGCACGCTGAGAGCCGCCACAGGCCCGCACATCTGGAGTTATTACAAGCCCGCCGTCTTGCCAAGAAACTCCGACATTCCTGCAGCGCTACAAAGCCGCAGAGTCGTGCAAACTCTCTCCCACACACACTAAAAGCTGACACGCTCGTCCCAAACACGAAAATTGCAACTGCCTCTCGTCCTGCTCTTACAAAAAAAATGACACATGCACACATGCAGCGAATTAATGCACTTCACTTCCTGTTGACCTTTGCCCATCCACTTCCTGTCGCCTCCCCAAAAAAGTCAGAAAAAAGAAATGCAGACGGGGAGGAACGGGGATATAGTCCCGCCTCCTTCTGCTCTTTCACTCTCTCACTAGTCTAGTTAGTTAACAGCTGCCACGTCAAGCCTGCAAGTCGGTAGAGATGAGATGAACTCCAGTCGCGTCCATCCTCACCTCAAGTTTGGGAGACGCAGGAGGTTTTTCTAATGCATCTTTCGGGATGTAAACTACGTGACTTGTTTAGGAATCTGGGGGAATCTCGAGGAAAGAATCAAGACTTAGGTGGCCCATCTATTCTGCAGGAGTCCTTGTCTCAATGAGGTCCTGTAGATGCATTCAGTTCAACATGCAGGATTGCACGGAGGACGCATGAGGTGCAGTATTTTTTTCAGATATATTTTCACAGAAAAATTATGTGACATTTTCTATTTATAGTTAATTTTAAATGCATTTGGCAGATGCTTTCATCCACAGCGACTTGCAGTGCAAATTATGTTTGATCACTTTGTGTGTCCGTTGGGATCAAATCCGTGACCTTTGTGTTGCTAATGCAATGCACAACCAATTAGGAACGTTTTAATTGAAAGTATTGCAAGCTATCAAATGCAAAATTATTTGGTGTGAAGGGTCAATGAGGGCAAATGTGAGTTTGTTTCAAAAGAAATGAACAGATGAAAAGTAAATGCTATCATTTGCATTAAAGTTTGAGGGGATTTTTGAATGAAACCTTAAACCGCAGGGAATGCGTCAGACTCCGCAGGGGAGAGGAAATGGGAATAAATCTGCCAATGGGACGTTTCAATGTTGCTCTCTCACCTTCGTACTTTACCTCTGTTTCAGACTACATCACCAATTCAATACTACATGTGCGGTAAGTTACCGTCTTCATCAATGCCATCGGGTGTTTATTTATGGACGGATGCTGGAAATAAGATGACCCGTGACTGCGGGTGTGTGGTCACTTCACCCGTCCCGCCTACCCAGTGTTCAGACTACCTGTTCAGGAAGTAGCGTTTGTACAGTAGTCTGCACATTGGTTAGGCTGGGCGGGACAATCGAGACGGATCCTTAAATTCATCAGACTAACAACCAACCCGCATGCATCAAAGATTCAGAGGTGACAACAAAAGCTGAAGGAAAGTTGACTTATTTATATGCTCAACATGCAATGATATCAATAGCAAATGATGAAAGTAAATGATGTCATGTTTGAATAAAGTATAAACTAATGCTAATGCCAGATGTGATGAGTGTCTTTTTGTTCTTTCAACACAACACAAAAGTTCTTGAGCATGAAATGGTAAAAAAAATGACAACTTTCTGTGTCCATAAATTAAATAAAGAAATGTAATCTGAATTACAATAGATGCGTAATATATTTAAATAGTCAAATAATAAGTATATAGAGCTATAAATGTTAAAAAACCGTAGATGATGTTGTCTTTGATATCTCTAAATTTGGTCTCAGTTTGAGTTTTGTTGAGATTTCTTCTGAAATGAGCAAAAGTCTCATTTCGCTCTCTATTTAGTCTCATTTCTCTCTAGAAATAACTACAGAGGACATAAAGAAATGAATCTCTGTTGGTGAATTTTCATCCTATAGTATGAGCGCAGACACATGGATTTCATTAAATAAGACTGACAGAGCGATTCAGCGAGAGACAAAGAGATTAAAGGAGATAAAGTGAGACAAACGGAGGGTTTTGGAAGCGGCTTGTCTTTCACACGCTCCAAACTCTCAAACATCCAGACAAATCGAAACCAGATGAACATGTTTCCACTTTAGTCGGTCCTGGATCACGACGTTTCCTCATACGAGGCTTTGAACACATGAGAGTCAGATTTACTGAGATGTTGTAATATCTGTCAGTTTTACATGCCATTGCCATGTACTGAAATAACAAGAGAATGCTGCGTATGTGCGTCTGGGTCTACATAACAAATTAGTTGTCAATAAAAGTCAACTAAATGTGACCAAAATGTCACTTTGGGGGCAAAAGGCATGTCTTCATTTGTAAATGTTAAGGTTAGTCTAAGCGGTTATAATATAGTATAAGATATAATATAATGAGAGAGAGAGAGAGAGAAGCTGATTTTTGGATAAGGGTGTAAGCCGCATTTAAAGTGAGGAGGACAGGGACATGGTTATGTGTAAAATAAAGCAAAATAAAGAAAACTGTGACATATAAGACCAACAAATTATTCATACAGTGGCTTTTTAGTAAAATTTCTAAAAAAAATTGGGACCAAAATTTTTTTAGACATGTTGACCTGACCATGTTTTTAATGCATAATGAATTTGTTCTTAAAGACAAGTAAATGTTCAGTAATAGAAAACAAATAATACATAAATAATATGACAAATTATGAGCAGTAGCCCACATAATTATAATATAACAAGCATAAAAATAAACAGGGCTTTTTATGTTTTTAATATTGGTCTGTAGAAATGTAATAAAATGTCTTATACTGTATAACCTAAATGAACTATAAATTAAACCTTTTTGCAGTTTTAAAAGTGAATCGGTTAAGACAAATGAATGATTTTTTCTTTGGCCATAGTTTGATTAACATTAACAGCAAACTTTCACTTTAAGAGTAAGTGCATGGACCCAATAGTTTAATTTCTCAACCGCTTACCTTCAACTTAAGACATAGACTGTGTTTACGAGGATAATAACGCCGTTATAAAGGGTTAAGCATGTAAATCTGTTTCGTGTCTTCTTGTGCTTAAATGCTAAAATTAGCAATGCGTATGTAAAATAGTCATTTGTGACGACACAGCACTGACCTGATGAGACGAGTGACAGTTCTCGGCTGTACCCGTTTCACTCTTTTGAAGCTAAGACAGACGCGCGTGCATGAAAGATTGCTCACTTGTGATTGGGTTAATGTTACTTCACTCAAATAAGTAATAAACAAAAATACATGGGCGGAATGGTGACGGCGAGTTGAAAACTGCAGGGGACATGTCCCCCCGTGTCCCCCACGTGATCTACGTCCATGTTTCTGGACACGACTGCTTCTTCATTCATTTCTGTTAGACTGTGGGACACTATTACATCTTTTGATTCACCGAAATGCCTGTGTGATAATGAAAAACAGATCCAGCGTTACCAGCGCTGCCTGCTCCCCCCAAAACTTTTAGAGGAGAGAAGCAAACACACAAAGAAGAGCGAGCAGTGAGCGGCGGTCACGCAGAGAAGAGAGTCATTACAGCAAATCTTCTTCAGTTTATTTAACATACACAAACTGAAGGGTAAAATTATACAGTAACACGGTAAAGTTACTTTATGTATCGTGCAAGAGTAACAACAATACTGCTACCATCAAATAAAATAACTACGGCTGTCAACCGATTAATCGTGATTAATCGCACATAAAATAATTTTTTTTGCAAACAATAAAAAAGTTAAAAGTTGAACATATATTGATATTGTTTTTGACTTTGTGTGTGCCAAATCTATTAGTTTTACCAGTGATTTAAGGTATAGATGCTGTGTTTTTGTTTTTGAACCCAAAAAAATCTTTCATCGCTGGATTTTTTTTTTCAAAATTGTTTTTTGCTGACTCTTTCACTAATAATAAATATACATTTGCATAAAGCATCCATATTTGTCCATGCCCATGTTGATTAGAGTATTAAAAATGTGAAAAGTCTCAAATTAAGGTAAATATAGAACTGATCAAAATATGCGATTAAGTTGCGATTAATCACTAGTTAACTCATGACCATCATGCGATTAATCTAGATTAAATATTTTAATTGATTGACAGCCCTAATAAATACACACACATTCATGTATGTATATAGGCTATATTAATTATATTTTATATATTATTTTGTATGCGATTAATCGCGATTAATCTTTTGACAGCCCTAAAAAACTAACACAAAACAAACTATGTAGTGTAAAATTACTATGCTAAATTATCAAATCTTGACCATTCGATGACAAAAGAATGACTGTCATATTTGTTAATGTAAAAATCAATTGCTAAACCACTGACCTATCATGTAAACCTCGATCTCTGTAACTCATCCATGTGGAAGTGAACCCAGAATACCAAAATAAAAAAAACTACGATGGGCTTTTGATTTGGGCCAAAAAGCAACCAGGTATCAACCACCAACTCTCACAGGCATTAGGTGTGAATCTCAGAGGCAGCTTCTTCATTCAAAATATAAAAATGTATGAAATAAGTACATTGAAAGATGCGGTCATGCACGTTTATCCGGTTTGAAAGATGTGTTTTTAGATATTATAAAAAAAAAGATTCTCAATAATAAGAATACCTGCTTGAAAAAGCTTCATGATAGAAACGTATCTACTATAAGACTTTAAGAGAGGAAGTCAAACAGGAAGTGAGGTGATTGATGTGACCGCTTTTCATGTTTATCGTTTAGACAGAGAGTGATGAGTTTTGTAAATCACGGCAGCGAGGGTCTCGACCTCAGCCACCAGCGCTGAAGAAAACACGTGAGCTGTGTGTGTGTGTGTAAAGGAAACACACACTCGTCATGTTTATACGCACTCATGAAAGCGAGGTTCTGGCTCTTTCTGAACTCGTTAGGGAATCAGGACTGTTTCACTTTTAAGTTGTACTGTGTTAGTTTTGGGGCTCTGAGTGCTGGGAACCGACATCACCAGCCCACAAAAAAATAAATACAAGAGTGTGTGTGTGTGCGTAAAGTGAAGGAGATTTTTTGTTCATGGACAGATGAAAGCGAGCAACATCCCTCTCGCTGTCTCGGCCCCACATGCTCCTTGTTAAAGTGGCCTATCCAACCACACACACACACACACACACACATAGACAGACACACGCACACACGCACGCACACAAGCATGATTTCTTTGAAAGTCAATGGTTTTATGAGTAGCAGCCCCTCTGGTCGAGTGTGTGTGACAGGTCAGACTCTGGTATGCACATGTGTGTGCCAGCTTTACTACGGCTCACTTCCAATCTACCCAGACTGCATTTTAAAGATGACGTTAATCTAAAAGTTACATGCATGCATTTTTTAAGTTATGCATTTTGGCAGACTTGTGACTTTTTTCTGTACATTTTCACATGCAAAATTCACTTTTGTAGGTGAGCCAATGTGTACTGCAATAAATCCTTAATACACATCTTACACATTGCCATTCTTCAAATGCTCCATCAGAGCTGTCTATAAACGAACAAGGCAATCCCAAAGTGCACAGCAATAAACTCAGTAAAGTTTCAATATGGCACACAAGGTTTGGGACACACTTATCAGAAATATACTTGCTTACAAGAGTTTCGTGTTGTTTACTCAGCAACATTTTTATATTAAATTAACTGAGCGAACTTTCATATTTCATTTATCTGCCTACTTTTAATAAAACTATTTGCAATCTACTTGGCATGCAACATTGCACATTAAAATAAAATGCAAAAAAGCAAAAAGCTTTGTATTGTATTCCATTGCATTGCATTAAAATAGTGTTTTAGTTCACCAGTTTTGTCTTAATATAAATATAATTTGAGCTTGCAATGTACAGAACTTTGTTATCCCGTAAACCTGTTTAGCCTTTCCCCTCCAAACGCCGGAGTACATGTGGAAAGCTTTATGCATCAACATCAGACAGTTCTGCAGCAACTGCACCGGGTCATACGAGCGTCTCTAACAGTCAAACCTCACAGTGCTGGAAAATATTCCGGCCAAAAACACGCCAGGGGAAAAAGACAGTCAAGTCAGCTAAAAAGAGCCAAGAAATCCTGAAATAGATCATTTCTTTTGCTATAACGGAAAATCCAGATAAATAATTCCACATAAAAGTGTTGCGTGAAAGCTGATGGGAGTAATGACTGCTGTGTGGCAGCCGCCACGGCGTCCGTGTCGGAGTGAAGCATGCGGGACGTTTCGGGGCACTCCTCCAACATAAATCAAGATAATGTTGCTTTAACTTTGAAGTAAATGATCGGTTGCGGTCGTGCGATTTTAATGTGAAAGTAAAGAAATGAGCTCATGGTACTGCTAGTATGAGTCAGTTAAAGAGTAAAGAAATGTGTTTGCTTGTTTTACTGTATGCACAAACATCTCACCTCGTCATCCTTGTACCAGGACAGAGATTCAGCTGTCAGGACAAACCAATACTCCTTAGCCCCACCCTTCATGATCCCAATGTTGTTAATGGTCAGCCAACCCTTCCTGATCACCTACAATACACACAATTCAGATGATACTGTAGTGAATGTGTTTTCTTCGGTTACACATCCAAAAATCATGTTTATGCTCTTAGTCAAGTGGGTACGAAAAAACATTTAACATTAAATGACTAAAAAGCTGAATTTCCATGAACTATGTCCGGGATGCAGTGAGCCTGGATATTGTGGTGTACAAATTGAGTTTATAAAACTGTAGCGTGTGAAATGAATAAACAGTGCCAATAAACAGCTGTTTAAATTGTAGTCAGTGGAGGCTTGCACACAGAAATGGTTTTCCTTATGACACAAGTTAACAAGCGGATTACATTTTGATAAATGAAAACTAAAATGTAAAGCAATAAACAAGAATCCCTGATATTACTTGACTTGGACAAAAAATATAAAATTCCCTGCTTTTCAATGTCTGGAATATTTCATGATATTCCAAAAATTCCATGACCCGTAGGAACCCTGTAGGATGTATTGATACAGATATTCAATTACATAGAACGATAAATGCTGATTGTTTTGCTTTTTTACTGCTTTTTTGTTTTAAATTATTATGTTGGGAAATCCTAAGAGTGCAGAAAGTACAAACTGCAATTCTGTTGTTATTGTGACCCAAATCAAAATAACCACACAGTTTGTTAATCTGTTATCGGCTGTTTTTAAACAATCAGGCGATGTCCGATAGTGGGAAATAATGTTTTTATCTGGCGATACCGATTATAGGCCATTTACTTATAAATGCAATTATAAAAGTATTTTACGCATTTCAAATAATAAATACGCAATAAAAAAAATTACGCAATTGAATTAAATTGTATGCATTTGGAAGAAAAAGTATACTTTTCTCTAATACCCTAGAAAAAGTTATTTTTTAACAATAATTTTTGAATCATGGGGAAAATATCACTTAAAAACACTGTAAAAGATAAAACAGTTAAAACAACTTTTGCAAGTCAATTCAACCTACTATTTCAAGTTTTTGCTTGTGATAAGTTGACATAACTTATAAAAACAAGTTGAAATTGTTTAACTTAACAACTAACTTCAAATTATATATCATTATATATTAAATATTAAATATAAATATATAATATTTATATGATTTACTTCTTTAAATATATACATTATCCCACCATTCTCAATTTTCAAGGCTGTAATTTGAGAAAATCGTATTTAGTTGACTATATCACTGTAATACAAATCATCCTGTCCAAATTATGTATGTAAAATATAATCAATATAATAAAAATATACCTAAAATAATAAATAACATCTGTTTGCATTGCAGAAATTGTCATGAAAGTCAAAATGCAAAATAACTCACTTAATACTTTAATAGGTCAAATAGGTTAAAACTTAAAAAATAAGCTAAATATACTATCTATGTACATGACAATACAAGATTTAAATCCATAATGTTTGTTTACTGTGACGGTTAAACCCTCTCTAGTGCACACTATCTAGTCTTTATCACATCTGGTTAATATCTGCAGTACACTTAACTCACCATGATCTCATCCTGTGACACCAGAAGAAATATGAGAAAAAAATACAGAAAAAAATTAAATTATAACAGGAAATAGAAAATCCAGAATCATCAACAATAACAGAATGTGAATACCGTACAAAAGCTCATACTTTACATACTTTATACCTGTCAACAGCAGTGCAGCAATATAAACATTTAAAACATTTGCTTTTATAGACTACTATCAATGCAATCTTTTATTATTGACAAAGATTAGATGCTAATAATAATAATAAATAAAACAATGAGTAAATTGTTGCAAAAGCACATCTGACATTTCATAAACATTTAACCCAGAGATCAATTAGAAGAGTTTTCAATGTGCTGAAAGCATAAATCATCTTCATTAAATCTGTTGTGTTATCTGACTCTAAATATAACAACCCGGCAGTCTTTTAAAGTGTTTATGAGAGAACACAGACGCACAAACACACAAACAACACACATCATCACGTTGAGCTTTGCCCTTAACAACTGATTTAAGTGAAGCACTGTTCCTAGATCAGTTAAGTATCTCTCTGACTGACAGATTAAAGAATATTTCAGGTTCATCTTTATGACAGAATGTTGATTATAACAGAAAATACTTTAATTAATTATAAATTAATTTGTTAATTGAAATTATGCCAGGATTGCTGTTGATAGAACTCACATTGATCCTAGAACATTCCTTTAACAACTGATCTAAGATCAGTTCCCTGCTATGAAAGCTTGTAACCTATGTCAACTAGAAGAAGCATAACAACAAACCTGTCCCTGGATCAGTTGATAAGGGCATGAAGAAGATAAAAATGAGAAACACAGATGAGGAAAACAGAAGCACACATGCTGGACACTGAACATGTTAATATTTAACACTTTATGATTATTCCACTTTCATAAAAATAATCCCCAAACTTTACTCACCCCCATGTCATCCAAAAATTTCATGTCTTTCTTTGTTCAGTCGAGAAGAAATTAAGTTTTTTGAGGAAAACATTTCCATAGAGGACTTTAATGGACCTCAACAGTTTATAGTTACAATGCAGCTTCAAAGGACTCTAAACGATCCCAAC
Organism: Paramisgurnus dabryanus; assembly: GCF_030506205.2. Lineage (NCBI taxonomy): Eukaryota > Metazoa > Chordata > Actinopteri > Cypriniformes > Cobitidae > Paramisgurnus > Paramisgurnus dabryanus. The sequence goes on along the minus strand of NC_133341.1, from coordinate 31,794,985 downwards.
TAAGGCATAAGGGTCTTAAAGATCATATCTCCCCCCCCCCAAAAAAGTACTTTTTAACTACAACTGCTCCTCTTGCACTAGTTTTGTGATGCACCAGTGTGACCTTACGTATTACGTAATCACGTGAAAAGGTCACGCATGATGCATGTGAAACTACCGCTCCACTGTTTACAATTACAAGTATGGATAAAGAGGAGCGTTTAGACGTTGTTGTATGTGAAATGATACTAATTAATATATTTGTGTCAATTTGTTGTTTAAAATAGTCCACAAGTGTAATGCGTGACCTTTCCCCGTGATTACGCGCTAGTGCGTCACACGGCTAGTTGAAGATGAAGGGCCCTATCTTGCACCCAGCGCAATTGATTTTGTCAGTGACGCATGTATCATTCGTATTTTGCACCGACGCACATCGTTTTTATCCCTCCACAGACGCACGTCGGCAAACTAGGGAATGAACTTGCGCTCCCTGGGCGGTTAAGCGCAAAAAAAGAGGCGTGTTTCTTCTCAGACCATCCCTGATGCTATTTTGCAGTTTCAAAAAACAATTGCGCCACTGACCAGAAAAACACTAGTCTAAAGTCAGTGGCGCGTTGCGCGTTGTTCATTATGCTATTTTAAGGGCACATGCTTGACCATAATTTACTGTATAGCGTGCACAACGCGCACACACTTTGCTTTTCTAATCTACACAGATGCAACAGTTATTTTTGCAAATCATAAATTGTTACAATAAAAAATATTAACACATGAGATAAGGGAAATCATTGTAGTGAGCATTGTGGTGATAGTTTTTATTTATTTTGTGTGGCTGCGTTAAAAAAATATCAAGCAAATAACGATTAAAATATTTTCATAAGTTTGTTGTGTGGCTGTATTACGTTTATTTTATGTAAATAATAATTAAAATGTTTTCATAAGAAACCTTAATGTATGTGAACTTGATTTGTAAGAGTACTTTGGGGTTGGACTGTTTGCGTTTCTTGGCTTTCAGCGGTGAGGGTGGACGCAGCGATGTTCTCTGCTGGTGTCAGGTCCTGTGTAGAGGCAGATCCACCTCCCGTTACACGGCGTGCCCGATTTATGCTGGCAAGCTTGGGATTCCCCCGTCTCCTGACATCATTGTAGCGCTTGTGGCGCAACGTCCTGGGGATGCCAGCTGATGAGACTGTGGCTATTTCCTCTCACGCCTGTTTAACCGACGCTGATTTGGGCGGGTTTCTTCTATCCCCATACAAAACAACTTCTCTGTCTTTGACTGCTCTTACAAGAACGTCGATCTCCTCGGCTGTGAAGCGCGCCTGGTAAATCCGTCATAATAATAGCAACCCGCCATGGAACTTGCGCACTTGCGTTTAAAGGGAATGTTGGATAGCGTTCTGATTGTTTTATTTGACGTTACGCCCAAACCACACCTATGAATAATGAACCTACTTCAGACCAACCCCTTATTGATTTGCGCCCGGCGCAAGAGTTATTTCTCACGCCGAGAAAAAAGCAACAGCGCCCAAGATCCGCCCACAAACTCACTTGCGCTTTGCACTTCGCACTTGCGTTTCAGATCGTTAAAATAGGGCCCGAGAAGTTATTGTTTAAAAGTACTTTTTTGCGACAATGACAATCGTTTTGCTAGATCCTAGATCCCTCGGTTGGGATCGTTTAGAGCCATTTAAAGCTGCATTGAAACTGTAAACTGTTGAGGTCCACTATATGGAGAAAAATCCTGGAATGTTTTCCTCAAAAAACTAAATTTCTTCTCGACTGAACAAAGAAAGACATCTTGGATGACATGGGGGTGAGTAAATTATTGGGATTTTTTTTAATAAAGATGGAGTAATCCTTTAACAAATATACAATACAATGTTTTACTGTATATCTGCACTGTAAATATACAGTAAACTCAGAACAGTGTTTACCTGATTACCAGCTGCCTTCTTCTTTATCTGACTACTTCTCTGCTGAGCACTACAGAAACGACAATAAAGTAATTATGTTGTCATTTTTGTAATAATTTAAAAGAAAATATATAAAATATATTTAAGGTTTGAACGGTTGAATAATAAATATATAAAGTGACACACTTGGCAAATCCGATGAAGTCTTCATGGTTAGTGTTCATGTACGCCAACTCAATGTCGATCAACAGCAACACCTGAATTTAGATCAGATCATCTGTTTAAAACTCATTTTTACATGCAAAGCTGTGTTGAAGCTCATGAGAGGAGCAACACAGATAAGGTGACTCACCTGATCTTTAGTTCGGCTCTCCCGATCTCGGATGTGTTGTGTGACGATCCTCTCCATCTCTTCCCTCAGCATGGGATACTGGGCTAGCTGTAACACAATCACATGGATTTGTGGGTAAAACTCACAACACCCATAACACCTACTCTCACATACGCACACATATGCACACGTGCACATACACACACATTCAGAGTTCACAACACGGCATTGAAACAATGAAATCAGGTTAGTTTATTAACTAAAAACGTTACCGGCTGTAAATTGCACTGCATCATAGTTAGACTAGTCATTGGTACAGTAACCATCGCTCGACTACTGTTCATAATCCATTGACAAAAGCGTCTTATAATTTAACCAAATCCTACAGATGTGCACCATTCAGATCTGATTTGAGAATGTTCTAGTTGAAACTGAATTGAAGTAACAAACAGGATCCAAATCGAAATTGTCAAGAAATTTAAGGCTATGAATTTCCCTCAAAAATTTTGAGATATTTATTAACATCAGGTATTTTTAATAAATCTAAAATTTTACCAATACAATATCTGTATTTATTTGTATCATCACGCTCACAAGTTTGTTGAACTTTTACTTTATAGACCATACTTCATTTCCCAGAATGCACTAAGTCTTCTTCCTATCTTTACGATTTAACTTCCTGTGGTGCAGCAAATTCAACTCTCATTCTACATAAAATTGCCCAATCTCATTTCTCTGTCCTACCCTTTACCCTTACCCCTTAGTTTTGCACGTTCATGTGAGAGTAAGGTCCAATTGGGATAGCCCTTTCTCTCTCATGAATGTGCAAAACCAAGGGGTAGGCAACCCGTTTCCCATTCATAATGCAAACCAGATAAAAGATCATATTTGGCGACTGACTGGATGCAACGGATGAGAGTCAGAGCTGAATGTGACTGCCCTCCTGATGAAATATCAATGCATCCCAACTTCGTTTTCAAATCTGTAAATGCTTGCTTTTATTGCTGTAACCTTTATAACTTTCAATGCTATTAACTACAGAAACCAACAGTAGACTAAACAGGTATTTGACTTTTAAAATGGAGGTTATCAGAAGTGAAGCAACTTAGTGCATTTTAAAGGTTATGAAGTAACATGCACGGGTCAACAAGTCAATTTTAATTTCATGTTGACTCAAACTCAAATGTTTGCAAGGTTAAAGTCAATCAGTTTATAATGCAGCCTTTATATCCAGTTAAACCGCTGATGCACTGGAACTCACAGCCAATGTACAACCAAAGCAAACACACACATGGATACACAAATACACCATGGCTTTACTGTGACTCAAACACAAATGCAATGATGAAGCATATACTGTCGATAGGATCATGCTTAGGGCAGAAACGAAACATGCACATCAAACATGCTCTTCAATAAAGCTTAGTGAGAATAAAGTGAGAAGACAAAAGATAAGACAACTGGAGTGGCTAATCGAGTCCTCGTGTGGATAGACTTTTTTCCACCTAATCTCATAAATTTGTCATTTTTTCAAAAGGAGATTTTTTGGGAGAATCTTCAAATAATGTATTTATTTCCAATACAGCTCGCAGTGACCTTGTCAAATAAAGACAACTGATGATATAATAACGCATTGCATAATATTTTGATTCTTTTGCATAAGATTTTAATGCATTTATGTCTTTTTTAGATCTTGACAGATCTGTCATTGTATAGAAATTGAATAGTGGTCCTCTCTGTTTTTTGTTGTTTTGGCCACTAAAGTCAAATCCACAAAAGGCAAAATAGCTTCAAAATGTTTGATAGGGGTTATGAATGATAAAATGAGCAAAAGAGAGAGAGCGCGAGGTGTGTGTCTGGTGTGACTGTAAGTCTGCTGATGTGAGAAGATCGTCAAGTCTGTTATATGAAGGTCAAATAGAAAAAACGAGTCACAATGATGGTCATTCTTACGGTAAAACTAAAGCACAGAGATCAGACAGAACAAGACATTCAACACGTTATAAATAAACAACAACAACACAGAAAAGACGAAAAAGAGCATGCTGTAGTATACACCAAAATTAAAAACAATTGGGATAACCGAAAAATGTCTACGAGTTCACTTTTGTTAAGACATATATTTAGTATATGAAATTAAGATTAACTGAATGGTATGGATAGACCGATAGTTGCTGGACTAATGTATGTCATACTCTCTACTACACAAAGAAGAAATATATGATGTCCAATTTTATTGTTTTGTGTAGAAATCCTCTCTGATAATATTACGATAAAGCAGAAAGGTGAGTTTCATTTAACTCATTAAACCAAGTTAAAATCATTGTGATGATTTTTGGCAATTGCATTGCATGATTTTCTTGACAATTAAAGGCACAATATGTAATATTCACCACTAGAGGTCACTAAACATCAACAACGGCCACAGCTTGACGACACTGTAAAAGAGCGTGGCATGATGGGAGTTGTAGTCTTCACCTTCACTATCAATAGGAATAGTGTTCATGGATAACGTAATGAAGTAAAATTTTATAACCGTTACATTATAATGTAATCCCACGTGGCTTGATAGAAATCAAAATAAAGCAGCGTAATTCTGCATGCGGCACTGCCATAAACTGTAAAAAATATGGACGTAGTGTTGATTACGTCACCCATGGGTTTGTGAAAACATTTTTTGAAGCCAATAGTTGTCGGAGCCTCCTGTCACCATCTTGGCGCGCCAACGTGCATCATTCGCCGGTAACCAAAAATGGGTAAAGAGGAGGGACGTGGGTGAAGCTAAGGTGGCTGGTTACTGAAACCACTCCCGCCTAGCTCGACTTTCGTGACAGCAGTGGCAGTTCACCTGTCACTCAAGTGGCCAAACCCTCAATTTTGCAGAACTTTAAGGCTTAATATAATTTAAATTGATGAGTTACAAAAAAATTCACCCCCTCACAGTTGTCATGAATGGCAAAATTAGCTTTACATACCAAAAATACTTTTTGTACCTAGCTGTACACATATTTATTTTCTACTGTAAAGATGGGCATTTTAACATGGGGGTCTATGAGAATTGACTATTCGCACGTAGTTGGACTAGAAGATTGAAGATTTTAAGTTTACTCACTTCATTTGCGCATGAAATTCAAGTCATTCGATATATTAAGCAGAAATTTGTGTCATTGGAGGGGCTTCTGCGACTTCGCTCGCTTCCTGTAGTCAAGTCACTACTAGAACAAGCTCCTGATTGGTTAATGCAGTGCGATTTTCCGCCAAAGATTTTCCGTTTCGAGGATCGAGGATAACCGGGACATGATGCAAATACAATGACACTATGAATAGGAGCAAACGCAAATCTGTGAATTCTCTGTATTCAAATGTTGTTGAAATAATTTGGGATGCAAGTACACATGTGAATATATTACACAAAATATATAACAAGGTGCTGCTAGTTTTAAGATATTTTAATGCAAAAATCTTACATATTGTGCCTTTAAACAGAGTTTAATATCTAATATGTGTACTCTTTCTAAAGACTGCAACTTTATGTACAGTATGTGAATAAAGACTTCAGTTCTGTGCTAACATTATAGTTTAATATTACAACCCAACTGTCTTTAGTATATCCTCAAAACACTAAAGAAAACAAAGTAAACATCTAAATTTAGAGGAAGTGATGTCACATATTTGTATGAGAGGCCGTACAGGCATTAATTACGGAAAAGTCTCTGACAAACACCACTAAAATTATCACGCTGATCAATCTTGGTGAGATTCATTCATATGCAACAGCCTCACTTTGTTTTTTAAAAGGCTTTTCATAATTTTCCAAACATTGATCAATGTGTTCATTTCAATAGTGATTTACTGAGGATTCTCCAAAAGTAACAGTCCATATGACCTCTCGTGTATTTGTGTTAACGGTACCAACACAATCCCACAATGCATTTCACTGCACTACACAAGCACATGTATATATATAACCACAAGGGTTTGATCAGAATGAAAAGACAGAAAGAAAGAAAACAAAGAGAATGGGACATTAAATCTGAACGTTTGAAGCTGTGGGAATATGTGTCCGTCAAAAAAGCTTTAGACAACAAACGGTCTGCGTTCCAAAGGGATAGTTGATGAAAATGAAAATGTCGTCATCAGTTACTTACTCTCGTGTCATGTAATGGGGAAAATTAACTTTTCCGTAAAATATAAGTACTTCTTTAGTACGTTTACATTTAAAATACATAATAAATGCTTTTCATTGAATAATGATTCATAAAGATTATGTTTCTTAATGTTCTGCTAAATCTCTTCTTGTGTCAACAGAAAACAAAAAGTCACATAATAAACGCTGACTGAATTTCATCCCTTCAAACTATGTTAAAGGTTTTATACCCTTAAAGTTTTAGTGTTCAAGTCCAGCCATCGGTCTATCCGTATGTGTGAGATAGACGTGGACACACGTGGCTTCGCGTTACCTTCTCACTACATTTGCGAATGGTGGAGGTGAGCTCGCTCACGACCATATCTACACATTTCAGGCACGGTCCGTTAAGCGTTTGTATCTGCTTTTTCACTATGGCCTCGAAGGCCAGATCAGGGGTGAACAGGCCCGTCCTGCAGAGGAAGTCACGGAGGAAGAGGAGAAAGAGAGAGAGGGTGGATCCGTATGACAGGGGAAAACAAGAAGAGAAGAAAGAGAAAGTAGAAGGATGATGTCAGGTTGAAGGGGCAGACAGACAGCACAGAGGAAAAAAAGGCAAATGAGACATTCGGTTCATCCTCAAGCCATTCAGCGGAGGATCCGAGTCAAAGACCCCGTCGGAGGGACGTCGACCCGTCACCCGTCCATCGGCTCAGAGACAGAAGCTTTTGTACCAACCGCAGCACTGAAGATTGATCTCAATATTCTCATTTAATTTAGCGTACCAAAATTGAAGGGTCAAATTGTAATGATCAGAGTTCACATTTACCGCTGTCGTACCCAAAAACTTCCGTCTCCAAAGCTGGAGAGTTTGGACACTGAGGTTTCCAAGGACTTTGGTAACCATGCAGTGAAACCTCAGCATCCACAGCTCTCCAAACATCAAGCTAACGCTGCCACACCAGCCAGAACCCTCAGTCCAAAGCTGCAGGCATACGCACACCGCTTAACACACAACACCCCTGCCATTCGGGTCAGAGGTTGATAACCGATCGTCCACCAGCCTTTTACCTTCTTGGTACACTGCCTAACAGTATTGACTAGCTCACTTATGACCATATCCACACATTTCTGGCAAGGCTCTTTAATCTTGGAGATCTGCCTTTTCACAATGGTTTCAAAGGCCATGTCCGGTGTGAAGAGGCCCGTCCTGCCCGCCAGAGAGAGATTGGGCGGAAAAAAGAGTGTTAATAAAAAAACACCCACCCGCCAATAAAACAGATTAGATTAAAGATAAAAATTGTAGTCTTCAAAAAAAAAAACATATATGGGTGATTCTCATGAATTCCAGACTTAGAAGGTGTCCAGCATTAGATTTTTTTTTTAAAAGCCCTTAAAGCCAATTTTATTTTGCACATATAAGATTAAGGTCTGAACTTACTTTAACCCTTATTTTTAGAGGATTTAAAAAATATTTCCTTTAGAATTATTTAAATTTTTTAGATGATCATTATCAAAAATGATCATTACCGCAACATGATATTGTTTCGGTAATGAGAACTAAAAAGTTGTCTAGGTACTATGAAAAACAAAATTTCAACTTTTATCTGGAGAGAAAAATAAGAACTGCTTACCTGGTAGCCATCTACCTGTGTCACAGTCAATTATGTCTCTTACAACATTTTGTTTTTGAAAATGTTGGTTCCTTGAGGGCTTAAACAAGGATTGAAAATTGTTGCGGAGGATGAGACATATTTATATTCCTTATTATTGTCTCTACATTTACCAATGACCACCAAATACCACATGTTTCTTTACTGTAAATGTTTATAGTATAACATCCAGTGAAGATTTTTATTTTTTAGATTTTTTAATTATAAATATTTCCATGTCAAAGAACTCAAATCCAGTCATGGACACGTTGCGGTAATGAAAATTTTCCACTTAAATGTGGAAAAAACAACTAAAATGGTTTGTATGATGTCATTTGAAATCATGTGCAAAATAGTACGTGAAGAGATGTTTGCTTCTTACTTTGCTTGATACTCTTACTTTGCATTTACTTTTTTATAAGTCTAATTTCATGAGAATCACCCATATTAATGTATGCATGTAAGTATATTTTTAGAAGTCTTTATGCAATATTTTCTTTTCCTTTGCATCTTTTTGGGTTTATAATTCAGTTGTGTTTTTATTTGCTTTGCTCATTGAAAATATTAATATTAAGAATGCTGTCACAATAAAAAAATTATTATGAATACACCTCTGATTTTTGTTTCCTATCTAGTACAACTAACTACAACATGTAACTACAGCAGACGAAGAGCATTTACAGACACACAGAAGCGTGAGCTCAGACATACGGTTGTCTTGCTAAACAATCTCATATGTAATCACAAACTCCTCCTCCTGTTCCTCAGATGAGATTGTGTAGAGAAGTCTAAAGTGTTTGTGATTAAATGTGAGAGGTGTGTTGGGTAAGACAAACAAGCCGGACACATAAAATCGGACGGGAGATGAGGACAAAAGCGAAGGACAAACGTGCCTGATGCCATGAATGTTCTTGATGGCGTAGCTGATCTCCTTACGCAGCTCCTTCTCATTAAACTCCATCTGTGAAGAGAAAACATTTAGTTATGAAAACCAGAACTAACTATGTAAGAGATAATGTTCACATCAGGATCACACTGAAGCGCTTATTTCACATAAACAATCTGTATCAGACGAAGAAGGTACCTATTTTGAGGAATAATCAATTATTTGGAGATTGTTAATGGATGTTTCAAGAAGGGGTAAATTTGTGTTTTATTAGTATGAACTTTAGCCTAAACGTTAGCATATAGCGCTAACTCAGCAGATAACTTTGTTTTAAGTACAGAAAAAGACCTCCTGACCCAGCCGAGCCTCAAATCGGAGACCTTCAGTGCTCCCCACTGAGCCAACTTTCCACACTGTTTGTGTGTTTGTGCATGTGTGTATGTGTTTTGTTTGTGTGTGTGTGTGTGTGTGTGTTTTTCCAGGGCTCGGTGAAGAGGGAATGTTTTACTCATAAAAGCAGCACTCAGGCCCAGAGGAGCCGCAGTCTTATACCGTGACTCACCAGACTCAACCGCTGACTGATGGAGAGAGAGACTCTTTAGATGAGTGTTCACAGTATTAAAGGTTTGCTATGTACTGCGACTCAAAAAAAAAAAAAAAAATCATGTTAAAAAATGCTTTTTATCATTTGCCTTTCAGGAAAAGCTTAATTCAAGTGCACCGAGGCCAAAACGCACCCGTGACATCCGCCAGTGGCAAGACCACATACAGTAAGGGCGTGCTCACATTATCGTAAACAAACTGTGCCCAAGCGCGTTTAACCCTTAAAGCTTGGTTCGTTTAACAAGAGTAAACGCTCGGTACTGTGCCCATGCACGGTTTGGTTAATCGCGACCTGGCCGGCTTGCAGAGGTGCGGTTCACTTGGGCTCAGGCGCTGTTTGATCGCACATCGTGCAGTTCAAAAGGAGAGAAGTCAATTGCGCACCTTCATTTGCCTTCGTAAAAAAACTTTTGATGCGCACAGCAGGGTTACATGAATGTCCAAGCTGCACACGCGACAGATCAACTGAGCAATATGATAGGCATGTGAGAGGGCTGTGTGTCATCATGCACCAACGACTCAAAATAATATATATATAAAAAAACTCAGACTTAACATTATGATGGGTTTCAGTGTTAAGAGAGCACTTTCCTTTCTGTTTTCTTCAAAACAATCACATCCTAATGAAGAAAGCATGCCTGGGCTAGGATCAGTCAAAGTACAGTGTGAGTGCGTGATTCTGGTGGAGTAGGGAGGGGGGACAATCGCGTTTGGACATGAGTTTGGTTTGGTTATGGTGACCATTTTCCGGTGCGTCCTCCGGAAGTCTCATTAGTTGACCGCATACGTCATGGAGGTTCACACATTTCATTAAAAACATTATAAAATTAACATTTATTTCTCTTAAGACATACAAATTTCATTTTATCATGAAATGTAATGGTTGCTTTTCTGCAATAGAACCTGGAATAATAAACCGTATGCAACTTCCGGAGGACGCACTTAAAATCCTTTCCAGGACGTGTCCGAAAAATGGTAAAATGGTCTAGGTTGGGTTAGGTATAATATGAACGCCCTAAATGTGTGTTTCTATAGAGTACTGAGATTTCTGATGTGTGTGCATCGGTAGACTCCTCACACACCTTCACCAGCTCGAAGGGGAAACGCTCGTGGAAGATGCGATTGATCCTGGCTCCTCCAGACAGCTCATATGTGTCTATCTGATCTCCAGAACCCTCGATACGCTTTTCAAAGTCCACAGAGAACTGCTGAACCATCCTGAAACCGAAAGCACAGGAACTGAACATTCAGCATTTTTATTCTGCAAAAATCTATGTCAGAATTTGTATGTGAAGAAAAAAGTCCGATCCTAAATGTGTGACGTCACAAAAAAGTTTGCTATTAATCACCCAGCCAAATTTGACTGATTAAAAACCGGCAAGTAAATAAAATAAGCTATCTTGTGGGGGCGGTGTCTACTGTCAGTGATGAAACAACGCCCACTCACGAGAAAGCTGCCGTCTCTCTTAATGTTTGAATGAATGTTCGCGTTTGTGTTAGGGGCGGGGCCATGCACAGTGGCTCCAGTGTGTCATCGAGCCACCGCTTTAGCCCCGCCCAAATAATCCTGAACACATACATTTGTAGAAAAACTGTTTAACGTTGTAACTCCACAATTCTTTGTAAAACAATTCAATAAAATGACTATGAAACTTTGAGTGTTTATTGTGACTGACTGGAGCAGGGCTTTGGTCTTCCGGGACGGATCGTCCGGACGGAAGTTCTTGTACTCCTCCACTTCCTTCTCGATAGACAGCAGCTGGCTCTGCAGTTTAGCTCGCAGCCCAGGCAGTGTATCACGGATGTGATTGGTCAATTGCTGCATGAGAGATTAAAGTTCGAATACACTACAGATAAGTACAGATGAATACATTTCAAGAGGCATCTCGATTTGCTGTATCGTTGCAATGCAAAATGTAACCATCGAACATTTCACCTGATTCAGGACTTTTTGCAGGTACGGCGTTCCCATGCGATCAGCCAGGTGTCTGTAACTGGGATGAGACAGGAAAAACTTCCGCTCTGCGGCCATGGCAGCGTTTATATCCTTTCTTCCATCAATGTCTTTCTGACTGCGGTTCACCACACCAATGTAACCTAGAGACATTTAAAATCCCATCGGAGGTTCGTCTGTCATAGCTCAGGTGACAAAATTTCACTGAATCACATTTATTTCAGATGTTTCTCCTCAGGAGAAATAAAAATAGACACAAATGAATAAAGAATGGTCCTTGTCAGGCTGTACACTTTAAAAATGAAAATTTGGTCACACATTTGGCTGTATAATGTCTTAGTTTTGTTGAACACAAAGGAAGATATTTTGAGCACAGTTAATGTTTTTGAGCACCATGGAAGCCAATGGTGCTCATGTTTTCTGGTTGATTACAAATATCTTCCTTTGTGTTAAAATTTTTATTTTTGGGTAAACTATCACTTTAAGATATGCCATAAAAGATTATAAAGTTTCTTTTGAGAACCCAAAAAATGGTTCTTCGCTGCCAAGAACCCATGCATTGTAGATTTTAATGTCTGGGTAAACTCAAGGCTGTCTAGGAGAAACACTTGAAATGTTAAAGAGATCTCTGTGGTTTTTCTTTCCTTTGACCAACACAGTTTTTGTCATTTGATCAGGGGTGAGGTGAAAGTGAAGAAAACTAATGAGAAAGACGTGTGGAAGGTTAAACTCTGGTGAAATTCTCTCGAGCGTTTGAAGGACTTCTGAAGGATGCTTGCGGTTTTGCATGTTGCGCCATATTACATGAGCAGAAGACAAATGCAGGCGAGGTAAAGAAGGGCTTGATGGGAAAACCTCTCGTGAGGACGTAAGCTCTGAATGGAAAAAACGTCTCTCAGCGACTCACTGTGCCCGAGAGTTTTCCATAAATATCATTTATTGCTGAGCAAAGAAAGGAATGAATGTTTTTTCCAGATGTGTCAATGAAATCAAGACATTGGTTCTCTCTCTCTCTTTGTCTCTCTCTCTCTTTACAACATTAGCCATGAGAAACATTTTATTCCACAAGAGGGAAGCATCGAGATGTCATTCCTCCATCATTGGTTATGTCTGGATGCTGTTGACTTCAGATTATAAATTGATTATATTATCATAGGCTTAAATAATAGCAATCACTTCTCTTTTAATGTAGTACAGGAATTTACCATATTAAATACAGTTCCTGTCAAACCACTGTATTAATTAAGCTACTGTAAAAAAGTTCATGTGGTGCTCTTGCATAAAGTTTTTGTGAATTGCTAGGTGGTTACTTAAACGTTCTGGGTCGTCTCTTGATGTCGTTTTGTTACTCCATTACGTTTGTCCTCCAGTTGGATTGGGCCAAATTCAAACCTGCATCTCCCACATCAGCATCACAGCTCTAATGTGTATGTGTGCATTATTCATCAAGGTGATGAGAAAAGTAAGTAAGTAAAACAACGTTAATTTGTGTATTTGGTATAATAATACAATGTTTTTGCGTGGTTTATGGATCAAAAGGCACATTATTTTCAACATATCGTACATTATTGTAGCTCCAGATTTCCCTGTCTTCCTGAAACATACTGATTCATGTACAAAGCTCATCAATTTGAAAAGCGCTGTGTCGCTGATTGGCCAGCTAATCTGTACGTTGTGATTGGTCTGAATACCTCTGAAGTCAACAGGAAATGTGACGCTCCTTACCATGTTTGAAGGATTCGCTCACAATGCAATGCTAACAGAAGGAAATTATGATAATGTCGGTCTTGTCTACATCACCAATCCCAGGAAGCAAACTGTCGCCTACAACCCTTGTGTTAATTTTAGTCCAAGTAAAGAGATTTACGTTGGAGACGATAACTTTATCTTGGGGCATGTACCTTTTGCATATCATTAACATGTACTAATACACACTTACACAACAAAGGAAATATAAAATCCTGAATCGGATAATTGGTGCTCACCTCTCCGAAGTGGTAGCAACTTGTTTTCCAGGATGTCGCGAGCATCTGTGCCTTCGTCCATAAGATCGAGCTTAGTGATCACACCAATAGTACGCAAACCTGTGTACACACATGCAAACACATAAAGGGCGTCGTAAACAAGTGAGCTTATCATATAACCCATCGTATGTCATGGTGTAAAAAATAATGATGAACTAAAGTCAAAGTATTCAATATAATGGGGTTCTTGGACTTCAGACTGACTGCTGTAGATACAACATCACATAGACTCAAAGGAGTGGTTTCCCAGACAGGTATTAGACTAGTCCTAGACTAAAATAAATGTAAGAGCTGTCCAAACTGAAAACAACTTGCACTGACATATCTTAAAATACATCAGTGCCCTTTTTTTGCCTCAAAATGCACACAAGCAATGTTTTTGGTTCAAACTAGTTACATTTCCAATTAAACTCAGGTCTAGTCCTGGTTTAAGATAATCCCTGTCTGTCCGGGAAACCACCCCAATGTCATTTAATGTTATTTAATCGTTGATATATTTTTTTTATACAGGACTATGTGTTTGATAATGTGAGTTACTAAGATAAAATAAATAATATTCAGATCTAAACATGGCAGCCACCAAGAGGTGGACCACACTTATGTGACTCGAGTCTTCGTCCCATGCAAGTTATCATCGTTTTAAACCAAATGCATATAAAAAATATTTTTTTACCTCAGAGCTCAATTGTTGACTATCAATGAACAATACTTATACAGCATGTATTAACTTTAGTTCATGTTAATTTTAGCAACAAATCAAACATTGAAACTTTTAGCATTATTTAATGCATCAAGACCTAACATGAATAACTGTACTGACATTAACTAAAATTAACAAGAATTAATAAATGCTGAAAAACTATATTGTTCATTGTTTGTTTATGTAAGTTAAGTATTTACTAATGTTTACTAATACAATGTTTAATTTTTGTAAGCGAATATAAAAATTATAAATGATAATATGATCATATTTATTTTTATTATTAAAATGACAGATAAGAGTTAGTTTATAAGTGTTTTAGGGTTGTGTTGGTTAGTACCCAGTGTCAGGTTTTGGCATCTTAAAGGGATAGTCCACCCAAAAATGCCAAAAATTCTCATGTTGTAAACCTGTATGAGTTTTTATTTTGGTGAACACAAAAGAAGATATTTTGATAAATGATGGCGAGCACACAGCTGAATGTAACTATTGATGTCCATAGTAGGAAAACAAATATTTTGAAAGGATTGTGATAAATGATGAAGAAGATATTTTGATAAATGATGGTAAGCACACAGTTGACGGTACCCATTGAATACCATATTTGTTTATGGAGGTCAAAGGATACAATCAGCTGTGTACTTGCTATCATTTATATCAAAGTTCATCAGAAAAAAGACATTCATACAGATTTAAAACAACATTGGAGAGGAGAAAATGATGACAGAATTTTCATTTTTGGGTGAACTATCCCTTTAAGTTGGTCCAGTAAGCCCCTGCTGGTAGGTTTCATAACTACACCATCTGCTTGCAAACAGTATCTTTCTCCAATAATGGCCAGTTAAAAGTCCCAACTAAAATAAAAAACTTTGTCTTTTAATGTAAATATAACTGTAGTGCATTAAAAATAAATATTGGCAAAGCAAATCAACATAATATGTGACAATTATCTGGCTACATTTGTCTAGAGCTCACACATACCCTGCGGGTCGACTTCTTTGGCAATCTTCAGGGCATCAGAGTTGGCGAGATCGGAGTTAGCGGGTGACACGGCCAGCAGCAGACAGTTATCTTTAGTTACAAACTGCATGAGCATTTCTCGGATCTGATGCTCGATGTCCGCCGGCTGATCTCCCACCGGTACTTTGGTCATCCCTGGTAGATCAACCAATGTCAGATTCAGCACTGCAAAAAAAAAAAATCATTAGAAACAAACAGGACATCTAAACAAATAAAAAGTACAGCAATAGTATTTTGTTAAAACTATAAGAATGATAACCGATAAATTAATGATTAAACATCCAATATTTGGTCTGGCTTAATAAAAGAAGTGCTAGCTACAGTACTCTGTGTCTCCCAATTGATAACAAAAACAATCAACCTTACAATTTCAATAAAGACAAACAGTGTTCCTGTTGCTCAGTTGGTGGATCATTGCATTAGCAATGCAAAGGTTGTGCTTTCTATTCCAAAAAGTGTAAATGTAAATAAATGTAATGTAAATATAAACAGCACATAAAAATAATTTCATTGAAACCCACATAAGAAAAATATTTATTCAATATTATACTCAATATTATATCTATTCCCATTTCTGAAAATCACAGTTTATGTAAAATAATATTTATAATCTCAAAAATAAAGGTACAAAAGGTCCTTTAAAAAAAGGTCCTAATATGCCGAATTAGGTACTAATATATACCTTTAAGGTACTAATATGCACTCTTTGGGTACAAAGGTGTACTGTTTAAATTAATGATATATTGTCTCAAAGATGGGTCTGTGCTTGAACACTTCATCTTGTGATTAATGTAATGTTTTAATAGTAAAAAAACTAATAAGTATTATTTGGATATTAAAGAGAGAGTTGATCGGACCGTTTGGAGAGTAAACCCGCAGGTTGATCGGTACAGGTGAGATGCCTTTATTCTGCCCCGTGATGCGATCCGTCTCCGCCTCGATCTCCTGACGCACCTCATCGAAATCTGTGAACTTCTTCCCTTTGCAGTGAAGGAACTCTGCATATTCTGAACATATAAAGACAAACATTAAAAGAGCACCAAAAACCACACACAACCAGTATTACAGCTGCATCTTTCTATTTTAACATATGCTTATAATTGCTGAACCAAACTGTTGTGTTTGTAAAGTAATGTTACAGATTTTAAGGTTTTTAAACTAATAATAATCAAAGTATTATTACAAATATTCTCCATTAAATACAACACAATCTTTTGGGTTCCCATTATAGTTGTTAATATTAGCAACACATCAAACTTTGTAACACCTTTATATCAAACAAAATAATTGTTATTCAACAAAATAACAAAAGACTCAATTATATAAATATTAAATATATATTTTGCCAGTTGCAAATACATCAACTTGATTTGAATGTCAACTTTAGACTCTAATTTAACAAAGCACTTTGTTCCTGTAGCTAAACTGGTAGAGCATTGCATTAACAACACATAGGTCACAGCCTTAAATCCCCAGAAAACGCACGCACACCGTATTAAATATAATAATGGGGGTAAAATAAACATAAAATTTCTCCAGAGCTATTTTTAAGGGGACACAAATAACACGGCAATAATACTTGTAGGGAAAATAATAATAATAATAATAACAATAATATATTTTATTTATAAAGCACCTATCATAAAAGAGTCTCAATAAACAATAAAAACAAGTCCTAAGGACAAATTAAAAATGCCTGCCTGAACAAAAAAGTTGTAATATGTGTACACAGAGAAAAGCCGATTCATCTTCAATACCATTCAGGGCCGGAGTGGGACTCATTTTCAGCCCTGGAGTTTCATGCCTTAGACCGGCCCACTTTAGTTCACGACTGACTATTAAAATAATATCTTTAAACCCTCAGTAGTATAAGTCTGCAGTAGTGCACTGTTCTCTGCAGCCTTGCAATTCACTGTATTTTTCAAATAATTTCATATTCCGTGCAAATGCAGTAAACAATTATATTTTTTGCCATAATCATGCATCCCTACCATAAGACCATAATATTACTAAAGGAAACTTATTCAAAAACTAAAGGAAACAAATGTGTTTGTGTTTTCCTCTATATTTCTATTTCTAAAAAATGGTGAGTCTTGAGATTAACTGTTGGGTTGATAACGTTTGGAAACCCCTGATATACAATACACAAGCAAGATTTATCAAGTATGCATTGGAAACAAATGGAAAAAATCTGTATCTTATTTTTTTAGTACTTAGATCATGTCTATTGCTAAATAACGTAGGCTAAGGTACATTGTGTTAAAAAAAAAGAAAACATAATGGATATACTTTTGAAACGACTTTTTTCAAATAAACTAATGAGTTTTGCATCAAATAGATTTTTGTTCCTTGCAATAAACGATGAATAATGACTATTCATAGAGAGTTCATCTATGACTTGGATAAAAAAATACGTTTTGTAAATTCTTTTCCTTTTAGAGACCAGCCCGTTTGTTAAAAGACGCGCTCAAGTTTATTTAAAATATAGACGCGCGGCCGGCAAGCGCACTCAATATAGACGCGTCTGAAACAAAACTCGTGTTCAAGTAAGCGCTTTGAAAACCAGAAGACAGCGGCACGTCCTGCGTTTCCCATGCGTTTTAGATGTCAATGAACCCTAATGCAAGAATTCTTCCAATAAGTGGTCGGGACTCGGGACACAATCAACTTGTGCATAAAGCGGCGGGGACATCTCTCACCCGCAAATACGCGTCATCCCGGTGGCATGACAACACCGGCCCTCGTGGCCAAAAAAAAACAGACCGGCCCACCGGGAATCCTCCCGGTTCTCCCTATGGCCAATCCGGGCCTGATACCATTTATTTACCATTACTGCAATGTTTTTGAAGTTGTTTACAATCAAGCCACCAATGAAATTTTAACTTAATTTTAAACATAATGACTGTTAGGTTAACATTATAGTCGTTAACATAGTGGACTTGTCTTATCGGTTATAATAGTTTTTTCATGATTGATTTAACAATGACTCTGCCTCAACTATATTAAAGATAAAATAATCACTTCATCTAATGTTTAAAGTGAATAAAATAGCTTTGACAGCTGACTTACAGGAGTTATATGCATAAAATGTATAATACATGTTGTGTTTAATGATAATTTTAGGGGGAACATGGGGGGACCTGCCTCCCACCCGGAGATTTCTGCCCATGCTAATAAAATGTATACTTTTGGATAAAAGTTTCTGTCCAGCATAAATGTAAAAAGGTTTGGGAAACATTTCAATAAAATATTTGTGACCTTCTTGTAAGTAGCAGATCACAAATGTGCTACATTTATGCTGGACAGCGTTGTGAGTAAAGTATCATTCACATTTGAATGCAGATAAAGTCTGGACAGCATGCTGGTCCCAAATCAGTCCTGACCTGCTGTACCCTGGAGAGGTGCTTACCTGTGGGACACTGGACGAGCTGTAGAATCAGAGGACGACGGGTGACGATACCTGAACCTCGCGGGAGGAAGTCCCTGTGTAACAGACGACAGGTGATAATGATTAGAGAAACACTCATGGGTGAACATATTAGAGCCATGCAGCTCTGAAATACTAACTATTAAAAAATCTCACTGATATAAACTGTAAATACACATTAATGTACATTTATATGGGAATCTAAACTAGTTTGTTTAAAACAATGTGTCTTGGGTCAGAATGTCTTTTATGATTTATTTTGGTATAGTGAAGATTGAACACAATGTGTTACTGTACAGTATATTTACTATAGCAGTTTGGTGACATGAAATATTCCTTGTGTCTGACTTAATGTTTATCTGAATGATAAATGAAATGTTAAGTCCATCTTAATGTAAGGGTTTTATTGAAATATCCTGTATGCAAACAGCACAGGCTGAGCCTTTATCCTTAATCTATCACCAGCATAAAACCTAGACTCCATGGGGTGGTTTCACAGTCAGGGTTAAGATTAATCCAAGACTAGGCCTAGTTTTATTAGGGCATTTAAAACATACCCTACAAAATATAATCTTATTGGTGTTTCTCTTGAGAATGATAAGATATGTGAGTGCAAACTGTTATTCTACTTTCATAAAATAAATAATATATTATTATACCCGTACGTATTACGTAATCACGTGGAAAGGTCACGCATGACGTATGTGAACCTACTGCCCCAGTGTTTACAAGTGTGGAGAAAGAGGAGCGTTCAGACGTTGTTGTATGTCGAATGATACTAATTAATGTCTTTGTGTCAATTTATTGTTTAAAATGGTCCATAAGTGTGCGTTTCACATATGTTACGTGTGATCTTTCGACATGATTACGTAATATACAAGGTCGTGCTGCCACGTCACACCACACGACTAGTGCAAGATGAGAAGTTTTGATTTAAAAGTTGTTGTTTTTTGCCGAAGATGACAATTGTTTGACTAGATAAAACCCTTATGCCTCGGTCGGGATTGTTTAAAGCCCTTTGAAGCTACATTGAAACAATTTTACACTGCATTGAAACTGTAAACTGTTGAGGTCCACTAAAGTCCACTTTATGGAGAAAAATCCTGGAATGTTTTCCTCAAAAAATATTTTTTTTCGACTGAACAAAGAAAGACATCAACATCTTTGATGACATGAACTTAACTTTTTCCTAAGCTGAAATTGTGCTAAAACACCTTTATTCAAAGTCGTTTCAGCTGCTGCGCATGTGAACAGATTGGCCTTGTGCGCTTTTGTACTGAATCATCAATCTTTATTGATTGATTGATTGATTGATTGATTCGCCAGAGCGGCCATGTTGAGCGTTGCATTTCATCCTATTCATATTAATAGCAGTGATATATCTTGTTATATAACTTTGGTATGAGCCGACTGGCATAGCTTGGCATATTCCTGTATTTTCTTTCTCTATTAATGACAATGAGATCTGGACAGATGCTTTATCTGCAGGTTCTTGTGACAAACATAAAAATCCCATATGGAGGACCATATGGACGCCCCCCCATTCACAGTAACCATTCAGTATTGATCTTATGGATTGGCAGATCACAGCGACAGCGTTTTTAAGCACAAACACACACAAAAATGCTTCTGCAGTGAGGCCTAAATAAACGTTTACATTCTGAAGAAAATGTAAAGGAGCACATGCTGTTCAACTTATAAATGGGTACACTTGCTTCATGATGTCATTTGCTTTGCGATGTTTCTGTTTATTGTAGTGGAAAAAGTTTCTTTAGTTTAGATTTTAAAACGGTATGAAAGAAATGGTTCTTCTAAGAATGGTTCTTTGAGGAACTAATAATGGTTCTTCTATGGCATCGCTATCTACAGCAACATTTAAAGTGTCTAAAACAATAAATCAATCAAGAATCTTTCTAGGATGGCAAAAGAAATAAATCAATTATATTTGCATTAAAAATAAAGCCAAGGTTAGGACAGTTAACATTAGTTATTAACTAGGCTATCATCCAGCAGTGTTCAAATGATGACAAAGATTATGCGTCCCTTAGCTAAACCAGACCACCCCTCCGGCATTATAGAGTCGCCGTTATTTCACATAGTGATCCTGAATCAACATTTTTTGTTGGTTATTACCCAAATTACCATTTACTTAAACCTAAAGATTACTAAAGATTGTTCCCATCAATAGGTAAAAATAATTCACTCGCAGAGACTTTGACTCATCTGTCAATTCCTCTAGAAAACAGCGTAAGGCGGACTTGAGAGTTTACATTTAATTCAGACGGAAATCTTTTGAATTATCTTTTTAGTTTATTGCAAAATTGGGACAAATAATGGACAGTATCGCTTTGTGGCAGCGCAGCACAAGAATTTTAAATATTACATATTTTAATTTTAATAAAAATTGTTAAAATAAAAAAACCAAAATCCCAAAAATATAACTTAAAAAAGAAAAGAAAATAATGTCATGTCATGGCAAAAATTTCTTTCATTTTGAGGTGATTGGATCAAATCACATGAGGTTCACTCAAACATCGCATCCCAGCAGTCCTGGTGTACAGTAACAACTAAACCTTAACACACACAAACGCACACACCAGCGTGTGTTAAGAAAACAGGCAGAGGAAGAGAAAACGTGACATACACACTCTCTCTCTTCCTCTCTCGCCCATCCCCCTGAGTCTGCAATGATGGACAGGTTGGATGGCCACGCCCCCTCAGTTTAATCCCAGAGCTCTACTTCCTCCCCCACTGCATGCAGCGTCAGGGTATGCACAAACACAAACACAAACATGCATGTGACCACAAACAAACAGAAAACACCACAACGCCACAACTCCTAAAAGAGTGAGGAGGAAAATTAAGATATCTTTAGTAATTATCCTACTGCTTGTTAAACCTGCAGGTCTGACTGGTTAAATTACACCTTACACACCACCACCTGCTCTCATTCGTGTGCGCTTCAATAACACATTGCAAGGGATTTGCTGTGCCAAGATCCCCATCATCCCCTAAGATAA
The DNA here is from genome assembly GCF_030506205.2 of Paramisgurnus dabryanus. NCBI lineage: Eukaryota > Metazoa > Chordata > Actinopteri > Cypriniformes > Cobitidae > Paramisgurnus > Paramisgurnus dabryanus. Next base: position 31,773,347 of record NC_133341.1, on the reverse strand, counting down.
CTGTGGTTGATAAATATCCAGTGAAAAGGCCAACACACAAATGCACTGCAGCTAAATGCTGTCTTCATGTCCATGCACATGTCTGTGTTTGCACATGCTCATATTTCACCGTCATGCAACGCGGTCATTTGTTTATGTCATAAGTTTTGGATGAAACAGTTTTGTACTCTCTCTGTCTGAACCAACACAATCGTGTGCTTTCAGGTTCAGAAGAAACATTTCGTATTCATCAGATTAAAGCACTAAATGAATCCAGGAGCATCAGATTAGTGATAATCCTGGAGGTCGGTACAAATTCACAATCACAGGAACATCATCACCAGCTATGTTTGATAATTAAAGGTTTCACTGGTAGTGATAAGCATAATGTGTACAGTATTGCATGGCATACAAGGGGGAGATTGATATGTGTAATGAATGAGATAAGTGACAACAACTTCATAAGACCTTTTTTATGTAAAATAGTTACATTGATGTCTGTGTTAGCAGGACCGCAGTAGCAAAGTTTTCTGATGCTTTATCTGATTGTAACGAGTGTTTCTTTGTTATATAATCCTTTAAAGCGCATCACTTTATTATTATATAACTCAGACACAGGTTCCCAAAACAAATACAGTATCAGTTTCTGTTTCTGTTATTTGTTTAAGGTGACTCGTAGGGTGGAGCAGGCTTGTTGTGACAATGACAGTATTTTGACAGAGATAGTTCACCCAAACATGAAAACTTGTGTTGTTTTGAAGCTTCAAAATGACCCAAAAGTGTTAATGGGCACCTATTTCATTGCATATTTTGCTATATAATATGTCCGCGTAGTTTATGGTTAAAAAAATCTAAATGTAAATTTGTAACACCGGATTTCACTTTCTTCCTGAAATGCACAGATTTGTTAAAAAAAAACTGTCCCTGATTGGCCAGCTAATCTGTACATTGTGATTGGCTTGAATACCTCTGACATCAGCCAGAAATGTGACGCTCTTTACCATGTTTGAAAGATTCAATCAATATGCAATGCTAACAGGAGTTAACTTACAGGCTGTGAGTCCAAGCGGGAGGAATTATGATAATGTCAGTTTTGTCTACATCACCAATCAAACTATTGCCTACAATCCATGTGTTTGTTGTAGTACAAAAAAAAAGAGATTAACGTTGGAGACGATACTGTAACTCATCGTTTACTTTGGGGTTTGTACCTTTTGCATATAGTTAACATGTACTGATACACATTTACACACCAAAGCAAAAACGTAAATTGGATAAATGGTGCTCTTTAAATAATTAACTCCACTCGTCTCATGTCATATATTTTAAGTAGGGCTGTGCAATTAATCAAAATCAATATTTTTGATTTTCAATTACAAAAACAAGATAATCAAAGTAAAACAATTATTGTGGGATTAAAATATAAATTGCAACTGGACCGAATGTGTAGCCTATTGCAACACTTACTTCATGAAAAGGTTAAATAAATGCACATTTTCAAAGTCACTGAGTAATCATGTTGAATAACCGTGATAATGATTTCCCCTCCAAATAACCACGATTATGATTTTGCACAAAATCAAGCAGCCCTACTTTTAAGATTCCTGAAGACATTTACTTCTCTATTTTGTTGTGGTGAATATCTCTGTTGTTTCATTTGTTACACATATTAACACTTTATTTAAAAAATCTGCATTTGGGTTCTAAAAAACTAAGACAGAGACTGGGAATCAAATAACATGAGGTTGAGTAAATAATGACAAAGTTTTCATTTTTGGGTGAACTATCCCTTTAAACTGTCCAGCTGGTCCTTTTATTCAAATGTTCTTTCCTAAGCACAATGCAAAGTGTTCACAGTCTTGTAACAATAGCTTCTGATGTGCATCCAAACAGAATTTAAAGGCAAAACTTGTCATTTTATAAAAACTAACCCTTGGACAGCCCCAAGCTCTGTCTGAGTCATACTAAGCTTTTTTTAACCTTAGCTTGGCTCACAACACACTGCATTTAAACAGCGCAGAGCTTGAGAAACTAACTGTGTCAAGTGAGGAATTGTGGGAATCAGTCGTTTCCCCCGGTAGCTGTCCATGGTTCTGAAATATCAGGTTAGACGGCTTCATTCAGAATACTAAATAATCCACGAAATATTTAGCCAACATAAAAAGTCTGTTGGTTAACTATTTATGGATTAATAAATGTCCAGGCCTTCAACAGTCAATACAAGTTACAAACAAACATAAATACAAATCGCCAGTCAAGCTTAATGCAATTTTAAAAGGAGAAGCTGTGGGAGGAAACCTTTAGTCATTCAAAACCAGTGTTGGGTAAGTTACTCAAAAAAAGTAATCCACTACAAATTACTAATTACTACTTTAAAATTGTAATTTGATTACATTACTGATTACTACATGCAAAAAGTAATCTAATTACTAATTACTTTACTTGTAAGTTACTTTGACAACATCAAATGTAAAAAACTACAAAGTGAAACTGTCAGAAACAAGGACAGATAAACCCAAACGCAGTGTTAATGTGAAAATGTTTCTTGTAACATTTGAAAACAGTAATGATTACAGTGCATATTTGAATGCTTAAAGCTATTTTTGGTGTGATTTTGCCCCCTCCTAAAATTACTGGTCATACAGTGATCCAGAAATATTTGTAGCTTTTATAATAAGTTACAGATGTTTAACATTTCTCATTAAACATTCTACATTCATTAACATCTATCTATCTATCTATCTATCTATCTATCTATCTATCTATCTATCTATCTATCTATCTATCTATCTATCTATCTATCTATCTATCTATCTATCTATCTATCTATCTTTCTATTGTAGCAGTGTTTAAAATGATGTTCTTGGATGTTTATTACAACTCTGTTCTGTAAGGGTTAACGCTGTGTTTCTGTTCTCTTTGCCATGTATTCCCTGAAATGTGATTGGTTAGTGCAACGAGGGGAGGGGTTTTTTGTTTTTGTTTTGGGCTATGATGTTGTGCACGCTCTGGCGCGGGCGCGCGACTGGATGTGCGTGAGCATCGTCCTACGGGTGCTCTGTTAAAATAAAGCCAGCAGTTTAGTTAAACGAGTGTCTGTGCATTTCTCTTGAATGCTACACTATCTACATTCATTCGCGGTCGCGGAGACAGAAACTATAGTTTTAACACGTCGTCGCATTCGCGAGGGCTTTTTGGTCAAGTTAAAGAATGTTAATATTCATGTTAGTTCGTTAAATATAACAATTAAAAGTGTTTTTGGTAATTGTTTAAATAAACATATGATTACTTAATGCAGTGCACGCATTGAGCTCATGATAAAATAACATAGTTAAATAATGTTAACAAATAAAACCTTATTGTACATTAGTGATTTAAAAACACACCTGTACGACCGCTTCTAGCAGACCAGATGTCATCGCGCAAAGCCCACTCTGAAATGCCAAGGTTTTGGACATGTATTGTCTGTATTCCACTTGAAGGATCAACCACCGCTCACATAGCATCCATTTGCTTGCGTCTCAGACGAGTGAGTAAGCATATGCTCGTTAACTGACGCTGCGCGCATGCTCGCAGACGTTGCCGTGCAATGGCAGAACGTCATTTTAAAATACATTTTAATTAATTTTTCAACACTTAATTTGTAACGCTAGTAACGTAATTTTGTTGTCATTGGTAACTGTAATCAAATTACATACATTTAAAATGTAAAGCGTTACGTTACTGCGTTATCAGGAAAAGTAATTAGAGTACAGTAATGCGTTACACAGTAACGCGTTATACCCAACTCTGTTCAAAACCCTAAACCACCTCAGTTCAGAGCAGGTTAAAGTTCAATTAAATATGGTTTGATTCCTGGACCAAAATATTGACCTTCTCAATGTTTAGCTTACATCTAGGTCTGATTCACATTTCTGTTGGCTTTAATTTCCACAAAACATCAACTTACGACACAACCAGCTCTTAGGTGTAAAACAACATCTGTATTTTAAAATAGACATTCACAGTGCTCAAATCCATCATCTGAGAGTAATTCACAGCCACATTGTTTCAGTCGATGCTTGACTGTAGCATCATTCATCATTAAATTCTTTCTATGGATCCAGAAGCCAAACAAACAGACGCTGAAGCTTATAAATTAAGATGAAGAACACAGTGTCCCTTCATCAGTGATTCGAGTGTGCTGTCACTGTATGACTTTATTATACTGCTGACTTTCATTTCACCTACTTTAACCAACTCAACTTTAATTTGCAGGCTTTATGGTAACTTTTATAATGAAATATGCGCATTGAAATATGACAGATTAAATTGAATGTGCATATGAATAGCTAAGGGTGATTCACACATTTCTTCCATCTGGTTGTTTTCTGTGAATGCTAATGAGATTCTGCTGTTCATTTTGCTGTCTGTGGTGTTGATAATGGTGGCAGTGGATTTGGTGTGAACAATGTTGGCCATAAATAATATTGCTTGATGATTTTGGCTTTTACTGCACAGCACTGCATTATTTGAATTTTTTTCATCTGGTGACACATAAATTACATGCTCCGGCTTTTAATGAGCATGCACGTTCTATTAATAGACTAATAATTATTAGTTTCCAAAGCATTCCAGGTTTTGAACACAATGAGCTTTTGCAGGACAAATTACAGCCGTTGACCAGATGTCTAAATAGAGTCTTTTGACCTAATAGTAGAGATAATGATTAATTTGATAAGTTAATTTCAAATATACATAACTATTTAGAACCAGAAGGCAGAATGCCGCTTACCAATCTCATTTTATACAAAGTGTGCTGTTCCAAAAATATCACAGATGTGTTAAGGACAAAAAAATCAGATGTGTTGTCTTTATCTAGACACAAGATGTGTTATGTCTTATGTGTTATGACTGAGGTTAGTGGTTTATGCTTCTGACATAATTTGGTACTTTTCTAACCAACTGGACTTATGATTTCCTCTAACCTATCAGTACGATGCGGCCTGCATCAGCAGCGACGGTTGCTGAATCATGCAGCATTAGGCAGAAAAACATCATCTCCTCTAAAAAACTGGTACAATCTCAGTTCACGATGAGATCAGTGCAAAACGAACAATAAGAAATGTGATTCTGGGGGCAAAGCCTGATGCTTGTGCCCTGCATTAAAGGTAAGCAGATGAATGCATTAGCTGCAGGTTCATATCTTACTTTCTATAAGGTCACACAGGCCTCCTTTAATCATGTAGGTTTGATTTACTGACATATTGTAAGCCTTTATTATATTTACTAAGGTTTTGCAAGGTATGTGAAAGTCTTGTGTGGGTGACCTATTGGCTAATGTGACAAAATAAGAGTCATGATTATCAGTACAGATCAGTGTCCATCTGTGTTGCTCATAAGCTGCCATTACGGGCAGATCCTTGTAAACAATCCAGGAAGCACATCATCACAACATCCGTGTTTGATGTTTCATCTTGAGCACAGAAGCACTGAAGGTTATAATATTTCATGTTTCCCGTAAAAGCTTTGTGATCTGGCCAGTCCATCATCATCATTATTTGAAGAGGCCAACGGCACATAACATACAGTTTGATGCACCAATGAATGATGAAGAATAAAACATATCACTACCTTTAAATGATTATGAAGAGGATTACATAATGAGATTTAGATGGAGTTGCTCTGAACACAGGAAGAGATGCTGATGATGATGGTGTTCATCATCGACCCTCAATAACATTTAAAGGTTATCTTAAGGATTCTCAGAATGACCTTAAAAATATCATTGAAACATGATGGAGAATAAGAATTTGAAATAAACGATGCATGGTGATTATTAAGCCATGCATTTTTATATATTTAATTGCTTTTAAAATATATATTTAGACATATTATAGACGTAGGCCTACGTGCATTTATATATTATAGCCTATGCTAAAAAGCACAAATATTAAATAAAAGGCTTACTTTCCCACGAAGTTCTCCAATACGGAGCTTTTACCGGCGCTCTGTCCGCCCACCACCGCGATCTGCGGCAGATCGAGATCCGAATTCTGACCGATGGCGGAAAACGCGTCCTGCATTCGGTTCACGAGAGGAATCAAATCCTCCATCCCGCGGTTCCCCATGATTCCGACGATCAGCACCTGCACGAGCTTACCGAATAAAACCCAATCACCCTGCACGAGATGTCAGGGAATTACAGCGCGTTTGTGTTGTTTTAATTCTGCATTGATTGTTCTAGAGCTCCGCTTGTGTGTCTGTATGTGTGTGCGTCTGCAGTCCCTCTGAGATGATGAGCTGCTTTTCTCAGCAACACACACACACACACACACACACACACACACACACACACACACACACACACACACACACACACACACACACACACACACACACACACACACACACACACACACACACACACACACACACACACAGGCCTACACATACAAAACACTAGCTTTCGCAGGTTTACCAAATCTAAATAGCTGCGAGTCATTTCTCTTTTAAAAGCAAAAACGCACACACCGTATCAGTAATAATAATAATAATAGTATTGGTTATATTAAGATTGTGTAAAATATTATAACACATATAAAAAATATAGAATATATAAAATGTATAGATAGAGCCTCTGTTACTGTAAATGTTGCAGATAAATAAATTCATTTCTAATCATTTTTAAACAGAAAATAGCTACAGAAATTTTAGTAAAATCAAGGTTATGTCTTTAGTATGAGATAGGTCATTTGTTTATTGTTTCATTTTATTAATTAATTCATAAAATGATCAGTTTTATATACCCATAATTTGTAGTACGCTGTGATTCCATATATATTTGACCTGTCCATGGTGCTGAAAAGCTCTGTGGTTGTGCAGCATGCATTACATTAGTTACAGACACTAGGACACATTTCTCAACTATAAAAATTGTTGGCCAAATGGAGAAGAATAATAAAATAAAAAATAAACTACATAAAATATAGAAAAATTCTGCATGTCTGATTCATTCCAGTAACATATATTGCAGTGAATTATAAACAGAGAAAATATTGTATAATGCTACATGTTGTTAGTGTTTTTTAGGTCATTACAGTTTTTTACAGACCCTAGGACACATTTCTCAATACTAGGGTCACTTTTGCAAAACTCTTCACACAGTTCTCCTAACCAACTTTCAGCTTGGCAAAGCAGTTCATTTCACATTCAAAATGCACTACAACTACCAAAACACTTTATTCAGGTCTCAAATCAACCCATTCTTCCAGAACACTAGTAAAGGTTGACACCCGACAAACACACGTTGTCACCAACAAAACAATGACCTAAAAACACTAACAACATGTTGCATTATACAACGTTTTCTTGTGTAAAACAAGGACACATCTCTGTTTATAATTCACTGCAATATATGTTACTGGAATGAATCAGACATGATGCAGAATTCTTCTAATTTTATGTAGTTTATTTTTATTTTTATTGTAATTCCAAAATACAAGAATTTGTATACACACACCTTCCACTGATACAGATACAAAGTAATGCCAATCTACTCTGTCTTCTCCATTTGGTCAATTGTTATTATAGCATTTATTTTTAAAATTTAAAATATATTTCATTAAAATATTACTTTAGAAATGTAGCAAATTGCTGTCTTGTTCAGTTTTGTATTACGTTATTGTTTTGAACATAAGTTTAGCAGTTTTGAAAACAGTATGTAAGCATGTGCAAATTAGCCTGTATGTACAAAGAGTTTTGGCAGTTGTTGTGTCTGAGTGAAAAAAGAATTCATGAAATTTGAGAGATGTATCATTGAATGCATTTTGTGCCAAAGCAATGATAATTGATCCTCAGTTTAGCCCACATAGACTTCTATTGTGCTCACTGTGTGAAGAGTTTTGCAAAAGTGACCTAAGTATTGAGAAATGCGTCCTAGCGTCTGTAAAAAACTCTATTTTGTGGGTGACAAAGTGTATTTGTCGGCTGTCAACCTTTGTGTTCTGGAAGAATGAGTTGATTTGAGACCTGAATAAAGTGTTTTGGTAGTTGGCAAGCTGAAAGTTGGTTAGTAGAACTGTGTGAAGAGTTTTGCAAAAGTGACCTAAGTATTGAGAATATGTCCTAGCATCTGTAAAAACTGTAAAGAGTAACTAAACCTTAAACCAACTTTTAGTTAATGATCTGTAAGAATGGGACCTTATTAGTGCTTTTTTGATATTTGGGTATAAAGTGTTTCAATGCTACAATATATGGTGTAAAAACGGTGTAAAAACGTCAAAGTGCTGCCCTCTTCAGGCTGAACGGTGGCTACTGCAGTTGAATTTTCCTATTGGATGTTCCAGTACCGCATGACGTAAGCAGGCACAAAATCAGGGAAAACAACCCTCCGCATTCGTCATATGTCACTATGAAAAGTGTGTCCACTACGATGATACTCTCTCCTGAATGCGGAGGAGTCTAAGATGGCGGCGTTATCGGAAGCTAGTTATTTTCATTGGTTAAGTTTTAATGTATATATTTATCTTACAAAATTGCATCGATTACCCTTAAAAGGCCTTTATTTATTCCCCGGAGCCATGTGGATTACTTTTGCAAAGGATGGATGCACATTCCTTGGACTTGAAAGAGCAGACCCTTTATTCATTTATTATAAAGACTGGAAGAGCTATAGGACATTTTCAAAAATATCTGTGTTCATATGAAAGAGGATGGACATGTAACTTGGGTGACTTCAGGGTGAGTAAATTATGGGGTAATTTTCATTTTTGGCCGAACTATCCCTTTAAAGGCGGGGTGCACGATCTCTGAAAGCCAATGTTGACATTTGAAATCACCTAAACAAACACACCCCTACCCCAATAGAATCTGGACCTTTTTTGATAGACCCGCCCCACAAATACGCAACCAAGGCAACCATGTCGGTAACTGCTGATTGGCTACAAGTGTGTTTTGGTACTTGGCCCGACTCGCTTTTCCAAAGCGTTTCTCAAAAATCGTGCACTCCGCCTTTAATTTTCTTCCTTATTTTCATAGACGTTCAAAGGATCACTGAAGTGCCTTGGAACGCACAGCAATATTTTATATGGTGACGTCATTTTAATTGAAACCGGAAGTCACTGCAGAACTATTGAGAAGACCTGCCCACTTTTTAAATAGCGTTTTGTTTATGGGTCAGTCCGCAAAGCATTTGACAGCTTGTGAGCGCTACAGTTATATTAAAATAAACAAAAAAATCTATTTGAAACAAAATATTGCAGGTTAGGTTACAGCCTACGTATTTACAACGCTTTTTGAAGTCTAATGACGTCAGACTGACATTACCCATGAAATCCGATGGACAGTTCACATTATAAATCCTTATTGTAATATTAGTTGTGAATCATAATAATAAGATTTTTCATGTACCTGCACAATAAATGATTTTTGTTTATTTTTTACTAAACAAAAATAGTGATGGTAGCTTTGAAAAACAGAATGAATGGTAGGCTGCACTTTTGAAAAAAAGTTGTCACTGGGATGGTATCTTTTAAAAGGTCCTAAATTTACCATTTAGGTACAGGTACCATTGATGTACCAATGTGTACCTTTAATCAACCAATATTTTTGGTACAAAAGTGTGTACTGCTCCAGTAAAAAGTGTGTACCTTGTACCTTTCTTTCTGAGAGTGTGTTGATTAGAGATTTAATTGTTGGTTGGAAATGTGTTGTTTTATTGTGACCTTTGTAGATTTTAAAGATATCTGTCTTCATTCATTCAGGTTGATGGGATATGTTATCTGAAGCTTTGCAAATTATGTCTGAAGAAAAAGTGCACATACTTTTCATATAGCGATTTTAATAGTTATCCTATCAAAAAAGCTAGCAGCAGCTAAATTTGCTTTTACCTCGGTATGCTCAAAAAGCGCCGAGACGCCAGCTCCAGTCAGGATACTGCCTTCGTCAGATGACCCATGATGGAAGATGACACCAGACCTTACAAAGACATCAGACGACGCCAGCTTTAGTTGGAGTCTGGACTATAAACTGATTAATATATTTTTAAATTTTCTGAATTTACCATGTGTATTCTGCATTGAATCTTTTTTGCAAAAAGCGCTAAACAAAAAAGTAGTACATTATTGTTTAGTGTCCTCCAGTCCTGTGGTGGCGCTGTCGGCGCGCTGTCACACAGCCGCTCGCATTATGCTGCTGCTGATACCGGTGAGTGAGTGTTAGCAACCAGGCTAATGTGACAGGAGTTATTTTCATCTGGCTGTGACTGATTTTCTTCTATTAAAATTTTCCTTCTCCGAGTAAACTTCGTGAGTAGAATTTATGCTTTAGACATTTTGACACAACACTGGAAAATGTATAAATAATGTGAGAAATCTGTCGGACGCAGCTGGTGTTGTCGTGTGTTTTGTCAGCTAGCCGTTAGCATATAGCACATAAAGAGATTATGACTGTGTCTCAAAACCTGGTGAGTCGCCTACTTAGACAGCGTTTGTTTTTGTCAAATCATTAAACGCGATGGCAGCAGCTGTTTTTGACCCGATAAGGCTGCTCTAAATGTTTCGGGTTTTTGAGAGACAGCCTGGTTTGTTTTTGTTTTGTCCTTCAGGTTACATTGAATAAAATGCCCAGATGTTCACATTCCCTGAATTCAGTCTGGAGCTGAATTCTGCATACTATATTTACTGAGTGAATGATTGACTTCTTGTTTGAATTTTTAAGGAATAATTGATTGGGTTTGTTTTATGCACTTGCATAAGTTCAAACGAATTGGTGAATGTTTGACTAGGGGTCATATTCAACTCTTCTTTAAAATTATATTTATTTTTCCATCAGGTTTACTTATCAATTTGCTCACTCTATATAGGATAACTTTCTTCTTTCCCACTTGATGTTCAGAGTCTCTGGCTGAAGTTTGGAATCAGTGCAGCGGTTGATATCATCAGGCAGACGTCAGCATGTTTAACCCTCATCAGCACCAGCAGCAACAGCAGCAGTTTCATCAGCATCTGCGTCAGCTGCAGCAGCTGTTTCAGCAGCAGACGCCTCCTCCGCCACCGCCCCCTCCACCACCACCTCAGCCTCCCCCTGCCCATCACATGACCCATCATCATCAGACCGCACGGTACTGGCACATCAATCTTAAGGAATTGAACAATTCTGGTTCTGTTTTTTTTTAATGAAAGCACCTGTGTCTCTTTTATTGACCCTTTATATAGATTTTCTGTTTGTGAAATATATGTCATAAAAAATGAGTGAACTTTTTGCAAATGTTCCCACTGCAATATGCTTTTGCAATGGTTTGAAATAACTGATTGTAATTTTCCAAAAAGTTATGTATTGTCAAAGTTTTAAGTGGATGCAGATAGATTGACAAAGCAGAGAGAGTAATGTACTGACCTCTCTACCTCTTTAAAAATTAATAATCTTGTGTGCAGATACCAGGTAGCTCACATAAATTAGGTTTAAATGTATTAACACCAGTGAGGGGTAAAGTTACTCAAAACAAGAAATTAATTTCTAGTTACTAATAACATCTTTAATTATCATACTGTACAAATCGATCTCTCCAAAAAAAATGTATTACTTATTCCCAATTACTTTCTAAATCCTATTTAGTAAATTATACAAAGATAGGCTTGAAACGGCTCGAATAAATCATATAAAAGACACTTTTTAAGGTCCAATTCTTACTACTTACCTACTTTTAACTACTTGTACATTAATATACTCCTAATTACGGCTTATTAATACTTAGTAAAGTAGTTGTTAATTTTAAGTATTGGTAGAGTTTGGGTAGGATTAATGATGTAGAATTAGATTTTGCAGAATCATGCATTAATATGTGCTTTTTAAGTAATAATAAACATCCACTATCTCAGTAATATTAATGCTAATAGTCAACCAGTTAATAGTGAGAACTGTAAGAGTGTAACCATTATTCTTATTAACTCACTAAATTATTTTAAATGAGAAGGATACATAAAAAACATGCATTTTAATGTTAGACTTAAAATTTTGTTGTTAAATACACTATTTTATCATAAATGATTGATCTACAGTCCATACACTGTATTTAGTTAAATTACATTAGAAGTAACTATAGTTAAATTACAAGAAAAATAAGAGTAATCCCTTACTTTACTTTTTTATTACAGTAATTAATTGCTTATCACGTGTCCTTTAAACGCCCTCTGTGATTTTGATAGTCAGTCTGTTTTTTTATATTTATGTTTTTTTATTACGCACTGAACTGTAACCTGTGGATGTGTGAAACACAATTTCATTTCTATGTAACATATAGAAATGACAAATAAAGTGTCTGTCTGTTTGTCTGAGAATCTAATGCATGGGTTTCATTTGTTTGAAACAGGTCTATGGCTGTGCCCACCCAAGCACCCCCTTCTGCCCGTATGGTCAACCTCTGCTCAGCCACTCAAACCATCTTAGCACCCAATCCCATGCTGCAAGGGGCTCTGCTGATGCAACAGATGCAGGGTAAACCCACATGTTCAGCACACATGATAGTTAATTTGAAAAAGACACACATATTAAATTATTTGAAATCCATCTGAATACCTGTTTAAGTGAATCTCCCAAAAACATGTACAAAGAAAAATAAAGAAACTAAAGGCAATTTAGCATTTTGTATATATGGAGTGGGTTGTGTCATGAAGACGCATGTGCGAGACAGAAATGTGCTAAGTTGTATAAAAAATTATCGCATAGGCTTAAATTCCTATAAAAGATTTTGGGGTGTATTATAACCAGTGGAATCATTTTTTGTTTGTTTGTTATTTTCACCTCATGCATTGTTCTGTAACTGTCTTGATGAATTTTCATAATGTACTCCTGTCTAATGGGGATTTTAAAAATCTCATATCTCTTCTTTCAAGCTGGTGGCATGCGTGGATTCGCAATGGGTGGACAGCAGTTCCCACAGTTCTTCGCTCCTGGATCCAGAGCGTCTCTCCTCGGGCCTGTTCCAATGGGAGTCGCCATCAAAACTCCTCATATGGGATACTCGCGACACTTTAACCCACACGCACGTTACTTCAGCAATGTAAGGGCGCTGGTGACAACTCTTTGAAGTGTTCGAACTGATGGATGTCATTTCTGCATCTTTATGTTGTGCGGCTTATAAACAGACTGAAACTAGTAGGGTATCTGGGACCCCAAACATAAAGGGACATGTTTGATCTGACACTGTCTTTTTAATACATTTTTAGCAGGACTTTCAGTCACGTCAACAAGACAGAAAGAGAGACATCGAACACAAACCTGCGGGGAGCAGCGACAGCCAATCAGAAGCCAGTGGCAGCAAAGGTATTCAGAAATACTGCCTACATCACTGACTGTTCAACATCAGTATGGTCTTTGAGTTCATAGAAATCCATGTTATGAATTCTGCATCTGTTTAAACAGTTGATATAGCTGCAGGTGTTGCTGATTCAGTGTGTCCATCTACGTCAGACCAACCTGAAGAACCAGCAGCCAAAAAACAAAGAACAGAAGGGTAAGAAAGGTCATGGGTTTGATGCCCAGACCAGTATACTTTTTAATTTAGATTTGATTGTGATTTGAAGTCACTTTTTGACTCTTAAGTCAAATGCATTCATGTAATCATATGATTACTATCTCTGCACAGGTCAGAGGAGCCGGTGGAGACCGAATCGGTACAGAGTAGTGAATATAAGACTCCAGACCCTGAAGGTAGGAAGAATTTGACTTGTTGGGTCTCTTCAGCTAATATGCATAACCTTTATATCTTCTGGTCATGTTGTACTGATGACATCGTGGTGCTTGAGTTTGCTTTAAGGTTGCATCACATCCCAGTATCAATCCGGTTTATGTATTTGCTTGTCATGCATTGGAAGATTCAATGTAACTTAAGGTGATTTTCTGTAAACACATTTGGAGAGATATCCACCAATTGTCCAATTTCTTGTTCTCGTTGACCACAGATTTGTAGTCATACTATTCCTGTAAAACAGAATTGAGATATAATTGATGTTTCATGTGTATGCTGTGTTTCAGAATGTACACTTCAGGAGGGAGGCAGTGTGGAGGGTCCAGTAGCTGCTGAAGCAGATGAGCAGAGTCAAGTGGCCAAGGTTAGTACCACAAAATCCAACGGTACTGATAAACATCATGCTGGAGTAGTGACTAAGATTTACCACTAAAATTCATCTGATCATGGTGTATTTCACCAAACCAGTCAAGAATTGGTCGATGTTTTCATCCCAAATTCTAATGATTTTTTACTATGCATGAAGCACATTTTTGCTTATTTAACAATAGCTATGTTTAAATGCACAAAATGTTGTCAATCTGACTGAATTTAATCTAATTGCAGATTACGACAGTACCGTTTACATGCACCCTAAACATTGCAATCTGATTAAAATGTTTGTATATGATCCCAACCAAACGTCTGTGCAAGCGCACAGCCAGGGTTGCCAGATTTGCTAGGACATTCAAAACTAGGCCAAAAGCATCCTTGTGAATATTCAGAGCCCAAATGCCAATAACTAAGAAACGAAACCCTTAAATTTTTAACTCGCATAAAAAATAAACTCGCTGAAACAGTAGCCCAAATCTGAACTCGAGAAAAGCAGAGGACTTGCCAACGCCTCGCACAGCATCTCTCGCCGAGAAAGTTGTTCTTAAAAAGTTTTCAGATGTAAACAATGAAAACACAATTTTCGCAAGGCACAAAGCTATTTTATTGCTGTAGCCTAATGTTATGAAAGTACTCATGAATGCTGTAGAATGTACAGCACGTGACCCCATTACCTTAATAATGCATTGCCATTGCTTTGCTATTGCATGTTTCTGTTATAAGAAACATGTGATATAATATAAGATGTGAACTTAAGCAAAAGGCATTTTTGCACCCGACTGAGAAAATTATACGATTCACGCGTTAACTTGTGTATTTTTATCATGCTGATTAAAGTGTTTACATGAAGGCTTTTCCATCCGATTGAGCCATCATAACCATGGGTTCACACCAGCCGCGTTTGAGGCGTCAAATTCGCGTCTACCGCGTCTAGTTTGTCGCTTGAACATTTTGAGTTTACTCGTTTCATTCGCGCGTGAAATTCTAGTCAACGAGACATTCACGCGGAAATTCGAGTCATGGGAGGGGCTTCTGCGACTCCGTTCGCTTCCTGTAATCACGTCACTACTAGAGCAAACTCCTAACATGGCGAGTTTTTCCACCAAAGTTCAAATTTTTCAACTCGCAAGTTTGCCGCGGCAATGCTCAATTCGCGCCATCCGTCTTTACATTGAAATCACTCGCGTTTGGCGCCTCTACCGCGGCTGGTCTGAACGCAGCATAACGATTACAAACAAATTATTTGGTTGCATGTAAACGTAACTATAGCTCCTGTGCAAAATTTTGAGCAGAAATAGCATAAAAAGTTTGGTGATTTTATCTTGCCCTCTGAACATGAAACTGAGTATAAATTAATAAATTGCACTTTTTCTATTTTCATTTTCAGCACATTGAAAGCAACGAACCGTCAGTTAAGGATACAGAGAAACAAAACAGTGATGGTCAAGATGACTCCACAGGTTTTGATTCTGTCACTGAAATGAAAGAGCCTACAGTCTCTGCCAAAGGCCCAGAGGAGCTCAGAGATGAAGGAGAAACCTCCAACAAGTTCTTCTGCTATATTTGCAACATCACTTGCCATAACCAGCAGGCATGTTCCTGTTAACTCTGTCTACTAAATTGCATTTCCAATCATTCACAAAGTTTAGCAAAATGCTTTCAGCTACCAATAAGAATGTAGTACATTTCTTCACAGACAATATTATTAATAAGACATGTTTCTGTAGCTCAAATAGTAGAGCATTGCTGGTTTAATTCCCAGGTAACAGATATACTGATAAACTATAAAGAAGCTTAAAAATAAGCGTCTACCAATTAGATGTATGTAAATAAATGTGAAGAAAATACAGATGTTTTTCTAAGAACAGCCCCATTATCTGAATTTTGTGTTTACAGAATTTCCAGAGCCATATGAACGGACTGAGCCACCAGCAGAAGATGATGGAGATCCAGCACATGAGTAACGCGTGTCTCGTAACACTGCTGCCACGAGTCCAGGAGTCTTTGCAGGGTACTCGTAAAGACGGGTGAGTTTCTAAGCCAAACACAGAGGCAGTCGATGAGCCTTAAATATCAGTTTTCCTCATGTTAAGTGCTCTGTCATTTGTAAGGTAATTTGGTAAAGTATCTGCTATATCAAAAAATGTAAATTATTTTCCAGAGAGAAGAGACCAGGCCTGCAGAGATGGTGCTCCACCTGCCAGACTCACTTTACCAGCAATGTCATGGAGCATCGCCGAACCAAGGAGCACAAGGTGAGCAATCCACCAAAATAATCACATGCGTTTTTCCGCCCCGTTTGATAGCCAGGATACAATTTGCCATGATCATCAGCTGGTAGCGGTTTTATATACCACGATTATTATGGGTGTGACAATACATTGATATGGATTAATGCATCGTTTAAATTTCTAACGGTACCACACATAAAATATTGATATGAGGTTCCTTTATTTTGACACTTTCCGCGTCCTCATTTCTTGACGTAACGTCCATCTGCGCATTTTTATTTATTTTCGTAAAATAAAAGTGTATTTTTTTTAAATTAATGAATCGTATCCTACCGTATCGGAATTGCATCAAGAAATGTTTTATGCACCGGCAAAAATCACACCGAAGACTGAGGCAACCGTTATCGTATCACAATGAACTGTCCGATTTACAACTCGTACCGATTATAGGCCAACATATCGGTGCATCCCTATTAAAACCCCTGTTTCTAATGCAATGACCCTTTTAAAGGTGCAATGTGGGACGTTTAGAAGGATCTCTTGACAGAAATGCAATATTATATACATAACTATATTATCAGTGGCTTACAAAGACCTTACATAATGAACTGTTTTGTTTTATTACCTTAGAACGAGCTGTTTTTATCTACATACACCACACGTCCCCTTACATGGAATTTGCCATTTTACGCCACCATGTTTCTACAGTAGCCCTAAACGGACAAACTGCTTTACAGAGCGCAGGGTTTCCCGCAGCACTTTTCAGTTTGGGCGGCCCACCTAAGCTGGGATACCCTACCACCTTAACAAGGTCGTCCAAAAAAAAAATAGCTGCACAAAAGTCTGTCAAGTGTATCTCGGAGAATAGCGTGAACGCGCTTCACACTGCGAACGGGCACACGCCACATGGCCGAAATGAGAGAAAGACATGGTCCGTCAATGTCTGGAGGATAACTAGCCTGTTGATAAAACATTTAATTCATTAATAATCTAGTATGTGTTCATTTTCTGTCATTGTTTCTTTAAAATCGAGTTTAATTTGAGTGTTTTAAATAAAAATATTTTCATCATGACGCGTACGCCCCTTTGATTGCCACGCCCCCAGCTTGACCACCTGCACAACCATACCACCTTAACTAACACATTTTCTGCGGGAAACCCTGAGAGCGCATTTTGTTACTACCACGATGTGTCTCAGACGATAACATGTTTGTCCTGTAGCGGCTCACATAGCTTCACTATGCGTTTCGAAAGGGAGGGGTGTGCTGTGCGCTGAGCCGTTGGTTGCAATTCACAGTCTCACCACTAGATGCCGCTAAAAGTCCGGCATTGCACCTTTAAAAGATCCTCATTTATTTCAATGTTGAGTCGCTTTAACAAGTTACACTTCTGTGTTCGTACAGCAACATAGTCGTTCGTATACCACGAGCTGCACCGTCTGTAAGCAAGACTTCACAACACCCAGAGAATTTGTGGAGCACATGAAGACAAAAGAACATAAGCAAAGAGTTGAGCAGGTGAACATCTGTTATTCATATTTAAAGACGTATGCATTCTGCTGCTTTTAAGGATGATATTTGAATGAATGAATGAATGGGATTAACACATTAACTTAGCTACAGTACATACTTGTAATGTTCCTTTACGGTTTTGAAAAGTTATTGATTTGGTTTGTAACGTTGCAGCTGTGGAGAGAGACTGGCAAGGATGGTGTAGAGGAGCTGAACACTGAGATATTATTGGGCGAGGAGGATGATGACATCAGCGATGGCGAGAGGGAGGAAGAGGAGGATGGGAAGGTATGATATGTTGATATGTTTATCTCTTCTGTAATTGAAAATCACACACTAGTTGTTTAGTTGACCGGTGAAACTTTCTCTTAAAGGAGGGTCTGTCTGCCCAGATGGAGGTCACCCTGGAAGATCTGACTGAAGAGGAGGAGTTTGATGCTGATGTCATGTATGGTGGGTAATAATGATATTTGGTCGAATTAAGATTATAGACACCAGTAAATGAAGATGCCGGCTGGGCGATGGTGTGATCCATAGATATGTATAAAGGCTAGATGTGTTACGGCGGAGTCTCTAACGTCATCACCTGGCGGCCATCTTACCACAGGCAGCTCGCTCACTCGTAGCATTGAGTTTTAATGGTGCAGGTACTTTTAAATGACCATAACTTGCTCAATTTTCTACCAATTTTCAAACGGTTTGGTTTCTTACAAATGTTATTAACGTGGCTATAATTTTTTTTGTATAAGTATGCAGTGTCATAGGTACATCTTTGACGTTTATAACAAACCAAACCGTTTAAAAATCGGAAAATGAAGCAAGTTTTGATCATTTAAAAGTACCTGCACCATTAAAACTCAATGCTACGAGTGAGCGAGCTGCCTGTGGTAAGATGGCCGTCTAATGCGGACGTTCCACTCAATCGGCCAGCAGCGTGGGCGAGACATCTAGCCTTTATACATATCAATGGTGTGATCTATCTCATAATGGCAAAAAACTAAATACTAAAAAAAGTTGTGAGCAATGTCACCTGAATTCTGGATGCTAAATGGTTACGTGAATCTTTTTCTCTTTGTGTCAGTAAAAAATTCTGTATTTTGTTTTGCAAAACTGTAAATGAATTGTTATATGATAATGTTTCTCACAGGGTCTAGTTTTGTGGTTCCCGTGGCTGGTTTCCTCTGTCGACTCTGTAATCATTTCTATCATTTTGAGTCTTCTGCTCGACACGGGCATTGCAAGACCCTCAAGCACTTTCACAACTTAAAGGTAATGATGAGGATTTAGCATGTCACATTTATCACAAGCAGTTTGTTTTATTTGTTGAAGTAAATACTTTTCATCATTCCCGAAAGTCGCTCATCATTTGCATAAAGTTTTATTTTGTGCCATGGTTGATCATTACATTGTTTATATGTTGTTTTACAGAAATATAAAGCCTTTAAGAAACGTGAAGACTTGGGTTCAACCTCAATAGAACCAGCAGACCATGTCAGTTTAGATGAAACCATTGACGGAGAGTCCCTCATCCAAACGTCATCCCTTCAAAGCGCGCCGTCCCCAAGCAGTACTCTACATCCTGTCATCAACATTACCAGACTAAACACCAGCAACCTGACCGACCATCAGGAAACCAAACAGCTATCATCATTAAACCAGGACCTGGAGGAAGCCCTCGGAGACGTTGCGCTCCCACAAGCACCCTCCGGAGCGATCCCAGAGCAGGAGCACGTCGAGGAAGAGGAGGAGGAAGAGAGCTCCAACGGTCTCCCGGAGGTAAAGGCCGGCAGGGGCAGAGGCCGTGGTACCGTTAAGAAACGAGGAAGAGGAGGGAGGCGACGCTGAGACCGACAGCATGTTTTGAGGAAGAGGAGAAGATTAGGGCTGCTATCGATCCTGGGAGAGGAATCACTTCACGCTCAGAGGACTGCAGTGAAAACACCCCTCTCTTTCCTGCGGTCTGGAAGGGTTTGTGCCACCTCTTACCCTGATTGTACCTCGGTGAAAACGCAGGGAGCTGTGATAGTGTGTTTGTGTGTGTTTACTGTAATGTGTTAGGCATCATTACTCAGAGTACTGGTACTCTGAACCGACCCGGACTGCTTCTCGATAGTTTGGGTGTTCATCTCAAAACACAATTTTGCAAGATCACGTGTCGTGTGTGCTTCACGGCAAAAGTAAGAAATAAGAAAACGATGACTATGGGTCATGCAAAAAAAATATTTTTCCCTTTTGATGTTGGGGTGAAATATGACCCTGTGCTTTTTGAGATTGGGGCGCACTGAAGTGAAAGCTCTGCTTGCAGGTTTGAAGTGACGTAGAATGTAGGCGAACTGTACTGAATTATTTTTTTTAACCGAAAGGTGAAAATTTGATTGTAGTTTTGTATCCGGTGAGACTTCCCTGCTGTTTTAAATCTAGTAATTTAAGACCGATGAGTGTGATTTTGTCTTTTGATATTTGTACAACCCAACACATCTGATCTGGTTAACACATTAGACTTTGATCAATCCATTAGACAAACTGACAGCAAACTATTAAGTGAGTTATAATAAACCTTTTTAAAAATGAGTTTTCAATGGAGAACCTTCACGTCTGATTTAGTTTTAAAACTAAAATAACACCAGCATTTAACATGTTTAAGTCTAGCTGTGAGTTGGAGAGTGGTTGAATGGTTAACGCATTGTGACCGACACGCAGTATGGCAAGCCGTTATGACTTTTATTCATTCTCAGGATATGAATTCTTAATGTAATCAATTCAAATGTCACAAGTTAAAATGTCAATTGTTGATATCAAGAATTCACATTCGGAGATTGAATGAGTGTGAATAAAATGGCTTTCTGTAGCACAGTGTATATACATTTTTAGGTGACATCTCATAACAGAATAGTTGATGGCAGATGGGCAGGATTGTGAGTTATGGTATCAGTGTTTTTTTAGATCCTTACTGTTTTTAAAGTGTCAAAATAATTTTGATGTTCATCGCAAACCCAGCACACCCAACATGCAGATGAAAGTGCAAAAGCAAACTTGTTAATTTATAAAATGTTTATTTTAAAATAAACATAATGTGTTACTCACAGGTGTGTTTATTGTGTGGAATATTGAAGATTATGGGTTTATTGATACAGTCAGTGACTTGTGTACAGGTCATATTTCACCCCCCCTCCAAAATAAAAATATTTTGCATTTAAAACAATTAAGATTACTTTTAGGGACATTATTTTTGCGTTTTCTGGTATTTTAACATTATTGATATTTAAACGGTCAGTTCGCAGAAAAATAAAAATTCTGTAAAATAAAATAAAAACCAAATTAATTTGGGGCATCACTGACTTTTAAATTCAAAAATACTATATAAATGAATGGTGCCTCAGATCTGTTTGGCTACTGACATTATTTCTTTGTGTTCAGCAGAACAAAGAAATTTATACAGGTTGTTCTGATGACAGAATTTTTAACTATCCGTTTAAGCACCCCCAAAATTATTTTTATTATTTTTTCTGCTCTGCTTTTAATTTTTTGCAACTTAATACTGAATCATTATTATTGAGAATAATGATAATTCTGATTTGATGAGAATTTGGGTTTTTTTCATTTGTGCTTGATTGTAAGTATTGACAGAATGTAAAAACACCTATTGACTCTAACTAGGGCTGTCACAATGATTAAATAATCGTCCCAACGCAATTGTTTGATCTTATCGTGATGATTTCAGATCACCGCAATGATTGCAAATCTCTCTAAAAAACTCAAGGGGGAGCTGTAGTGCCTGTATAAACGAGACGGTATAGACCAATTTAGAGTAGACGTCACAGTTACGTCACTGCAAGCTGCGCGCGCAATGCGGTTGCAGAAAAACAGTGGAAATGAATTAGACACGAGTGAAAAGAGCAAGATAACTCACTGGAAAATGTCCTGGTGTGCTGTTAAGTGTCAGAATAAGAATGCCAAAAAAGATGGCTTTCATTTTTATAGAATACCATCGTCGAAGAGATCATTTGAAGATAAACGTAGGTGTTTATGATTACAAGCCCTTAAACGGACAGAATGGAGCAAGGAAATCATCTGGAAATCTTTTAATAATTAGAATAGAAAATAAGTAGAGAAGATGTCCGGTCGAAGTCTGTTCCCTCCATGTGTTTCTTATAGCGTTTTTATCATGTTACAATTATAATTTATTAAGGAAGAAATAATAGAAAACAGGAAAATTATGACATATTTAATAAACGCTATTATATATAATACATGATAGTATTGCTTTTACATGTACTTTAGCGATTCAGACTGTAAAATATTTGATTTAGCAAAAAAGAACAATACATATACATTACATACATGCATATGTAGCCAAGCCATTTAAACTTTTTATCTATCTAAAAAAATAAACGTAATGTGATTAAAACGCTATAAGAAACATTGCACTAAAGGGAAACATAAAGGAATCAGACTTCGACAGAACACCGGATCCATAAAAATCACGATTTAATGCTAAAACACTTCACAACCCTACTGCGGAGCAGTCACTTTCTGCAACCAGTTTGGCTCCGCCCACAAAAAACGTCATCTCTGTTTGCAAACACGAAATTGGTCTATACGTTGCAAAGCCATTTAATACAGTAGAAAAACAGCATTTAAAGAAATGTTGCAAAACTTACAAGCAGTATGAATAGCAAAGTAAAACATACATTTCCAAAGCAGCAATTTCAAAAAATTTTTTTTTTTCAAATTTTGAAAGATATATTTATTAAATAATTACTTTTAAATATGTGTTATGTGTATTAATATTTACTGCCAGGTAAACCTTGCAAAAGATTTAATTCAAATAATCACAACAATGTGTAAAAAATTATTTCATGAACAAATAAAAAGATTTATGAGAATTAAATGTCAACGCCCTAAAACAGCCAATTAATCGTCAGTCAAATTTCATAATTGTGACAGCCCTAGCTCTAACATCAGTATCATTTTACTCGTGCAAAATATTATTGAATTATTATTTGAAATGTGACCTGGGCATTTGAACTGACGTTTGTCCACCTGTTGAAATCAGTAATATAAATATGCTGCTGTAACGTACTGTACATGGTCACATCTTTACATTTTAACAACTTTATACTGGGATCCATAAAAGGATTATTGATTTAGCATTGCATTAGTGTGAAAGTGTTGAATGTTAATGTTTATTTTATTTATTTAAAATATACTATTTTGTTTTAAGAGCGACTCACTTTGTGCACTGAAAGAACTCCCGTCGCCTGTATCAGCAGATTGTAAATCAATCACAGATTTAAGCTTTTAAACAAACTACGTACGTAGCAAATAGAAAGAATGTGAAAACTAATTAAATGCTCATCATGTCAGTGAACGAATGCGATTTTCACTTTTAAAACTGAAAACATCTCACAAAAAACATCCAGATTGTGTTTCACATCAAAAGTAATAAAATATATTTTGTATAAAGTAAAAATGTTTAGTGAGGATGAGTATGATCAGAACATGTTCATTACTAGTTCTGGGAGATTCACATGTAAACAAAAAACATTCAACTTTTCCTAGATTCATCAATTCAAAATCCTGTGTATGGAGAGGATTATCTCCCAGAGAAAACCATTTTGAAATGTCAAAACATTGTAGGAAGATCCTGACTGTGTGATCATTTTATCTGCATGAAGATCCAGACCAAATTGGTTTCCATTGGTCTGGTTTGCTGGTTTAAGAGGCTGCCTAAAACCAGTATTTTCAGCAGGGATTAAAAATGATGCGTGTCCATCTTCAGACAGCAACACGTGTGTTTCTGAGTGCCGTAATTACTAATGTACATCTTCTGTAACTCTAAAGGAAATTCTTCAACCTCGAAAAATGCTTAACATTAAAATTCCTCATAGTTCCTGTTGTGTTGAACACTGAGGGACGCAGGCCAGTGAAACGTGTTAAAGACACGCTGTGAATCTGTCAAACAAACCTGCAACCATATTGTTCGTACTTGTTCATTTAAACTACTAGAAGAAATTTGTATGTGTATCTTATATTTGTTCATTGTCTAAACAAGACAAAAGCAGCTAGAGGTTCATGTTTTTCCCCAATGTTTTCTGCATTTGACTTTTAATTTTTATTAAAATGTTTGACGATTACAGGTATGTTTGGATTATTTATGCATTGGTACATACGGCACACAAATGTATGCAGTACCCACATTTCAAGCCATTGTAAAATGCAGATAAATGCACACCTGTCACTGTGCATTCTGTATTAATGTACCAAGGTAATACAGTGCCATAGTCAGCCTAATATAGGGGTGAGCGGGGCACAAACTAACACAGGGTTAATTGTATCAAGGCTACTTTACATATTTATACAGGGCCCAACAATCTGCTTTGACTTTTTTCTTACTGTCAGAATATGATCTCCTTTAAATCTCTAAAAAGTTTTTATGCGTTTTGGTGAAGATATTGAACAAAAAGTGTTTTGAAGGCATTGAAGTACGTTTCTTCATCTTGTGTTTTTTTATGGGTGTTTAAATCACCAAATCCAAACTTCTATTTTTTTAATCACTGTCTTGTTATCTAAAACATAACGTGGCGGTTTCCTGGACCAGGATTAGCTTAATCCAGGACAAGGCCTTAGTTTAATTAGGAAATATAACTAGTTTTAGCAAACATGCCTTACTTAAAACATTACCTGTGTGCATTTTGAAGCAAAACAAATGGCACTGATGTATTTTAAGATATGTCAGTTCTTATGTCAAAGTTATTTTCAGTTTGGACAGCTCTTAAAAATGTTTTAGTCTAGGACTAGTCTAATCCCTGTCCGGGAAACCGCCCCAACATCATTTTGAAACATGTCAGCAACTACTAGTAACTGATAGCTGGGATTGGAAACATTTTTTACACAGTGGGGTTAGTTGTCACACAATTTTACAATGAAGCCTCAGGTATACAAAGATAATGAAATGAGAACAATTTAATACTACTCATCAAAATGATAAATGTTAATACAGTATCAGGGGAAATAATTCATTATTATGATTTTGTGTCTTAATTGTGTAAATCTATTTATATGCAGTGATGCATAATATAAGAATGGTTAGATGAAAGATCATGGATGGATGAATGCGTGGATAATATGATTAATTTGTTAATATTAATATGATTAAAATGATTAATTGGGACTAAAATAGATAGATATCCACTGGATATCTATTTTAGTCCCAATTAATCATATTCGGTGATTTATCGTTTTTAACATAAAACCTTCCTATGTAAAGAAGATTCTGTAAAAATATAATCTTGATTGTTTTTAATATTGACTGAGTTAGGTAATGTCAAAGATTGAAATCAAACTTTGATGCTCCAGATTGGATCATTAGATTTTGAGACTTTAGTCTTGATTTCACAGACAAGCTCACATTTCCTTAAAGAGGATAAAATCACTGTACACTGACCATAAGTGACTTAACACTTTAATTTAAAAG
This sequence comes from Paramisgurnus dabryanus, assembly GCF_030506205.2. Classification (NCBI taxonomy): domain Eukaryota; kingdom Metazoa; phylum Chordata; class Actinopteri; order Cypriniformes; family Cobitidae; genus Paramisgurnus; species Paramisgurnus dabryanus. Next base: position 31,748,051 of record NC_133341.1, on the reverse strand, counting down.
AACCCAGGTCACACACAAGCAACAGAAATACATGGACAAATACATTATACTTTATTGGTCCTTAAAATATACTACAGTTATTCACTTTACATCAAATATCTTACATCTGAATGTATTAATGAATGATCCGAGACATCATCATCAACAGGACAGGACATGAAACAACACACAGACAGTTTTGGTCTCAGGATGAAATCATCTAGTCTTCGATGTTTGAGTCTCTGGATGCTGAATCTTCAGCTGGCGGAGGAGGATGATGATGATGCTGGTGATCTTCCTCTGCCTGTGCATCATTCACATGTTCTCTAAACTCTCGTCTGGCTTGTCTGTTGGACTCCAGAAGCTCGTGTAGTTTTCCATTCAGTGCATCATTTCTCTCCTCAATACCATCCAGATATGAGTTTATCTGATCCAGCATGGAGTTGACTGCTGCATATTCTATATGTTAAAGCAAATTCAGTAATCTCAGATAGATGCAGTGGTGGATCACATTGGTCAAATATTGTGTAATATCATATGACTAATGTATGTTCTTGACAGCTCATGTGAGATTCATCTGATGTAATATCTAATGACAACACATTCAATATCCAATACCCAAACACTTATTTCACAGGACCTGGCAAAAATGTCCCTAAATTATTATACATAATTATATTTACTGTGCAAAACTAACACCTTAATAAATATGAATACCTTCATCACTGAATTCATCTTCATCGTCGATAATTCCATCATCAGCTGAAATGTTCGGATCTCCGTTTGGTCCAGACATATCAGCAAACCAGTCTTTATAAAAATACTAACTTACCTACAACAAGGTAGACTCGAGTGAAATATAATCCTGATAGAACTGATAATGTACTGATAACCGCACAATTTGGATAAATCAACGTAATTAAAACATGTCAAAATACATATACAAATCTATATACTTAGATCGCTATATATTAAACACAATATAATTAACCCTAATACTGTAATTCTGCAATCATAAGACGTGAAGTACTCGTGATCAGCTGACTAACCGCAGACTGAGAAGAATAGCTGTTCAAAAATCTGCCTGATCAGAATTAATGCTCACTCACAAACGGAAATATTTTAGCCTCAAATCGAGATGTTTTAATAATTGGCATTTTGATTTATGTTTATTATAAGAAAAATACATAAGTATAATTTTGTAATGACTAATGACTTTGTCATTATTTCATTTATTTCCCGGGGTTTTTATGGGCAGTTTGGAGGTCTTCGTGTCTCCCTCAGCGGCGCGTTATATGACGTCAAATAGTAGTTTTTAAATACCATGCGCATCAACACGAGCGCGTTAATGGTGTTTATTATCTTATTTTGACGATAAATAAGTGTGCTTTTGTTTTGTTTGTTTTTGCAGTGGAATTCACTCTTTAACACAGTTAATCTCATGTTAATTTAGTTTGTTGACACGACACTTCTGTTGTTTTTGCCGCAATGGAAGGTTTACCAGAAGAGTTGAGATCATTTTTACAAACAAACCCTTTCCTTCAACTCACAGACTCCAAGAAGGTAAAGCATGAAAATTATGATAAAACCCACAAGTTTACGATAAAGACTTGTGAGTGAATGGATATGTTTGGTGAATGTGGATATTATGGACAGACACTGGGTAAATGTTTGAGGTTTGCTATTTTGTTTTTTGTTTTCAGATTAAGTGTACACTGAACGGCCACGAGTTTCCCTGCAGCCTCGCAGAACTGCAGCATTTTACCTCAGGAAAGAAATACAAGCAGCTGTCAGCAGACGCAAACTTTGACTACAGTCAGTATGAGCCGCATATAGTTACCAGCACTAAACAGCCGTAAGTAACGATTATTACTAACCATAACCATGTAGTCTGTATGTCTCAGTGCTGCTGGTGGAGATGTATCTGGTTGATAAACCTAAAAACACATCTGAACCAGCTCATCATCATGAGTTGTGTTCTTAAATGTTGTGTAATTTACATAGAAGCTTTGTGTTCACAAGTATTTGTAGTGTTATACACCTGCAGTTTCTATAGTATACAATATGTATACTGTACCTAGTATATAATACGTATGACATATTCATTTTGTTTTTCTCAGCAATCATCTCTTCTGCAAGCTCACTTTACGTCACATCAATCGCGTGCCGCAGCACGTCCTACGCCACGTCAATGGGAAAAAATATAAAAAAGCTCTAGAGAAATGTAAGTTATGAATCACAAAATGATCTATCAAAGGTTTTAATAGTATATGTTAAAATCCAAACATGTGTGGTGTTGTGTCAGATGAGGAGTGTGTTCGACAGGGTGTGGAGTTTGTCCCGGCAAGTCTTCAAAAGAAAAGGAGAACCAAAGATGATGATGTCACAGCAAGTGAAAGTAGAGTGAAGAAGAAGAAGGAGGACAGTGGAGTCTGGAATCCGAGCACGAGTGATTCGGAGAAGAGCGATTCAGAAGACAGCATGTCAGACCTTTATCCACGTTAGTGATGCTTTGATTTTATTAGCTGCCGTCACAAATGTAAAACACAAACAAACATCACGTCTCTCAAGCTCCTAAATAGACAACATTTTAATATAATAGTCTACTCTTCTTTTGGGCCTTGGTTTGCATGAACTTGCTGCATAAACAGCATTTATGTTTTACCATTACAACTTGATCTTGAAAAAATAATGAAAATATTTGGATGAACTCTTCTTTTAAATTATGTTTGTTTGTCCTCCCTCTGTGCAGCATCTTTGTTTACAGTAAATAAAGCAGAGGATGAAGATGGTATGAAAGATGGTGAGGAAGATGATTTCAAGACTGATGATGATGACGATGTAACTGAAATGGAGGTAGAAACACAGATGCAGAAACGCAAAAAGGTCAGTTTTCTCTATGATAGATATCAGTATTTGCTTTTTTGAAAATCTATATAACATTATATTTAAAAAAAACAAGCTATGCAAATATATGTAATACATTATAAACAGTACAGCAATGACATTTAACCTGTCATTTAAATCAGAACTGTTTCTTTAAAATTATTGTAAACCTCTTTATCCAATAAACATGAATGACAGCCATATTTCTTCAACAGTTGTGTGAACTGTCAAAATCTTTAAGTTTCATGTGTTTTTCTATTCTTGTTTTTACAGGCGCAGCCTTCTGCCTTAACCAAAAAATTTAGGAAGAACAAAAAGAAAAAAGGTTTTAGGTCTGTTGGAAAAGTTAATGGAAAATGAAAATAAAGTTTGTATCTCATTAAAAAAGTCTATTGTCTGTCTCATTACTGAAGGAAGATATGGTGGTGAAATCCAACAGCTGCAAGATGTTATCTATATGTGAGCTTCTGTACATGTCCTGTATTATTGCTGTAGAAATCTTGAGGCACAAAACAAAGTGTTATAGAAGGTGTTTTTTTATTTTTATATAAAAAACCTGCAACAAATTGTCCTCATCATCTAAAATATGGGTAATATAGGTTTTCAACAACTGATGAGTAATAATACCATGACTCCCAGTTGTTGAAGACCTATATTTTATAAATTCAATGCATCAAACAAAAATGTATTAATAGGCAAAAAAATAAAAATTAAAAAAATAAAGTTGTTACCACGTTAAAATCTATTTCGTAAAATTGAAGTGTAATGTAGTATGCCAAAAATTATTATTTAAAGTCTTTATTATTTATTATTATTATTTAAAAACCAAACTGTCATAAATCCATCTAGTCTCAAAGGAATACTCCACTTTCATAAAAATTAAATTACGATAATTTACTCACCCCCATGTCATCCAAGTTGTTGTTTTTTGTTTAGTCAAGTTTTTTTTGTTGTTGTTTGAGGAAAACATTCCAGCAGGATTTTTCTTCATTTTTATAGACCCCAACAGTTTACAGTATTAATGCAGTTTAAAGGGGCTCTAAACGAGGCATAAGGGTCTTCTTGAGCGAAACGATAGTCATTCTCTGTCATTGGTGCAGTACCCTTTAAAAAGTTCCTAATTTGTACCATTTAGGTACAGATGTGTATACATTTGGTACAATTACAGTATGTTCTTTTGAGGTAGGCTCCCAATATGAACTCTTTGGTATCAATATGTATATAATATCATTGATGAATCATTCCTTTCTGCAAAATTCAATGCATCACTTCTTTATTTAGTTAAAATGAAACTTCCTGTTAACACATACATGTCATTTACCGTACAGCACAGATGGAGTGTGGTCAACTTCCTTTAATGCTCTGTAAGTTTTTGTATTTATCAGTATACATTGCTTTCCTTCATACAAATAGCGTTGTTGTTTGTAATTTTGTAATGCTTATAGTTCGAACGATAATTGCTTAATAAACCCTTCACAGTATTGTCCAAAAGCCTTGGGCACATTTTTAAGATGTTTATATTATTTGCTTTACTTTCAAGTTTCAATAGGACATTTTAATAAAGATTAATTAAAGTAAAATGTAATAATCAGGATTTTGAAAAAAACAAACAGTACTGCATGACCCACACAGACATCTCACCCTCATCGTGTCATCTACATAAACTAAATCCATTTAAATTTTTTAAGCAATGATTAGTTTAATAATGTTTGTAATGATAGTTTCGCAACTACATTGTGCAGCTTGGGTTCTACACATTTATAAATATATGTATATCATTCTTAGTTTTTTTAACATTTTCAACTTTTGAACATAACTGCTGTACATCACATTTGTATCTTGTACATATATTTTATCTATTTGTGCACTGTTAAAAAACAGCATGAAGTTAAAACAACATTTTGCAAGTTTTGGCTGTGAAAAGTTGACATAATTTATAAAATCAAATTGAAACTTAGTTATTTAAGTTAAAGTTACATCAAAATATATGTTGATTTGACAAAAATCCTGCATATTTTATACAGTGTGTAGATGCTTGTTGACAATTGCATTTTTTTATACATTTTTATGGAAGTTTCTGTAACTTGTTACTTATTATTTTCATTCATTCATTCATTTTCATGTTTAGTGGTGATGTCTCACATCTACTCTGGACACACACAAGGTTATTAATATTCTCATATTTGATATCTAGTATCAATCTTGGTGCACATTATATTATTAGCATAACAATTTTATTGAAAGTTTGAGCTGAAATAACAAAAACAAGATCTATTTTTGTTGTTCTCCTTATGCATTAAATTAAATTGACTTTGTTTTGTGATTTTGACAGAGTCACATAAACCTGTCCTGACTGTGTCTCCTGACCAGCCTCAGATACTGATAGGACAAACTGTGATACTAAGATGTGATATGGACTGGGTAAATGTGACGTTTACCTGGATCTGTCATAATCGTGAAGTTTACGTCTCTGAACTCAATGAGTACATCATAAATCAAGTTAATGTGTCACACAGTTGTACTTACAGATGTCACGGGTCCAGGACAGAGTGGCCACGATATTCTTACTGGAGTAACCCAATAAATCTCACAGTCATCACCAGTAAGCAAATCATGTATACAAGCTGATATACATCATGTGAAATATACTTTTATGAGGTTTCTGAGCACAAACAGATACAAGTTTGGATTAAAGCATCTCCAATGTGGAAAAGTGTAATGTAACAAGACTTGACATCAACATTATTATAAAAATACTTTATTTACACACAGTTCAAATACAGTGTTGATTAAATGCAGAACACACATTTTGTTTCATGTTTGTATGTATATTTGTGTCTCCTTCAGGTTTTTCTGGTTCAGATGTGTCGCTCTCTGCTCTCAAACTGGGTAGTTTTCTACTGGCCGCATCACCGTATCTATTGACATCTATCATTCTGGGACTGAAATGCTACAGAGCTCACAGTTTCTCTCTTGTCTAGTGTGAATTTTGATACCAGTATAATATTATAAATCATTATTATAAGCTTTAATTTTTAACCAAAAAGTTATAGGGTGCGGCTGTGATGTGTCAGATGAGATCTGACCCTCCTGGTTTCTCACAAATTATTCTCTCATTTATACATCAGTATGTTTTGGTTTCTTGCCACCTAGCTTATAAGTAAATTCACTTTTATCGTTATGATACAATCTTTTACATCCAAACCAGACTTTTTCACATTTTCATTAGGCAATGCTCTAAGCATGTTGCATTTCCATTCATATACAGTAAATGTCACTTATCGTATTCCTTGACTAAATTTCCTATTGTCTCAGGAAACTACATAACATTTAAGTAGATTACAATATTTTTATTACTATATATATATATATATATATATATATATATATATATATATATGTATATGTATATGTATATATATATATGTATATATATATATGTATTTATATGTATTTATATTTATATATATATTTATATATTCAACATATTCAGTAATTGGTATGTTTTCTGCTTTTTTATGTAAAGCTTGAGGTAATGCAACACTGTGCTAAATGCAGTTGAATTGAGTTGAATAAGTAAATGTAAAAATGTTAAAAATAGGTAAGCCAGGTATTTGAATTTGTATGTATATCAGTTAAAAAATTGTAAATAAAAACCATAACCATTCACTAGTATACAAGAATGCACATATCCTATCTGCAGTATACCCTTTTTTTTAAAGAATAAACTTTAAATTAAATATTTGTCTGGGAGAGCTCTCTGTGTATATTTTTGTGATTAGATTTTTTACAAATAAATATACAACCAGCAGTGTAAATGTATCTATTTGCAACTAAACATGACAATATGCAGTGTAAAAAAGAATGGAGTTAAGTTTCCCATATAGATTTTGTTTACTAGTGGCTGTAAAATACTGTTTAGGCTAAACCACGCAAACATTTTTTCTTAAAACATTGACGCTACTAAAATTATTGTATAATTCACTTAATATTGGTATTATACATTATATTGACCCTTTAGTATTTAAATTAAGTTTAGCTTTTAGGATGTTCCGGTAGTTTCTTCAAAATATTTTTTTTTCTGTTTTTATTATTTAATTATATAATTTTCTATTTAATATTTATTGTATTGACACCCATTGTTTAATGGCTATTGTATGAAATAATGTCTTGTTTAATACTATCACTCTTTAATCCCAAATTTATTTAATAGTCAAATTTTTGGATTACAGTTAAGCACGCAGGGGGCATCAGTGCGCATGCGCGGCGGGTATACGTGGCAAACCCATCGAGCGGCGATCCGCTGTTCACGCAAAGCACGCGCGAGAGCGCGCAGGGTAGCTTTCGTAGCGGCGCGCTGCATTGTGGGACGGCGACGGGGGCCTAGAGACAGGCAGCAAAACTGTTAAGTGTTTAATACACGTGTGTTTATATATATATTTATCATTTTGTTTGCGTTAAATTGGTAATATTGCGTGATGGGTCAGGAGGATTTAATAAGCGCGGCGGAGGACGTGACGGATCAGGTGCGTGTCATCATCTGCAACACTTTATATCATCAAAACATCTCATCTAATGTGTCCGACTTATATAAGTACTAACATTATATGATAAACAACATAAGGTATAGTTTGTTAATAGAAGTGCGCGTGCTTGTGCATTATAACACATAACATATGTCAGTCTGATCATACCTGGCTTTAGGCTTTGATTGTTTATCAAGTTGTTGTTTATTATTCATTTTTAAAACGTGACATGCAACGAAGTGATGACTAAATAAACAGGCAGGTTTATTTTTGTAAATTAATTTACATTAAAGCCAGTTCACGAGGACAGCATATGTCAGTCATTGTAAATACTTAGCAAACTCATAGTATTGCTTTAAATGCACACTCGCAGTAAGTTAACGTTTGCACACTTTAATATTAGTTAATGTGGTTTATCAGGTCTTAAATCATCTTTAAGCTTCCTAAACTGATAAGTTTAGGGGAAGTTATACTGTAGGGAAGGCTATCTGAGAATTAGTTAAGCGCACTCTTAAAACAGACAACAGTCATATCTGATCTAACAGATCATGTGTTTTTGGAGGTGTAAAAAGTTTGATCCTAAATGTTTTTACTGCTGCCTTGTTTTGAATCAAAGTATAACACTAAAACAGATTGAGAAACGCTTGCGCAATAACCTCATGAGTTTAGCCAACACTTACAAAACAGAGGGCTTATTACACGGTTGCAAAGAGGCTTTAGTTTTACCCAAGAAATCCACACACATGATGGGAATATTTCAACAGATGTCTGCTTTTGTGTTTGTTTTTTGTTTGTGGTATAATCTGAAATTCTGAATGTGTTAACAAAGTGAAAAGTGGTGGAAAGCTTCCAATAAATTTCCAGGAACTTTCCAAGGGAACTTAATTTGGGGAATTTTGGAAATATTTCGAATCGGAAACTTAATGGGAATTTATGTGAATTATTTGGAAATTTTGGGAAAATTATATAAACTATATATCATATGTAAACATAAATAAACATTTACTTTGGTCATAAACAGATATGCATGCAAGGTAATACAGATTTTGAAGAAGTTTTAAAGGAGCACGTCATCCTTAGGACTTTAGCTTATTCACCGTATCCCCCACAGTTAGATAAGTCCATACATACCCTTTTCATCTCCATGCGTCCCGCTAGCCTAGCTTAGCACAAAGACTGGAAGTAAATGGCTCCAGCTAGCATTCTGCTCCCAATAAGTGACAAAATAACACCAACATTTTTCTATTTATATGTTGTGATTTGTATAGTCACAGTGTGTACACTGCCATCTTTTAACCATATACATACTAGGAACTATATTCTCAGAAGGCGAAGCTGCGAGGTGCTTAGCCCAAGTAGCAGTGCTTCCTTTTAATGATTTTTGATCAAATAAATGCAGGCTTGATGACCATAAGAGACTTCTTTCAAAAACATTAAAAATAGTAATGTATCCAAACTTGGTGGTACCGTAATTCTGTATGATAAGAAAGCTGGCTAGCAGAATATAAAAGAAAAGGCACCACAGCTTGAGGTAGTTGCATGGCAGCTATCTTCATAAATTTTCAACAAAATAGTGCTTTACCAGCTTCAAGAAATGATCTGTGCATGTTATGCAAGAATGCAAGTAAATGCATGAGGTGTGGCCTCAATGGCCCGTCTATAAGCAGTGTGTCGTGTGCATGTTACTCAGTAATGTGCAGGGTAGAAATTTAACCGAAATTGCATTAATTCTTGTTGTTTTCAACATAATTATGCTGCGAGATTTAACTACATTTAAGTTCCCTGTTATAGGCAACTCTGCAATTTTTCAAATTCCCAGATTATTCCCATTAATTCCTGTTAATTCCCATATACTCGTGTTAGCCTTGAAAATTTCTGGAATTTAGCAACCCAAGTTAACATACACACATAAATGTATATAAATAAGAGCACACACTTGTGTTTTTGGCTGTCCAGTGTCTCGTCTTGAGATGTAACTTGAGCTTTGCTGCAGATCTGCAGTCTAAATGTGGCAAAGTGACATGAATTTTAGATATTTAGGTTACTGTAAGCTGTGAACTTATACACTACTGATTGAATACACACTACACGAATGATGTGCATGCATTACTTTAGGAAATTTTCAGTATGTTTATGTAAGCATTTATTTTGCATAACATTTACAACATGTCACGAACGCACAAATAATCTTCAGTTTTTAACAAATGAAAGTGAACATATTTAGACATCCTAACAGACCTTTACAACCCATACGTCAGAAATAAACCTGTTGACTGAGTACTAGCTCTGGTCTCATGGGGTAGTTCCTGTACATAAAGCTCTGATTGGCTGTCAGTGAAGTCACTTTCAAGGTTCTGATCACTGATTGGCTGCCGGGTTCTGGCGAGTGCTGATATGGAAGGTAAAGCTCTGGTGTTATTTTGGTGAGCAGAGTTCACAGCGCTAGACTATTTCACAACATGACTACGCTAGAGTTTGTTGTCCTCTACCTGTTTATGACCGATGTTAATGTTTCTGATTTGACATCAACTAAAGAGACAAAAACCTCTTTGGTTTTTAAACAGGTTTCCCGAACATTCTGCCATTGGACGAACAGATGTTCCCTTATCCCAGCTCATTAATTCAGCCCCATGTTGTTATATTAAGCTGATAGAATCAGAGCAAACAGAGCAATGTTTCTTCAGAAGATCTAGTTAAAAGATTTGGTTTATAATGGTTTGACAACTGGCTTCTATACAGGTGCATGTTATTTCATTTGATTGACAGCTAACATATCACAACAATTCGTTTTTTTTGCAGTTCTTGCGGGTAACCAAGCACTATCTGCCTCACCTGGCACGTCTGTGTCTCATCAGCACGTTTCTGGAGGACGGCATTCGTATGTGGTTCCAGTGGAGCGAACAGAGAGACTACATCGAGGCCACGTGGAGTTGTGGATATTTTATAGCCACATGCTTCGTGCTGCTCAATCTCATCGGACAGATCGGTAACACACACGCACACACATACACACACACATGACTAGAGCTGGTTTAGTGACCTATAGCACAGGTGAAGTGAGATAGTTAGTAGAAATAGTAAAGCATGATGGCAATTTAAGGGGGTCGTACACCGGACGCGCAGCTCAGCGCCACGTAGCGCCGCTCTAAAAAAATAGAACACATTGTTTTCTTTGAGTATACGCACACTGGCGCCGACAGGTGGCGCCTGTCCGCGGCACCCAGCTAGGACTCAGTAAGTTGCTCAAATCCCACAGAGCGCCACTCACATAGTTTAACATTAAATAACATCATATTTGTCCCAAATCATTATCGATTAACATTGGCTGCTAGCGTATATTTAGCATTTTGAAGTAGGCGCTATCTGACGAAGCTCGCACTATTTAATGTGCACTTCCGGTGTGCGATACCTCCGAGTTGTCCTAGACGCGACTCGGCGCTGAGCTGCGCGTCTGGTGTGCGACCCCCTTTACAGTCTAAACCAGCAAAGTAAGATAACAAAACTGTACGGTCTACACTTAAAAAAAACGTGAATATGTTTTTAGTGGGTGCGTCCCATTTCTGGGGCTGCATCCTTCGAAGGCAGTATTTGAAGGACATTGATGTCACTGGGCTCCCAATTCATGGTCCACATGCAGCCTCCAAATTTGGCCTTTGTTTCCCCTGAAACAAGGATCCATAGATGAATCCTTCACGGCCTCGGCTATCCTAAGATTCTATGCACACCTGTGACGTCTGATTATTTTAAAATAAACATTTAAGGTCACTCTTTTAGTATAATAAATGACATTTTATTGAGGTGAATAAATATTATTGCAATAGTGTGCATGATGCGTTTTACTTTTGTATATATTCTGGTATAATGTAGTTCGATTTTACCAACTTTATTAAATTGTATATCACATTTAAAGGTGCAGTGTGTACATTTTTGCGGCATCTAGTGGTGAGGCTACAAATTGCAACCAGCGGCTCAGTCCACTGCTCACCCCTCGCTTTTAAAACGTATAGAGAAGCTACAGTAGTCACAGCTGAAAAAACATGCCATTGTCGAAGACAACTTAGTAAAAAAAGTTTGTCCGTTAAGGGCTTCTGTTGAAACATGGCTGCACAAAATGGCGACTTCCATGTAAAGGGACCCTCGGTGTATGTAGATAAAAACGTCTCATTCTAAGGTAATAAAAACATAAGGGTTCATTATGAAAGGTCTTTAATATAGTTTTGTATATAATTTAGCATTTCTGTCAAGAGATCCTTCTAAAAATTACACACTGCATCTTTAAGCAAGTTATGAAATATAACATTTCCCTTCAATATCGTGCAGCCATATGCCAAACTTTCAAAACTTTGTGGTTGGTCTGATAAACCATCCAGTGGCAATAATCAGACACTGAATCTGATGTTTTACGGTTGTTCCTGCAGGTGGATGTGTCCTGGTCCTCAGCAGAAAGTTTGTGCAGTATGCTTGCTTTGGCTTGTTTGGCATTATTGCATTACAGGTGAGTAAATAACCAGACAGCATGAATTTCAGTGCTATGATATTTTGTGATTTAAGTATTTCCATATCTGTGATGACTTTACATGATCTGTTTATTTATTCAGACTGTTGCCTATAGTATACTGTGGGATGTCAAGTTTCTCATGAGGTAAGTTCATAGAAATTCTTATATTTTGCATTCATACATTTGGCAGATGCTTTTATACAAAGCATAGACTGTAAAAGATGGAAAGCCCGTCTCAATAGACTTCCATTGTAAATAAATGAAGCCAAAATATGACCAATGACATAATTTGAAACCACGGTCTGTGCCGTAGTAATCTTGAGGAGGAGCCACGGCATTAAGGCCCCGCCCATTTCCTCAGATGACTCAATCACAAACACACAAATCAAGGTGTGACACCCCTTTTTAATAGCATCTGATAATTAAAGGTATAGCAGAAGATTTCCCCCAATTTTTAAAAAATGCACATGCACAACACTTTGCGGGAAAATTGCGGGAACTTTCCAAAATTGCAGGGACTTGCAAAAACTGCGTGATCTTGCAAAAACTGTTTGCAGCTTTTGCAGCGTTTGAATGATGTTCACATCGCGTAATTATGTCACTTCATAACGTTCCCATGACAACAGAGGGCATGGCTGCACATGTGTGAAGTTAATGCAACATTTTTCAACTTTCTGCTAAGATATATATGACTTTTTGCTATGAAAATGCGGGGATTATGAAATCATGCAAGCCCGCATATTTTGCAAGCAGAAATCTGCAATTTATCCCCTACATAAATATATGGACTTTGGCTGATTATGCATTGAATCATGCAATCGCATAATCATGTTTTTCTGGAGGGACTGTTTAGTAGGCTAGCAATAAAGGGGGTTGCACACCGGACGCGCCGCATCGACTCGCGTCTAGGACAACTCGGAGGTATCGTAAACCGGAAGTGCACATTAAATAGCGCGAGCTTCTTCAGATAGCGTCTACTTCAAAATGCAAAATATACGTTAGCAGCCAATGTTAATCGTTAATGATTTTGGACAAATATGATGTTATTTAATGTTAAACTATGTGAGTGACGCGACAGGGATTTGAGCAACTTCCTGAGTCGTAGCTGGGCGGCGCGTATAGGCACCACCTGTCGGCACCGATGTGCGTATACTCATAAAAACAATGTGTTCGATTTTTTTTAGAACGGTGCGGCGCTGAGCTGCGCGTCTGGTGTGCAACCCCCTTAAGACTACAGGAGTCTGATGTGTACTAAATGCTTGTTGACTGGTTTTCCTTCACTATCTGCTCCAACCTAAACCATTTAAGAATTTTCATTATAAAGTGAAACGACTATGTTATCCGGTCATTTGTCTTCTGCAGTGTTTTTGCTGTGCTCTTAAAATGAATCGACTCTCATTGTCTTCTCTTATCCCGGTAGAAATCTAGCTTTGGGTGGAGGTTTGTTGCTGCTGTTGGCGGAGTCTCGGTCGGAGGGGAAGAGCATGTTCGCTGGTGTGCCGTCTATGGGCGAGAGCTCACCTAAACAATACATGCAGCTGGGCGGCCGAGTGCTGCTGGTGTTGATGTTCATGACGCTGCTTCACTTTGATTCCAATTTCTTCTCTGTAAGTTTCTCACTGTTTTCAAGTTCCTTGCCTGACGTGAATGTAATTTTTTTTATCATCTACCCAGCCTTACAAGTGTTGAACCTCTCTGTTGTCCTTCAGATTCTTCAGAATATGGTGGGCACGGCCCTCATCGTCCTCGTGGCCATCGGCTTCAAGACCAAACTGGCGGCTCTCACGCTGGTGGTGTGGCTTATGGCCATAAACGTCTACTTCAATGCTTTCTGGACAGTGCCCACTTACAAACCCATGCACGACTTCTTGAAATACGACTTCTTTCAGACCACATCGGTGATCGGCGGCCTGCTGCTGGTGGTCGCTCTCGGACCGGGCGGCGTGTCTATGGATGAGAAGAAGAAGGAGTGGTAAGACATTTCATCCCGGGACTCAAGAACTCACACGTCTTTGCTTTACTAGCTCGGCACAACGCAGAGTTTCATCCACATCATCTTGCTTTATTTTGACAGTTTGTTCAGTTCCTGTATTTTTAAGTGCAATGTTAAATACTGGGATTTTATGTACTTATTTATGTGCCCCTATGTTGCAGTGATTTATACACAATACAAATGTAAGAAATGGTCCATGGGTTCAGAATAATTTGCATCATTTCAATCCCCATTTGTATGGTGACACGGATGGGATGCGTCTCGCTTGTGTATAACAAGTGTTATGATATGTAAGTAGTCTGTGTGAAATAAAATATACTGAGCCATCTGTGGTTGTCGGCCACACAAACCTCTTTCACTGGTCAGGGACTTTGGATGGTCACACCTTTTCATTGGTACATCATGCTCGGCTAGTTCTCAGTGGTTCGTCCTCCGAGACCTTTTCGTCATCATCATCATCTTCATCTTTTTTCTGGAGCCTGTGTTTGAAAAAGTTATAATGTTTCATTATCTTTTGAAATTGCCTTGATAAAGCAGTGAAGTTATTGAGGGCCTAAATTAAAAGACGGGTCTGTCGAGGTTCAGAACTCTTATTTGGATTTTGTACTGTACACATCTCGGACTCTGACTGGAGTTAGTCATTTGTCTTGGGTCACAGCAGTTGATGTTACCCGTATGTGAAATTGCATCATTTTTACACATCTTTACAGGCTGAATAGGATGAGAGCTCCTGGTTTCGTCTCTTGCTCAGTGTTTTCTGTTGAATCTATGAAAAACCTCATTATATTGATTTTTCAGAAGTTTATATTGTATTTTTGTTTTCATGGCTGAAAAATTAAAAGCAAAACAAGTGAACAAAATGTGTTGCAGCATTACACTGTGATTTACCATATAATGTGTATGATTGTTTATTGATGCATTTTGAAAGGTCTGAATTTTATTATAGGCAAAAATAATAAATAATACTAATGTATTATTACGTATGCTGATGTTTAAGAAGAATCAGACTTTTTTATTTGGATCTTAGTGAACAAACAGTAAACTGTTTTCAGATAATCCCTCGCAATAGCTTGAAATCATCCTGGTTAGTCTTACACTAAGGTTGAATTTGTTACTATCAGTAAATGCATTAGCTAACATGATATATACCAATATCGTTTTTCAAGATTTATTTATCTTTTTAAGGTTAGTTAATACAGTTGTCAAGTACTTGTTAGTTCATGTGCATTAACTGATATTACCGTGACAACTTTTGATTTTCTAAATGTATTCGTATGTATTAACATTAATAAGAAGAAGAATAAATGATATAGAGATATTGTTTATCGTTAGTTCATGCTGATTAATGCATTAATTAACATTAACAAATACAACCTTGTTAAAAAGTGTTACAGTGATTCTATAGTTTTGGTTGTTTAGATGAGACCGTAATGCAAGTATTGTTAAAATGTGTATCGTTAATGCACTCAATACACATAAAAGCATAAATGTACATTTTGCACAAATGTTTTTTCTGTATTAAAAAGTCTTAGTGTTTCTGATTTTAGGAAATAATAATCAAAAGATAATACGGCGCTTACTACAGTTTACACATAGGCTGAATGCGCTCGTTGGATTGGCTGCTCACTGAACAAGGCTAGATATGATTGGTTCGTGTACCCTCGAGGGGCGGGACAGCGAATGTGTGCGCGCATCTGCCTTTATGAAACGAGATCCCGTGGAAGCTGGGAGACTTTTTGATGTGGACGCGTCCTTCATAAACATTTTTCTAACATTTACTGTGAGTTTCTGCTTTTATATTTCTTACATATAATTCATAATTATAGTAATGGATGTGAATTTAATGATTTACATTAAAACAGGCTTTACAAAGATTTGGATTTATTTTATAAACTCGTTTTCTTTATGTCAGAGAAATGAATGAAAAGCTGTTGTCATTTTCATTTGTGGTAATTTTATCGTTATTTAATCTGCGTAACAATTTGATTCGTGTAATTTAGTCTTTAATTTTTATTTAAATGTTTTTTTTTCTTTAATTTATATGAACTTTTCCACAGATAACTTTCATTAGTGACTGCTAATGTGTGCATGTTTAAATATTTAATTTATAATTTTACATCAAAATCTTTGTTTTAATGTTTCACAATTTATGCAGGTTAATTTTGAAACCCATGTTTTTAGAGCAGTCACAGATTTTGGACTTGATTATGTTGAACTTGTTTAGGTGAAAGTCCTGTAAGAGTCAGAGATGTCAAAGGGCACGGTGGTCTTGGCGTACAGTGGTGGTCTGGACACGTCATGCATTCTGGTTTGGCTCAAGGAACAGGGTTATGATGTCATCGCTTACCTGGTGACTTATCTTTTCTTTGTTCACTATAATTACCCAAGTAAAAATTTAATTATTTCCTTGCAAAAACCCAAGACACATGTCAGGTTGAACAGGTTATACTTTTTTTTTTCATTTTGGTAAATCAGTCTTTCCAGTAGGAGTCCAATGTACTCACATGTTGGACTCATTCACAAAGGCTTAAAACATTGCTTACTAAGCGTTTTTTCCTCATGCCTGAATCCGTCTATTCACAACAACAGCTGCTCAGATAGAGAAAAAGACTTGAAGCACAAATGTCAGGGACCATGAATAAAAACATTATAGTCTCACAAATGAAAAGTTGCTTTGTACCAGATTTAGCTGCCAACTAATTTCCATCTACAGTCCTGGGTAATAAAGGTTGCACACATAAAATATACATATGTCATTTTATTTAATTAACATTACTAACCCCATAAACGTTATCAAGTAAACATTTGACAATTTAATTAGTTTAAATGACTGTAACTCACTGTTTACCCAGATATTGTCTTTATTCAATTCAATTTTATTTATAAAGCACTTGTTTTGTAAAACAATTGTTTAATTGTTCCAAAGCAGCTTTACATGAATAAAAACAAAAGAAAAAGAGAAAAATCATAGGAAAACAAAATAGCAAAGTACAGCGGCTAAGATTAAACCATACTAGTGAGTGGAGTAATAATGTAATAATGTTGAGTAATCTTAGTCAAACTAATGTCAGATGACTCCCAATGGGTCATGTTTAAGTGCTATAATTGGGTCCCCAGTGCTTTTATCAACCTAGAAAATGTGAAAAAGTTCAACCCAGAAACTTAGTTTTGGTAAACCATTCTCTGCAAGCATGTGAAAAAATAGCTAATTGAAATTTGGCTCCCCTGGTGATGTCAGAAGGGGATAATACTGATCTGCATTATCCAACCACGCCACTGCCATTTAGTGCAGACATCAGCTCGTTTGCATTTTAAAGGACACACCCAAAATGGCACATTTTTTCACACACCTATAATGTGACAATTTTAACTTTGTATAATACATTTTCTATATAATATTTTGAGCTAAAACTTCACGAATGGTGACACCAAAGATAACGTGAAATGTCAAATTTTCATAGTATGTCGCCTTTAATATTTTATATTAAATGTTATATTAAAACATATACTAAAAGAAAAATTCGTAATGTGAACTAATGCTTTTTATTTAAAACTACTAATCCCGACTTGATTTGTCTGCTACACCCGCTAAAGGTTCCATGTTTATACAACTTAACCTGTTTAGTTTCATCCTGTGTAAAAACTAAAATGATTTGGTTCAACGGGTTTCCACGCAATCTTCTAGTAAAGTCAAATAATTCAGGTTAAGCGCATTCTACATCCACACCTTTAATAAATCATCTTACTGTACATTGTCCTGTAATTTTAGAGAGCTGTGAACAATGTTCGTGACTCAAAGTTTGGCACATAGGTGTTTAATGATTCACCCCATGGTACATCTTAAAGAAATAGTTCACCCAAAAATGAAAATTCTGCCATCATTTAGTCACTCTCATGTTGTAAAAACCTGCATAAATTTTTATTTGTTCTGATACACACAAAGGAAGATATTTTGAGAAATGTTTGTAACCAAATCATTCGTGGACCCCATTTACTTACATAGTAGTAATATTTTTTTCCCACTATGGAAGTCAATG
The DNA here is from genome assembly GCF_030506205.2 of Paramisgurnus dabryanus. Lineage (NCBI taxonomy): Eukaryota > Metazoa > Chordata > Actinopteri > Cypriniformes > Cobitidae > Paramisgurnus > Paramisgurnus dabryanus. Next base: position 31,730,132 of record NC_133341.1, on the reverse strand, counting down.
TGGTCCACAAACGGTTTGGTTACAAACATTTCTCAAAATATCTTCCATTCATGTTCATCAGAACAAAGAAATTTATGCAGGTTTTTACAACATGATAGTGAATAAATGATGACAGAATTTTCATTTTTGGGTGAACTATCCCTTTAAATAATTCAAGTTGATTCATGCACTGACTTGTGCATTGTGTTGTATAATAGTCAGTTAAACAGGGTGAAGTCTTAACTAAAAGTACACTAAAAGTGTACTGGAGTTTCTGATGGTTTATGTTTAGTTTAAGATTAAGATTTTTTGTGCGTTTCCATATTGCACTAAACAACAGTTGTGGATAAAATGCTCTTTTTTAGGCAATAAAAGGCTTAAAACTACAACAATGATCCAGATCTTTTTTTAAGCAGAAATCTTCTGATATCTCAGTAAATTTAAACCATGCACACAGAAAGCCTTTTGACTGATTTTAAAACTCATTTGGGCGATATCCCAGAGAGGGTCTAGACTCTAGATAAAACCAATAGGACATTTTAAGTAGTTTATTCAAACATACCTTACAAAATCTTTATTGGCATACATTTTAAGACAAAACAATGCCACTGATATATTTTAAGATGTTTGTGTATTCAGTTAAGACATCTCAAACATGCATTTTAGTTTGGGACTTTAGTGACGCATTTTATCTAAATTTTTTCTGTCATAAATCAATAGGCCAACATTGGACAGGACGAGGACTTTGAGGCTGCCCGCGAGAAAGCTGAGAAACTTGGTGCCAAGAAGGTAAAAGTCAAAACCATGTTAACATGATTTACAACACAGATCAAATATTTATTAATGAATTATGGAAAAAACATTGAAGGGTTGGCATTCACACATTTGTCATTCAGGTGTTTATCGAGGACCTGCGTTCTGAATTCGTTGAGGAGTTTATCTGGCCGTCAGTGCAGGCTAATGCCATATATGAGGACCGATACCTCTTGGGCACATCGATCGCCAGGCCGTGTATCGCCCGCCGGCAGGTCCAGATCGCCCAACAGGAAGATGCTCAGTATGTTTCCCACGGGGCCACTGGAAAGGTGCAGACATTAAACTGTTCAGCTTTAAGAAATAACAAAAGATGTCATTTTAAAGAAAACTTTACAAAACAACATGTGCAAATGAAAGATTTATCATAAAAACAGGACTGGTTTTATTTAATATTTCAGACCATAATAAAAAAGGCAAGCTGTGTAAGTTTACATTTTACCACTAGATGGAGACATTTGCCTTGGGATTGAGTCTACTTAAAGCAACTTTAACTGCGTAAACTCACCAAACTATTTTCATTATGTTCCTGTACACTCATTGGTAGAGCATTGCATTAGCATTTGCAAAAGGTTGTTGTGGGTTCGAACCCAGCGAACACACATACTGATAAACTGTATGTCTTGTAATGCACTGTAAGTCGCGTTGGATAAAAGCATCAAACAAATGCATAAATGTATAAACACATGAGAAAATGTTTTAAATCATTCTTGTCTTTCTTTGTTTTGAATAGGGAAATGACCAGATTCGATTTGAACTAACCTGTTATGCTTTGTACCCTGAAGTGAAGGTAAGTTGAGCTTAAGAAAGTTGATGTATTATTACCTAGTAATATCTGATCAGGCTCTTTATCTTTCAAACATCAGATCATCGCCCCATGGAGGATTCCAGAGTTTTACAACCGTTTTCGAGGAAGAAAAGATTTGATGGAGTATGCTGAGGTATTACTTGATAAAGTGTCTTCACAATGTTTTTTATTGTATTTAAATGCATTGCGATCATTTTAAGAGACCCTTGAATCTAATAAAATGTAGATGGCTACTGTAAAAACTCATTGAGACCAGTAGAGGGCGCTCTTTACCACCTCATCAGAAGCAGCCATTAAGGGTGGATGCTTGATTTTGTGTGGTTTAGATCGTGTTCACTTTTTCTCATGCATTTAAAATACATCTGTAAGTCTGTAATACATAAAACAGAAAAGACAGCCAATGCATACTTAATAAATTACAATATATGTTTGTTGATAAATCACGTTTGTTTTATTCCTTCAGAAACACGGTATTCCTGTTCCAGTCACTCCGAAGGCTCCGTGGAGCATGGATGCAAATCTCATGCACATCAGGTGATACATAAATAAAATCATATTTACACTTTCAAACTCTTTATTTGTTTGTTTATTCATTTGTGACTGTTGTTATTGTACATAAAATTAAAGTAATGTGTGTATTGTCAACAGCTATGAGTCTGGAATTCTGGAGAATCCGAAGGTAAGAGACCACCTGGAAAATTAGTTTATTTGAAATGCTATTAGATGAATAAAATGAGCAAAATCTCTTTTATGTAAATATTTCAAAACTAGATTTTGACATTAAATTGTTTAGATACGGCTCAGAGCATTAAGTGTCCAACATTTCACTCTTCGGATTTGTTCCAATCTCCACATCTGTAATCTTATGTGTTTGGCTACTTGCATGATTTTCGGGCATTTTTCTGGAATTTTGGACCAGATTTCACAGGGACTCATTATTTATTGTAAAGGAGGCAGGGCAGATGAAGAGTGAGGGGATCTAGTGTGGATCTAGTTTGAGTATTTGCATTTTTCAGATCGTGGGATAAGTCTTGTGCACTTTTTCTCCTGTTGCGTTTATGCTTATTTAAGTGGCCAAGACCACAAGAATGAATATTAAAAAAGCTCCCAGGTCCAGGTCTTTACAGTATATATCTCTGTAATTTTCTGTGTAACATTACACTATTTCTACTACTTGATGCAAAATAATATACATAGAAAATCTTCATCGTGCAGGTGACCTTACTTCCCCGGGTCACCAGCCTTGGCCCTTATAACACAGCCCCTCGTAAATGTCCGCCCATCCTTCTTTTATCTCTGGTTTCGTGGTGTCTTGTGAAAGAGCAGAGGACACACAAACAGTGAACTGTCATCAAAGTGGGTCGGGGTAATTTCTGATTTCATGGGAGCGAGATCGGGCGACTATGACCCAGCCGGGCCTCCAGGGTGCCCGGCTCTTTGGCGCACACCATTGTTGGCCTCGGGCTTCGACGTGGGAGGGGACTCAGTATACCGTGACGCTGTCATGTTACCGTTAACAGGGACATTACAAAAGACTCTGTCACTTACACTGAGAGGGATGAGCTTTATTTCATATGGTGATTATAATGCTTGGGTTCTGCCTTACATTAACATTTATGCATTTGGCAGTAAATGAAGCGACTTACAGTGCATTGAAAGTATGAATTTGTTTATCAGTATGTGTGTCCTCTGGGCATCGAACACATACTGCCAACATAGAGCAACTGAGATAAAACAATGCCCTAAGTTTAAAATGTTGAATCCTTACCATTAGCTTAACCTCCGAGCTTTGGTTTGGCTTGCATTTTAGATTTCTTCCAGCTATTTGGGGTTATAGGAAGAACCAATAAATATAATAACCCAATAATTTTCTTTGAACATAAAGCAGTGTAATTGTCCATGTTTGTGTACAACAGGTTCTAGTTACACAGAATTAAGTAACAAAAAAATGTGGACACACCAGGTCTTAGGAGGTTAATTATTATTTGTATAATGATGACATTAGAAATAAAAAATACACTACTGTTCAAAAGTTTAGGGTCACTTATTCATTCTTGATAATTTATTATTTAACACATTTTAGATTAAAGCCACAATATGTAATAAAATATTCAAAAACCTCTTGGACAATGTGATATATTTAATACAATTGCGCACTTCCATTATCCCAAAAGTTAACAAGGATTTGTAAATCCAAAGAAATTCCTAATTTACAATTATATATAATGGCTCTTCCCTCATCTCCCTTGTAATTGTTGCCATTTAAGTGACTTAATATCCACGCTTTGGCAGCTATGTAAGGATAATGTACAGGCAGCAGGTTGTTATTGTAGAAATCAGCCCTGACAGTGTGATCATAGCTTTTTTTGATCATAAATAAAAAAATTTACGTCATAAGTAGGATAAGGAGCATTTAATATTGATTTAAAAAATTTTATTTGCTCATTTTGAACGAATACAGACCTTCCGTGAGGAAAACCCGTTGACAAGACGTTCAAATGTCACGAACACACTATTTGGTTTAATCATTTGTAAATATAATGCTGGATGTTTTATTTAAAGACATCTTTATATTTAATTTGTGTAATATTAAACTGTTACATTAAACTTGCAGCATCCGGGTTAACATGTGTTATTAGTTTTGAGTGCTAGTTATCTGACTAGACGAACCTTGGAATGTCACGACTGGCCAATCAGAATCAAGCATTTTAGAGAGCCATGTAATAAAACTTATAAATTGCGCAGCTGTTATGCCTTGTAGCTAATTCATTACGATGGCGTAACATAATGTGATCAAACGCAGGTAATAAAGCATTAATTCAGGACCTCATCCATGAACATGATTAGCAAACTCATACGTCTGTAAATGATGAAAACAACATCTAAGGCCCTGTCCTAAATGGCACACTCTGGACTTGTGGACTTGCTCAGAGTCACTTTGATGACATCATGTAGTGCAGAACTTAGGGACCCCTGATGCGAGTCCACGAGGGCGCACCAGAGTCGCATTTTGGGGCAGATGTGTGCGTCACGCAGGAAATAGGAAGAGAAGTTGCCCATCAGTGTGAACTCCTCCCATCCATCTTCTGATTGGTCTGATTGATCTTTCGCAAGGACTTGTGGGTTGGCAAAGTGCATGAAGTGCAGTGCGGGCTTCACCGAAGACCAAATCAAGGGTGTAAAGGGGGCGCTGATGAGCACACGTCGGAGCGTAAAAATTACAGATGGGAGACCCTACGTACTCGTAGACTAAGCGAGCAAGCGCAATTTAAGTCCACATGAAGTGCGCCATTTGGGACAGGGCCTGCCATCATTCCACTCGCCTTTGTTATTGTGTGATAGCAACCTCTAGTGGTGAAAATCCTACATATTGTGGCTTTAATAGTAAACTTGTCGAAATGATGGAATAACACAAGCTTCACTATTGGATTTATGCTCAGATTAAGGCTAGGTTTACACGGAAATGATCTGAAGAAAAAACGCTGCATCACTTTTTATTCTGCGTTAATATGAGCGTTTTGGGGGAGAAATCTGGGTGCATATGGTGATGCAAAAGTGTGCGATTTTCGATGTAGTGTCCACTCCAGACAGCTAGGTGGCAATGTGAGTCACTGACACACAACAACACCAAGTCCACGCGCCTGCGTACAAGCTTCTTCTTTGTTCTCGTTTTTAAGCATTTTTAAAGTTTTTAAGTTTTACTTTTTTGTGCGTTTAAGCCCCAAAAACACTGTCGCAGTGTAAACGAAAGGCACATCTGATCAAATATTTTTACGTTTTCACCCTCGAGCGTTCTTGTGTAAACAGGGTCTAAATTGCATCTTTAATGCCTTTGCCTAAAACCAATCTTCTGGACTCTTTTTGGCTGCTTTTCTTTATTAATTGGTGCAAGTCAATTTTTTTATGTTAGTTTTATGTTAAGAAACAATAAAACATGCTGGCACATTTATACATTTCTCTGCAAAATAAATGTTATTAAAGCTTTTAAAGATCATTATAAAACCTTTTGGTTGTTTGCATTTTATCCTTCATCTGTTCAAGCAGAACAGTTTCCTCTTCTTCTTTCGTCTCGTCTCGTCTCATCTCTCCTCGTCTTGTCTTGTCTTTTCTTATTTATTTAATTTTTTTAATTTATGTATAGTCATTGAGAAGTCCACTCTTACCTGTCTCTTGTTCTGTTTGTCTATTATTTTTATGATGAACAGAAGTGAAAATGTTGTTTGGTCGTCACAAAGAAACCTTTGGTGTGACCGAGAATTTGAGAAGATTCTGTTTTTATTTAAGTGTCTGCATATTTTAAACATATTACTACTTATACGTTAGATCTATATTGGTTATAACCAACAGTTAGTGGCCGATTCATTTGAAAGACATTCATTGTGGATTTGAAAATCAAACGATCCTCTGGTGTTTACAGATTCTTATTTTCTCTTTCCAATTTACCAACAAGTTAGTGCTTCAGGTCCAGGAAACTGTGATTTAAGTGTCATTTCCAATCCAGTGGCCAGAAATCGCTCCTTTACTTCATCTCTTCGCTTCATTCTTTCCACAATCTGACATTTTTATTCTTCATCTCCCGTTTTTTTCCGAGCTGCTCTCCTCCTCCTCCTCCTCCTCCGTCTTTGATTGAAAGCAAATGAGGCAGCTAACATGTGGAAAGAGAGAAATTTACTTGCTCTAAGTTCATGCAGCGTGTGGCTTTCAGCATGGCTGCTCAGCTCCCTCGCAGGACAACAATATACGGAGAGGTGAATAAAGCGACATAGCGAGCCGCGTACCGGCGACATGATGGTGCTGTTCACGGACCATTTGCCACCAATGCTCTCTCTCTCTTTTCTCTCTCTCTCTCTCTGGATTATTTCTACCTTTGCTTTTCTTTCTGGGTTACGGGGTAAGATCAGATCCACCAGCGGGGGGTTAGAATTGAAATTCATTGATCCCATCACATTATATCAACACCGGTCCCTCTGTGAACCCTGTTGGAGTTTCTTTCGCATGCATTTCAGAAGTTGTTCAGTTTGTTTGAACGTTGTGTATTGATCAGGAATTTAACGCTTAAATATGAGGGGTCGGACTCGTTTCAAATGGATTAGTTTATACTTTTAGTCGATGCCTGACACGTTTAGACTTACCAAAGAAACAAGGTTTAGCTGTCAAAATTCCAGCCACAAATTTTCCCCTATCTAGAGATTTGTTCAAATGGCTTTTAGTGCCATTTCTCCACATAGTTTTAGCTCGGGACAGATATAAGTGAAGCAGAAAATAGGGAATGCGTTGCAGTGCGCTCGGAGATGGCGTTTAGTTAAAGAGCGACGCACATTTAGACTTGTGCCAGTAGAGATTAGTTATCATATGATGATGTTTGTCTGGTAAAGCTTTCCATTTAAATGCACCCAGTGGTTATTTTGCATAGTTCCCCTGCAATTTGTCTCAGCTCAGGACGCATGGACTGTCATCTCGCTGTAATCTCTGGTAATTGGAAGGGGGTACGGACACCGGATTGACACTGTTTTAACGCCCCCTACCACTCTTAAACACATACAACAAAACACACACACACAAGGCGGACCAAACTGCAAGGTTTTATCAAGCAGAAGTACATTTCTGTCTTACGTCAAGACTTTTTCAGAAGTAAATATATGAAAAGCTCAGATGCAAAAGCTGCTAAATGCCACCTCTGTCAAAAATGAGGTATTGATATTGACCGAATGCTCTCGGCACGTATTATACGTTCATTAAATACTTTCACTTCAAATCCACTTAATTCTCTGGCCATTCAGAAATACCGCTTTGTTGGCAGAATCTTTTAGGATTTTTCAGCAAAGTCCTCTTAGTGCATGGAAAAAAAACTGGATGAATGATGGCACGCGTATGTCACAAGTTTTTAATATGAGGTTTACTGATTATATTAGGATATTAAATTAATTGTTGAGCATTTTACCTTTTTTCAGAAAGGACAGTGAAGAGAGCCTAGACTTTTTTAAAGAAGTGCAGATTTTTGCATACTAGATGGTTTTGAAGTGAAAGATTTGGCAGATATGTTAAATAGACATTTGGGAAAATATGGCATTTCTGTTTATGACTAATAACCTTTTAATTGCCATTAAAGCTGCAGTGTGTAAATTTTATCAGCATCTAGTGGTGAGGTTGCGAATTGCAACCAACGGCTTACTCCACTGCCCACCCCTCGCTTTTCAAACACATATAAAAGCTACGGTAGCCGCCACCAGACAAACATGTCATCGTCGGAGACAACTTAGTAAAAAAAATTGTCCTTTAAGGCCTTCTGTAGAAAAATGGCGGCACAAAATGGCGACTTCCATGTAAGGGGACCCTCGGTGTATGTAGATAAAAAGGTCTCGTTCTAAGTTAATAAGCACATAACAGTTCATTATAAAAAGGTCTTTATACACCCCTGCTAATATAGTTTTGTATATTATTTTGCATTTCTGTCAAGAGATTCTTCTAAAAATTACACACTGCACCTTTAAAGGGCACCTATTGTCAGATTCACCTTTTTAAATTTCCTTTGCTGTGTAATTGTGTATCAGTACATGTTAACAATATGCAAAAAGTACAAACCCCAAACTAAACTTCGACGCGAGTTATCATCTTCAACATTCTTGGACTACAACAAACACACAGATTGTAGTCCACAGTTCACTTCCTGGGATTGGTGTTGTAGTAAAGACCGACATTATCATAATTCATCCTGCTTCTGACTCACAGCCTGTAAGTTAACTCCTGTCAGCACTGCATTGTGAGCGAATCTTTCAAACATGGTAAGGAGCGTCACATTTCTGGCTGTCGTTAGAGGTATTCAGGCCAATCAGAGACACAGAGCTTTTCAAATCAGTGCGTTTCAGTAAGAGAGTGAATTCTGGAGCTACAAAAATGTATGGTATGTGGAAAATAATGTGTTTTGAACCATAAACCACGTGAACACATTGCATACCAAATACACAAAATAACATTGTTTTTAGCAATGAAATAGGTGCACTTTAAAGTGAATTAACTGAACCTAAATATTAGAGCCCGCCCGATATATCGGCATTAAGGTATTAAGCGTTTTCCAAACTATCGGTATCGCCATTCATAATGGCCGATAAATGAATATTAAAAAAATGTTTTTGAAAGAGCACTCTGAACCAGTAGCTGCTGGTGGGGTCCAGATTTAGGCGTCTAGCCCCTGCCTGAGTCAAGTGATCAGCAATTTATATTTTGCTGTTGTTGTTATTTATCAGAACTTAACAGAATTTGTCTCCAGTCCTATTTAAAGTTATATTTATGAACCAAGTCTTTTAAAACTGGTAACTTTAATTTGGTTGTTGTTGTTTTTGTTTAAAGGCCTTTACGTTTCATATCTTAAGTTTGTATTTTTATACATTTTATTTATCAGAACTTTAATAGATTTTGATGTTCCTCAGTTCTGTTGTGACAATACAAGAAACAAGTTTCTTTTTAAAATGCATTATCATATTATTTTAGTTAAAACTCATAAATAACTACAAATAACTATTGTTAGGGAAATCTTTTAATGTTTTGTTGCGCGTTTCTGAAATAAAAAAAGGTAAAAATATCGGCCGATATATCAGAATATCGGATTTTAAAACCAACAATCATTTGTATCGGTATCGGCATTCAAAATCCTTCATCGGTCAGGCTCTACTAAATATAAGAGCTAAATGCTAATTTATGAGAAAACTTTAGACGCACTTAGAGGGTTTTGCATCTGAACTCTTCATATCTCCTTCATATTCTTTTGTCCCTGCAGAATAAATATTATTTGCATTTTCCATTAATTATATCATTGGGTTATAACTTCTAAGTGTTTTTGTCTTTCTCTCACTGTACATTGGTATTGCCAAAGCATTTGTGTACAAATATTGCAATCGTGCTCTCTCTTTCTCTCTCTCTCTCTCTCTCTCTCTCTCTCTCTCTCTCTCTCTCTCTCTCTCTCTCTCTCTCTCTCTCTCTCTCTCTCTCTCTCTCTCTCTCTCTCTCTCTCTCTCTCTCTCTCTCTCTCTCTCTCTCTCTCTCTCTCTATCAAGGACGAGTGACAGTGAACATGAAAGAGAGTTGTAAACTAGTGCATTGATTGTTGCTATTTTATTTAAGAGCTTGAGGGTATTTAAAGGTTTCTTGTCTACATACAGTGTGTATATATGTAGACTAATGTCATATTTGTGTATATAATCTGTTCTGAATGTGCAAAACCACTGCATTGCTGATCGAGCTGTGAAATGAGATGAAATCAACTATTTGTTTTTATTATTTGGTGTTTGTCAGAATCATGCACCGTCAGATCTCTATCAAATGACCAAGAGCCCAGCAGATTCACCAAATGAGCCGGATATACTGGAGATTGAGTTCATGAAAGGTTGGTGAGTGTGTGTATTACAGTCGTGAGTGAGTGAGTAAGTGAGTTAGTTAGTGAGTGAGTGAGAGCATTAGTGACTGAGTAGTAGGGCCCGCACACACTGCATATTAAGTCAGTTGTCACTTCACCTTTTAATGCTTAAAGAAACAGTATGTATTATTGTGGCCAATACACAAAATGACAACATAAACATCAGTTGAGGGCTGCAACTCCACTTTTTAAATGACAATATCCTGGCCATACCACTGTTGTCAGTGATATAAGTATTTGAAATGAAAATGATTTGTCTAGTGACATATCAGGGCCATTTTATGATTAATTTATATAAATTTCTTACATACTGTTCTATACTGAACTGTTTTATCCTGTTCTGTACACACACAATTCAGTTATTTACGGGACTGACAACCGCATTCGACAACCGAATTAACTCCTGCAAAATGCAAGTAGTGACAACCGCATTAACAGAAACTCTGCAAAGTGTGTACATAACTGAACTGAACAACTATAAAGTGTTTAAACGTGCATCATGGACATGACAGGTCTCTCTTCTGAAAAAAGAAATGCCTTGAAGGGGAAAAAGTCTTCTGTATGCGCGGTGCAGAAAATGACAGAGGCACGAGCGTTTGCTGACTAGTGTTGCCAGATCTTGCACGAAAAAAACACCGAACAAGAAAAATCCAATAATAAACCAAAATAAATCCAAATGCTTTACATCAAAGATCAAAATATTGGGACCAGCACCTTCACACTTTATAAACACCAAAAACTTGATCGCTTCATGAGCCAAAAACCATAATGGTTGTGTGCGAAAACGGTATGTACGTACAAAAAAGGACCTGGCAACACTGCAAGACAGCCCGCTGTGGAGCAGCCTCAAAAATGCGTATAATGCACAACGCCAAGACGGAGGTTTATTGCAAAACGTTGGTAAATTATTTTGGTAAAAGCTGTGAGTGAAAAGCGCGCGAGAAAGCAGAACGTTGCCATTGTTATCTCTGTGTCAATCATCAGATTTCCGTGAGTCTTGTTCCATCCAGACATGTAACGAACATTTAGGGGATTCACTCCCGCATTTAAATGCGGTTGTCAGTCCTGAATGATTGCAGTGTGTACGAGGCCGTAGTTGAGTGAGTCTGTGTGTGTGTCCGAGTTTGTGCATCTTTTTTCTGTGTGACTGAATGATTATGTGCATTGGAGGGAATGAGTCTATCTGAGTTTGTGTGTAAGTGAATGAGCGCCTTAAGTATATGTTGTTTACGGGGACATGAATAGTGTATAATGACAATAAATGCATAAACTGAACGGTTTAATAAACAAACTAAATGGTGCTTTTTCATAGATTAAAGACTGCTAACAGGTTTTTGTGATGATTGGGGTTAGGGACTGGGGTAGGTTATGGAAATAGAATATACAGTTTGCACAGTACAGTATATTCAGTACTGTGTGTGTGTGCGCATGCGTGTGTACCTGGTAATTATCATGTTTTGGGGACCAATTGTCCCCACAAAGATAGGAACACCAGTAAATTTGTGACCTTGTGGGGACATTTTGAAGGGGGTGTGACAATCAAAGGGGCGGGGCGTACGCGTCATGATTAAAATTTTTAATATTTTATTTAAAACACTCAAATAAACTTAATTTTGAAGAATCTATGACAGAAAATGAACACATACTAGATTATTAATGAATTAAATGTTTTACCTCTAACAGGAATAGCTGTGTGATGACGTGCAACTAAAGGGTTAATAAACACAAACTAAAGCAGATGTTGTAGAACGTCTGGCGAACGATGATAGATAGCACAAAGAATGTAAAAACTGATTATTTCCCACTATTAATTACATTATCTTAAAGGAGTGTAACTACTGTAGCATGTAAATAATGCACATAAATAAAGTGAGCAAGAGCGTTCAACAATAATATCTAACCAACAGGCAAGTGAAAGTCACCTGCTAACTTACTTTAAATTTGCAAGAACTATAGACTAATACAATAACAGGCTTAAATAAACCCAAAACATAAGTCCACTTACAGTTCTCACTGACACGCGTTTTATCAACTGGCTATCCTCCAGACATGACGGACTACGTTTTATCTCATTTCGGCCGTTTGGCGCGCTTGCATGCTCGCTGTTTGAAGCACATCTGCGCTATTCTCTGAGATGTTTTATCAACTGGAACTGGCTAGTTATCCTCCAGACAGTGACGGACTCCAGACCACGTCTTTCTCATTTCGGCCGTGTGGTGAAATTATTATTATTTTTTTTGACGACCTAGTTAAGGCGGTAGGGTTTTCCAGCTTAGGCGGGCCGCCCGAACTGGAAAGTGCTGCGGGAAACTCTGGAATTGTATTAATTTTTTCCCTTTAATAAGTTTAACACTGCTTGTGAATGACTTGAGGATGTTGATGCCCATTTATTTATTTATAAATAAATTTAACCCATTCTTTGTGCGTCGCTTTTTGCACGTAACCAGGAAATGATGGTTACAATGTATAAAAAGTCTTTCGCTCGAGTCTTAGTGTTTTTACACCATTAAAAAAGTATGTCACTCCAAACATTTTTTTAGAATTAGAATTTCAATAGTTGTGTGGGCCCCAGTAAACTAGTAATGTGATTCTGTCAGACAGCGATGTTATTGTGCGCTATGATCCTGTTTGATGGGCCATCAGTATTCATAGATATTTGAGCACGTCTATGTAGTGTGCATGAGAAAAGCTGGTTTACCGATTCTCACAATAGAAACTCCCCCCGTCATCACCCCCGTCCTGTAAAGATCGGCTCGTATCTTTTTATTCTTTTTCTATCCTTTCTTTCTTCACTTTCACAGAAGTTTCTCATTGATAGAAAAAGAATTTTAACTACCGAACCTTTTCCCTCTTGTCATTTTAACCAGCGTTTCTGTTTCACAGCCTCTCCTGAACCCTCAAAAGACGAACCGGGCAAAGAGAGAGAGTGTGGAAAAATGTAAAGCAGTAATTTTTCCTACAACTGTGTCTTCTGTCCCATTGTTGCCTTTCTGAGGCGAAAAAGGACGAGAATGAACGCGGTGAATGCGCTCCACACGGATAGACGCAGAGAGGGAGGAAAAAGTGGCCGAGAGACTCTGCGTTCACGCAGTGTTTAATTTACTTGAACTTTTAATCTAATTATTAACTATTTGAAGGGCTCAGGGGCATTGTTGGCTTGTAGGGCCTCTGCTCTTTTGGGTGCCCTTCGGCCCTGGGACTTTGGATATGGGAATGAAGGGTTTAACAAAACCCCTTGTCTGAAATTATTTGTCAAAGGACTAGTTTACCCATACATGAAGATTCTGTCATTATTTACTCTCCCTCACATCGTGTCATGTTTCTCAATAGAAAAAAGTTTCAAGTGATCGTGTCTGTCCAGAATAAACCACTATAAGAGATTTCAGTTCTGCTCCAACCCTTATCAAACACACCTGAAGAGCCGGTCGAGGTTTGGATCATCCAGCCTGATCTCACGAGGATTTGTTAGTATTTTACGAGTTGACTAATTTGTATGAAGTGAATCATACATACGATTATCATAAAAAAAACACTCCTAACCCTGCCTCTTACCCAACATCAATGGGGCAAAAGCAAATCGTACAAAAATGTACGAATGTGAAAAATACAGATTACCATCAACTTTATTTGTTGGATCATCTGATATTTTCTGAATTAAAAACTCCTGATAAGTACAGCTGAAGTGAAATAGGTACACATGTCATGTCCGTTTGAAGGTCAATGGTGTTTGGTCAGAACATGCGAGAACCGTGAGGTTTGATGTTTTTGACGTCCATCCTGCGCACCTGATTTTAAGGGAAAACATTCTCATGAAAGCCCATATGACTTACAGGAACATGCATGAATCTCATATGAATATAGTGCATGATTTTTACTGCTAAATGATGATTAAACATTTATGATGAAAGGCTTTACACTTACGGCTGTGAAAAAGAGACCAGGTTCGTGTAATGATTGGCAACTGTGAGCATGCTAAATGCAAATGAGACCCGTGTGTGGATAGAGACGCCTATCCGAGTCTTTTCTTCCCCTTTCTTTAACCCCCCTACCTCACAATCCCCCGTCCCACCGCCCGATCCATTCACATCCTCCACCTCTGACCTCTGAGCTCCTCATTTCACGCTCGGAATAAGTCGACTATTGACACTGATTTATTTATGAGACTTAAATGTATTTATGCGGATAGCAGAGGTTCTTGGTTTTATCCAATAGACTTTTATTTTAGATATACAGCTGAGAAAAATTATAAAAAAAAAATGACTGTACATAATAAAGATATGCTTTATTTATACTATAAAAATATACTATATGTGACCCCAAAACCAGTCATAAGTGGCATGGGTCAACAATACATTGTATGGGTCAAAATTATTTACATTTTTTAAATGCCAAAAATCATTAGGATAATAATTAAAGATTATGTTCGAAGATATTTTGTAAATTTCCTATCGTAAATATATCAAACATTTATTTATCATTAGTAATATGTGTTGCTAAAGACTTTTTGACAATTTTAAAGGTGATTTAGAATTTTTTGCACCCGCATATTTCATATTTTTAAATAAAAAACGACCCTTATGATAGATAAGTCAGGACAATCTTATATTATCAAAATAATATGAGCAATTGTCATTTTTTTGTGTTACAGCAACTCCTCCGTAGTCAAGATTAAAAACTTTTAAATGACAGCCAATTGGATAAAATTAAAAAAATTAAGGAAGAAATATTTCTCTTTAGTCAAGTATACGTTTTGGAGGTAAAATGTAGATTATGCTTTATATTTAACACACTATACTATTGTCTTACTACCGAGCCCCTAATGTGACATTGGAGTAAAAAAATCTATAGTTTAGTTTCATGTGCTCACGTAAAAGTTTCATGTTTTTTTAAGTTTATTTTCCTGTGCTCGCGTGAAACTATCGCGTGCTTGCGTGAAACTATTGCGCGCGCACGTGAAACTATCGCATGCTCGTATGAAACTATTGCACGCGCACGTGAAACTTTCGGTTTAGCGATAGCTTCACGTGAGCACGCAAAACTAAACTTTAAAAAAAATTCTGCACATGAAGGTTTTTACGTGAGCACATGAAACTAAACTTTATTTAATTTTTGCTCCATGTCCCCTTAGGGGCTCTGTATCTTTCAGATAGTATCTTAGTTTGCTTATCTGTGTGGTAACTCGAAATGTTAATTTTTATTTTATTTACTTGAACGTATTGTTCTGTGCACTGTGCAAAGTTAATGTTGGATCAACTTGTACTTGGTAACCCCTAAAACCTCTAATTAAAAAATTAAAAAAAAATTAAACTTAAATTTTCTCACTTTAATTGAAAGATTTTAGCTGAACATTTTTTAATATTTTAGGTGTTACCAATTGAAGTAATTTTTAAAAGTTTTTTCACCTTAAATTTTTCACTTAAAGTGAGAAAATTAAAGTTTATATAACTTAATTTTAGTGTTTAAGTGTTACCAATTAAAGTGGGTTTTTTAAGAGAGCAGCTTTCACTTTTTACTGTGTAATTACCAAGACCTAAAATCTGGAACTCTGTGCAATTTAATTTTCATTAGCAAATATTCATATTAATTCACAGGATTATTTTTACAGAAAATATTATTACAGTAACTTACTGTATATCTAAACTTACAGGTGTGCCAGTCAGAGTGACACACGTTAAAGAAGGACAATCCAAACAAACCTCGCTGGAGATCTTCACTTACCTCAATGAGATCGGGTGAGCAGAACCTGCTATGACACATGAAGACGTTTGAGTATTTATCATGGATTAATGATTGTGCTGTTGTTGATGATTTATTATTAATCATTTTCCTGTTTGCTTGTGTCATAGTGCAAAACATGGTGTGGGAAGGATTGATATCGTGGAGAATCGCTTCATTGGAATGAAGTCAAGAGGTGAGCGATTATAGTGACAGTATTAGACTAAGATGTGAATAAGCTTTTTTTTTTTCAAACAGCCCACCTTCTTTCAAATGCTGTCCAAGAGAAAAAGTCTTTTTTTTCCATCGTGCTTTCCTGGATGATTTATCTCTCAGGGGGTCTTTGCTCGGGTTCGGGACCCTGTTTTCTCCCTGTTAGGTTTGCCCCCCACAATGCTATGATTGACAAATAGACTTTTCTTACTGTGTCTGACTTCACAACGGAGTGGCAGGTAGGAATTGGAAAATACAAAATTTTAGTTTTTTTTAACCCAAACGGTTCACAGCAGATCAGACGTATTCTTCTGATGAAAATTTGGAAGTCAATATTTAGGACATTCAATAAAGACAGCGTGTTCTCGGCCCATGACAGCCTGTGTTTATATGACACGGTCTAACAGAATGAAGTCAACTGAGAAATTCTGTTTGTCATCTTTATTGTCATGCTTTCTGAAGGGACGCAGAGCTTTGAAATGGAAACATGGACCTGCAGGAATGAATTTGTCTGGAATCTTTAAAGGTGTCGTAAAACTGTTTTCACGTAGGCATATATGAATAATAAGAGTTCGGTACATGGTAATGATGACATATCGTGAACCTTAAAACACGATTGTTTCCTCCTCTTATGTAAACCCGTGCATGCAAAAGATCGCTGGAAAACAGGCCAATCTCAACGTAACACCAACTGTGGCATTACAGTCGAGATGTATGCCCCCAACATTAAATTGTTGTTACAATGCTAAAAACAAAGTTGTGACTGCTGAGTTAGCGCTATATGCTAGTTAATGCTATATGCTAACGTTCAGGCTGAAGTTCTACTATTGATGTTACAGTTACGTTTTGCAGGTCCATAATGAAAAAAACACAAACTTACCACTCGGAAATGTCCATTAACAATCTCCAAACAATTGATTATTCCTCAAATTATGTATCGTCATCTGATACAGACTCAAACATAAGGTCTGCTTTCACACACATAGAGCTACTGAAAGAGCTGCTCTGTGAAACAGCCAATCAGAGCAGAGCACAACATTATTATTCATGACCCTTTTAAATAAGGTAATAATAGACCATTTCATTCTAAAGGCAAATCCTAGGGTTATAAATGGACATGTTCTGGATCATTTTTGCACTTAGTTCATCCAAAAATTAAAATTCTGTCATTTACTCACTCTCATGCTTCAAAAAGAAGATATTTTGATAAATGATGGTAAGGACACAGCTGATCATAACCATTTACTTCTGGAGTAGGAGAACAAATATTGTGGAATTGTTGTGATAAATGATGAAGAAGATATTTTGATAAATGACGGTAAGCACACAGTTGACGGCACCCATTGAATTCCATCGTATTTGATTTTCCTACTAATTTGGAAGTCAATGGTTACAATCAGCTGTGTGCTTACCATCATTTATTTTAAAAAATTGTTCATCAGAACAAAGAAATTTATACAGATTTAAAACAACATGAGAATGAGAAAATTATAACAGAATTTCCATTTTTGAGTGAACTATCCCTTTATTAAAACCAAATGAACAATTGTGCTCAAATCCACATACATTGTAGAATCAGCAAGATACATAAATATTAATTATATATTTTATAATATAATGTATTATTAAAAGCATCACAACAGTATTAAAACACTCCATAATAAGAACTGGGATCATTCAGTGTAAATTAAGAAATGTATTTATTATTCAATAGAATATATCAATATATGCAAATATATGTAAATCTGTTAAGTGAAATGGCTAATTTGGGGGAAAACTAAAATGCAATTTTTACAAAACATTATCTATTATTAACGTTCAGGGTTTAATCTATCATTATTTTTCAATCTATCTATTGTTTCTTTATCTAGCATCTAAAATAATAAACTGGATTATATAATAACACATAGCTGGTCATTGTTAAAGTTATTATATCTTTATTAGTTAATAGGAGTCAACCAGCCGTCACATTGAAGCCTCAGGCTCGGTTTATTAAGCCTTTATAATCAGGTGACAGTATTTGTCAAATGTGTGTTTGTGTACAGAAGAGTCTTTTGAAGTGTTAAACCTGCATTAATGCCACGCTTCTCTACCTAAGACGATTCTGTACGGACACGAGTCTGGAATGCTGATGATGATCACACACACACACACACACACACACACACACACACACACACACACACACACACACACACACACACACACACTGAACTGTTTAAAAGTGAATGAATGTAAATCACTGAGCTTTTGTCTAAATAATCCAAGCTTCATCTCCTGAGATTATAATACCTGATGGTGTCAGAGGAGAGATTTGTTAGACGGCTTTAGTCCTCAAATCTCCTTCACTAAAGCCCACAGACTCTTAATGTATCAAATTGCCACTTTTCAGGACTTAAGAGATGGATGATTTGCTAAGCCTTGTTTAGGGCATGAGCTGCGAGCATTTAGGCGTTTGGACCGAGCCAGCTTTGGCCTGAGGTCACGGAGATTGTTTTACACCAAAGACTCTTTTCTGCAAGTCTTAAACTGTGTGTTGTGGCGGACAAACATTGAGTTTTGATTTAATCCTGACTTAAAATAGCTTGAGCTTGATGCAGGTGTTCATCCAGGTATTTGGGAGAAAAAGTAGCATGAATGTGAAGATGTTTAGTGATGTGTTCACATTGTTATGGTCCAGGTGTGATTTTTGTTCAATACAGAATAACTGGAGCATCTGTTCTCGACTCTTCTTTCATTGTCTATGTGACCTGTGACTTTTGAGTGAAAGCTTTATTTCTGTATGTCAAACATACACAAAGAGGGTGTAAATTGGAGGATACAGTGATCCTGACAGAAGATAATTGTTGTGTTTCCTCACGTGTCAGCTGTCAGTTAATAGTGTGTCCATCAGAAAAAGGACGATTCTGAAGTATTCATATATGGGCGAAGAACATTTTTTATCATTTTTAACATTTAGGTATTTGGCAGACGCTTTTATCTAAAGTGCATTCAAACCTACAACCCTTCACTGTAGTGTAAGGACTAAGTTGCTGTGTCTTTAGGTTCAGCAAGTTCCCCTCTGCAATCTGTTGAATTCTGCTCTACCCATCAGGTATCTATGAGACGCCCGGAGGAAGCATCCTGCGTGACGCTCATCTGGACATCGAGACCTTCACAATGGACCGGGAGGTCCGGAAAATCAAACAGAATCTGAGCATCAAGTTCTCTGAGCTGATTTATAACGGTACAGAACCAGCCCTAACAAATATAACACAACATCATTGATGCTTTGAGATTTACATATAGAGAAACTACCTCAGATGGGACTTCACAACATCCAGATTAATAAAGGAATTTTCCTGCATTCAGAAAAGTTTGTCTCTTTGTAGCAAAGATAAATGCCTCTTTCTTTCTCAGTCTGTCTGTCTCTCTCTCTCTCTCTCATTCTTGTGCCGTCTCTCTCTCATGTGCTGTCTTTCTATTATGTCCTGTCTACCTTCTATTGTCTCTCATGTCCTGTCTTTCTCTCATGTGCTGTCTTTCTCTTGTGTCCCGTCTATCTCGTATTGTCTCTCTCTCTCATTCTTGTGCTGTCTGTCTCTCATGTGCTGTCTTTCTCTCATGTCCTGTCTACCTTCTATTGTCTCTCATGTGCTGTCTGTCTCTCATGTGCTGTCTCTTTCTCTTGTGTCCCGTCTATCTCGTATTGTCTCTCTCCCATGTGATGTCTCTTTCACTCTTGTGCTGTCTGTCTCTCATGTGCTGTCTGTCTCTCATGTCCTGTCTGTCTCTCATGTCCTGTCTACCTTCTATTGTCTCTCATGTGCTGTCTGTCTCTCATGTGCTGTCTCTTTCTCTTGTGTCCCGTCTATCTCGTATTGTCTCTCTCCCATGTGATGTCTCTTTCACTCTTGTGCTGTCTGTCTCTCATGTGCTGTCTGTCTCTCATGTGCTGTCTCTTTCTCTTGTGTCCCGTCTATCTCGTATTGTCTCTCTCCCATGTGATGTCTCTTTCACTCTTGTGCTGTCTGTCTCTCATGTGCTGTCTGTCTCTCATGTGCTGTCTCTTTCTCTTGTGTCCCGTCTATCTCGTATTGTCTCTCTCCCATGTGATGTCTCTTTCACTCTTGTGCTGTCTGTCTCTCATGTCCTGTCTTTCTCTCATGTGCTGTCTTTCTCTTGTGTCCCGTCTATCTCGTATTGTCTCTCTCTCTCATTCTTGTGCTGTCTGTCTCTCATGTGCTGTCTGTCTCTCATGTCCTGTCTACCTTCTATTGTCTCTCATGTGCTGTCTGTCTCTCATGTGCTGTCTCTTTCTCTTGTGTCCCGTCTATCTCGTATTGTCTCTCTCCCATGTGATGTCTCTTTCACTCTTGTGCTGTCTGTCTCTCATGTGCTGTCTGTCTCTCATGTCCTGTCTGTCTCTCATGTCCTGTCTACCTTCTATTGTCTCTCATGTGCTGTCTGTCTCTCATGTGCTGTCTCTTTCTCTTGTGTCCCGTCTATCTCGTATTGTCTCTCTCCCATGTGATGTCTCTCTCACTCTTGTGCTGTCTGTCTCAGATGTCCTGTCTTTCTCTCATGTCCTGTCTACCTTCTATTGTCTCTCATGTGCTGTCTATCTAATATTGTCTCTGATGTGCTGTCTTTCTCTCATGTACTGTCTCTTTCTTTTGTGTCCCGTCTATCTTGTATTGTCTCTCTCTCATGTGCTGTCTCTTTCACTCTTGTGCTGTCTGTCTCTCATGTGCTGTCTTTCTCTCATGTCCTGTCTACCTTCTATTGTCTCTCATGTGCTGTCTTTCTCTCATGTGCTGTCTCTTTCTCTTGTGTCCCGTCTATCTCGTATTGTCTCTCTCCCATGTGATGTCTCTCTCACTCTTTTGCTCTGTCTCAGATGTCTTGTCTTTCTCTCATGTCCTGTCTACCTTCTATTGTCTCTCATG
Organism: Paramisgurnus dabryanus; assembly: GCF_030506205.2. NCBI lineage: Eukaryota > Metazoa > Chordata > Actinopteri > Cypriniformes > Cobitidae > Paramisgurnus > Paramisgurnus dabryanus. Next base: position 31,709,266 of record NC_133341.1, on the reverse strand, counting down.
TGCTGTCTTTCTAATATTGTCTCTCATGTGCTGTCTTTCTCTCATGTGCTGTCTCTTTCTTTTGTGTCCCGTCTATCTTGTATTGTCTCTCTCTCATGTGCTGTCTCTTTCACTCTTGTGCTGTCTGTCTCTCATGTGCTGTCTGTCTCTCATGTCCTGTCTACCTTCTATTGTCTCTCATGTGCTGTCTTTCTCTCATGTGCTGTCTCTCTCTCTTGTGTCTCGTCTATTTTGCATTGTCTCTCTTTCATATGCTGTCTGTCTCTCATGTGCTGTCTATCTTCTATTGTCCCTCATGTGCTGTCTCTTTCACTCTTGTGCTGTCTGTCTCTCATGTCCTGTCTATCTTCTATTGTCTCTCATGTGCTGTCTCTTTCACTCTTGTGCTGTCTGTCTCTCATGTCCTGTCTATCTTCTATTGTCTCTCATGTGCTGTCTCTTTCACTCTTGTGCTGTCTGTCTCTCATGTCCTGTCTACCTTCTATTGTCGCTCATGTGCTGTCTCTCTTGTCCAATCTATTTTGTCTCTCATGTGCTGTCTCTCTCTCATGTGCTGTCTCTCTCATGTCCCTCCTCTCAGGTACTCTCTCTCTCTCTCTTTCATGCTGTCTCAGGTGTCTTAATCTCTCTGTTGTGAGCAGCAGGCGGCTCTTTGCTACTCCTCTATCATAATAGGATTTGTCCCATTAGCAGCTAATTACAGAACCACTGCAATTAAAGCAGCACGTGAGAGCGCAGGGCGGCACCAGGCGATGAGGGCTGCGACCATGAGAGTCGTCCGCAGCAGGACGGTCGGCTCAGATTAAACTCATTAGAATTTTGCACAGAGAAAATGAATCCACAGAGACCTGCTTCTGTCACGTCCCACAGAGAGGCAACATCACACACACCTGTGCTCTGTCCTTCTGAATATAACGCTACACATGAGCGACTCTCATCTCTGTGTAATGATGTCTGCAAACATCAAAATGAAAAGCTTTTAACACATTCTCCAGCAATGCATTGAGCATGTCATCTCTCCTCACACAGGGTTTTGGTACAGCCCCGAGTGCGAGTTTGTCCGTCACTGTATTGATAAGTCACAGGAGAACGTTGAAGGCCGTGTTCAGCTGTCTGTGTATAAAGGACACGTTTACATCCTCGGCCGTGAGTCACCGAAATCTCTGTACAACGAGGAGCTTGTCAGGTAAGACGGCCAATGTCTCTGTGCACATCACAATCTAACGGAAATACCCAGCTAATAGTTAAATACATTATTTGCTGTTCGGCACCTATTATGGCCTTTTTTACAAGATGTAATATAAGTCTCATGTGTGCCCAGAAAGTGTCTGTGAAGTTTCAGCTGAAAAAACCTCACAGATCATTTATTATAACATGTCTAAAATGCCCCTATTTGGGTGGAAGCAAAAATGTGTCTGTCCCTTTAAATGCAAATGAGCTACTGCTCCTCACTTACTTACAAACAGACAGTGAGTGCTTTCAGTTAATATTGATCTGATTAATACAGTCTGAGACAATAGTATCTAGTGGACAGATTACAACTTGCTGAGGGTGGAAACTTTTGTAATGCAGGACTGTAAGTGGGCGGGGCTTTATCAATGTGACCTCACATTGATAAGAGAATCAAAACGGCATGACTAATGAGACTGCTTTGGCTTAATGTGGATTAAAAAACAAGGAGTGGGAGTTGAAAAACAAGGAGTTGAATTAAAACTAGACAAGAAAGCCTGGGGTTGCAAAACGATTAATCGTGAGTACTGTGTATAATAATTATGTATATATAAATACACACAGATGCATGTATATATTTAAGAAATAATTGCATGTGTATATAAATTTTTATATTTTTTATATAATTTATATAATTTATAATTATAAATACTTAAAATATAAAGTTTTTTTCTTCTTAAAATTATACATGCATGTGTGTGTATTTATATACACATAATTATTATACACAAACATATATGATGTGAACAAAAACTTTTATTTTGCAAACGATAAGTCACGATTAATCATTTTGCAGCCCTAGATAATATGTGACATCTGTTTTCATTGACACTATCAGGGACATTTTGGTTTAATAAAAGCTTATGAGCAATGCCAGCATTATAGATTTGAGATTTTCAATCAAAAATTAAAATATAATTTCGCAGAGAATGCATTTATAACCAATATATTGAACCATCTGTTTATATTTTCCTTTATTTCAGACATTATCAGTCTATACAAGTGTTTTTTATATAAGATTAGAGAATTACATGCTTTATGGATGTGACAAAAAAGGACACAAGTTTTTTGGAGACAAACATACTTTGTAAGAATTAAAATGCACAAACCAGAAGCAATAATACCCAATAATAGACGAAGGGACGGCTTTTTAACTCTTTCCCCGCCATTGCCGTGTTATCTCGTCAATTAAGAGAAAAATGTTTCTGATTAATTTTTATGTTAATCAATATACCCTGATTATCCACTGGATGGCGCACTTACCCAGTTTATGAAAAAACTGAAACCAAAACGTTATTTACTAATTTTAAACACTCTGTATGTTTTGATAATCATTCTGAATCTGATCTCTAACAAAATTCCTTCACAAAAATGCAATTATTTCAGCTTTTTGCTAAAATATGTGTATTTTTAAAGGAAAATACATTTAAGAGTTTGTAAGCAGAGAAAAAAATATTTTTTTTTTTTCGTTTTTTTTTTATTGTTTGTTTGAAAGCAGAGGGTCTGTTCTTTCATTTACTATATTTGTATGTTTATATATTTTTAGAAGAAAAGTTTCCTGGAAGTCATTTTGTAAAACTTTTGTGAACATCACAAAAAATGCTGGCGGCCAACTTTTCAAAAAATGGCTGGCGGGGGAATGAGTTAAAGGACACATAAGATTTATTTTTTAATATATGCACATTTATGAGGAAGAAATCGCGTTATGGATTTCAAAACTCTGAAATTCGCACTTATATGGAACATAACAATGCTTTAAAAACGTTAATAGAGAGTTTGCATGGGTATGGTTAAAAACTTTTGATAAAACTTGGAATTGCTCTTAAGATTTACTAGAAGTACCACCAACACCAAAGTGCCCCAAAAATGACCATGTTTTTTTTTTTTTTTTTTTTAAGCAATATACTATAACATTTTTTGATTTTCAGGGGCTATGGTCATCATCATAACGTACTACAAACTATGTATTGCATTATTATTGCCATCTGATGACTTTACCACAGTACTACCACAATGCACAAAGCCTCTGACCTCACACCTTCTGTAAATGGACAGTGAAACGGACACCATCTCTCTGTGTGTGTCTGTCTGTCAGTGAGTGGATGAACAGTGAGCTCATTCAGGTTTGACCCCTCGGTGTCCTCAGGGCAGCTCAGTTCATTTCACTGCTGACCAGAGCGATGGCCCATATGCCCGACCGCCACTAATGGCCCTATCAGCAGTAGAAGATGAGCATTTGGGGGAAGTTGTGCGTTTCATGCCAGTTAAGCGCGGAGGCGTGCGGTTTAAAGGTCGCTCTTTCCTCGTTCTCTTATTCTGGCTCGAGGGGACACAGACGTGCCTGGTGAAACTTCCAAGAGTCCCATGAAAGTACCAAAAGGTCTACTAGAGCCCTAGAGGATCTTAGTAGCATGCATAGTCTGGTGCCTTGAAAATGTTGTCTAGGTAGTCACATGTACTGTAGTTTCATGCACACATTTCATGATCTCACACCCTGCTGTGACCAAACAAGGCGACTAAACGTCACGATTAACACAGTCATTTCCTCCTACTGTATATAATGCATTGATCTGCAGAAAATGTCACAGTGTTGCCTGCTGTGATTTAGATTTCACCTCGCTGATGGAGCTGAATAACACAGTCAACAAAAGATACCGACTTTCCTTCATCCAGCATTTTTTTTTAACCCGACACTAGGAGTAATTGTTTTATGTGTCTTTACTACGTGTGTAAATAAATCTAGCATGTGTCCGCAGTAGATAAAATCTCAAGATGGGGTTCTTGCTCACAGTGATTTTGATCAAAACTGGTTTTATGTCTTTCTTTTTTTAATGTAAATGTATGTTTTTTCTGGAGCTGTAGCGCAGTTGTCTGTGAAATCCAGACATATGTGAGTGGTTTGGGGACCTGGGTTCGAATGTAGCATGGGTATATATACACTGTATGCAAAATATACAGTCACTATACCAATGCTAAAACAACAAATTTTAAGAGATAGTTCAGCCAAAAATTAAAAATACCCCATGATTTACACGCCCTCAAGCCATCCTCGATGTATATGATTATCTTTTTAGACGAGTTATATTAGAAAATGTCCTGGCTGCTTCAAGCTTTATAATGGTAGTAAATGGTGCTTTTGATTTGAAGCCCAAAAAGTCCTTATGAGGGCAATCGATGTGATTTTGTAAGAAAAGTATCAATATTTAAAACTTTACAAACTAAAATAACTAGCTTTTTGTAACGAACACGTATTTCCACTACGTCTCATATGATACGTCCTACATCATACGTTACCAGAAATAGATATTTTTGGGCTTCAAATCAGAAGCACTATTTACTACCAGTATAAGAGAAGTATTCATTCTTTATGCATGTGACAGAAAAGGACAAAAGTTTTTTGGACATACTTTGTAGGAATTATGTGAATTAAAGGGGCCATGTCACAAGACTTTTTTAAGATGTCAAATAAATCTTTGGTGTGCCCAGAGCACAGTTTTAGCTCAATATACCATATAAATAATTTATTATAGCATGTTAAAATTGACACTTTGTAGGTGTGTGCAAAAATGTGCTATTTTGGGTGTGTCCTTTATAATGCAAATGAGCTGATGAAATTCAAACATTGATCACAATGATGGTGGTTTGTTGCAATTAAAACTCAATTGTGCTTTTCTCTGCACTAAATGGCAGTGCTGTGGTTGGATAGTGCAGATTAAGGGGCGGTATTATTATAATAAGAGCTCCTTATGACATCATAAGGAGAGCCAAATTTCAACGACCTATTTTTTCATGTGCTTATAGAGAATGGTTTACCAAAACTAAGTTACTGGTTTGATCTTTTTCACATTTTCTAAGTTGATAGAAGCACTGGGGACCCAATCATAGCACTTAAACATGGAAAAGTCAGATTTTCATGCCATGGCCCATTTAAAATGCACAAACCAGAAGCAATAATACCCAATAAATGAAGAAGCGACGGCTTTTTAACTCTTTTCGCGCCATTGACGATTTATCTTAATTAAGAGAAAACGTTTGCATATAAAAAGTTCCTGATATAATTTTTATGTTAATCTGCAATACCCCAATTATCCACTAGATGGCACTTACCCAATTTATGAATAAACTGAAACCAAAACGTTATTTTGATAGATATTTTTGGCCTTCAAATCAGAAGCACCATTTACAAACATTATAAAGCTTGGAACAGCCAGGACACTTTCTAATATGACTCCGATTGTGTTAATCTGAAAAAAGATAATCATATACATTGAGGATGGGGTAAATCATGGGGTCATTTTAATTTTTGGATGAACTATCCCTTTAATAGTAGCATGGTGGCCTAAGATATATTATGTAAATATATATTTAAATTAAACAAGGTATATAAATAGGCTAGTCTGCTTTTTCTTGGTCTGTCTTTTCTTTTTTGTCATCAGTTATTATTACTACATTTAATCAATTAAATTAAACTTTTAAAATAATTTTTTTATCTGGACAGCATGGATGTTCAGGGAGATTATGACCCGTGTGACGCGTCTGGCTTCATCAAGATCAATGCGGTCCGGTGAGTAAAACTGCCACAGTCAAAATGAATATGATAACATTTATGTATTTCATTTAATGCTTATATTTCTGTCATTGCCTCGTGTGGTTTAGGCTTCGAGAACACAACCGTCTTCAGAAAGCCGCTCCGAAGAAACTCTGAGTCTGTGATGTTAATCATAACAAACTGTTACATTTTAATGTGATTAAATCTGATTAAAAACATCCAAAAATCAGCGGACAAATAGGGTCTACTTATCTCTTATTTTTATGTTTTTTTAGACAGACGTGGTTAAAACTTGAAGTCTCGCTGAGCAATTGAGAGATTTTAAACGTAGAGATTTGAAAGTTTTCTCAAACAAGCAGCCGCACCTTCCCCAGCTTCACAAACACAATCACCGTATGACATCTTTGATCTCAGATGATGTTTTCTGTTCCTCACAAAAGCCATTTACTCTCGTCAACAACCGCGTGGCTTTTTCCTCTCAAGATGCCAAAGCCGTTTTCCGCACCTCTTCCATTTCCTGCGTCCGTAGCGTGTTGGAGCGTTCCTCGGCGGCGACGTGAACGAGGGGCCCGATCGAGTAGATGGAACCGGGTTCCCCCCCGCTGTTTAAAATAAACGGCAGGGGACGTGTCTGGTCTTTCATCCTGAGCCGAACCCCCCGCCTCTCCTGCTAAATTACACCGCAGGCGACTCGATCCGGGCCTCCAATTACCACACCGGACCCTTATTTACAACCACGTGCATACACGAGGACAAATTGCCTCACGATCACTCGCTCCTGCTACAATTTTGACATTTCTTCTGCAGAGATGAAGCTACTGTTGAATTGTCCGCTCAAGCTGAAGGAGATCAGAGATGTGATGTAGGCCGTGTTCGTAAAAGTCTCATTCTGTTTATAGTATACAGTTACACTTAACAACAGGGTAAAAGTTGTTAACATTAATAAATGCATTAGCTAAAATTTAGTATCATTGAGTTTTTCAGCATTTATTATAGGCCTGTCAAAAGATTAATCACGATTAATCGCATACAAAATAAAAGTTTGCATAATATATATGTTTCTGTATTGTGTGTAATTATTATGTATATGTAAATACACACATTAATATAAACATTTAAGAAAAACAATTATGTTTATATTTTTTAATTTTTATATAATATAAAATTAGGGCTGTCAAAAGATTAATCGCGATTAATCGCATACAAAATAAAAGTTTGTGTTTGCATAATATATTTGTGTGTGTATTGTGTGGAATTATTATGTATATGTAAATACATATACACATACATCTATACATTTAAGAAAAATGTTATTTATATATAATTTTATTAATTTATATATATAATATAAAATATATAAAAAACACAAATTAATAAATATGTGTGTGTATTAATAAATATAAAAATAATTACACACAGTGCACTTAATTATGCAAAAACAGACTTTTATTTTGTATGCGATTAATCACAATTAATATTTAGACAGCCCTATATAAAATATGTCAAAATCTAAAAAAATATTTACATGTTTCTAAAAAAGATACATGCAGGTGTGTGTGTATTTATATATACAAAATAATTACACACAGTGCACACACATATATTATGCAAAAACAAACTTTTATTTTGTATGTGATTAATTGTAATTAATCTTTTGACAGCCTTAGTTTTTAGTTATTTAATGCCAATACAGTTGTTCATGTTAGTGTTACCCAGTATGGATATTTTTGTAGGCTTGAGACACATTTGTCAAAATGTGCAAGGTACAACATTGATTTACGCTTATTAAAAATAATCACACCAATTATTATTTGATCTGACTGCCAAAATGACATTTTTAAACACAAATATGGTTTTGCTTCGAACATAGCCATCACTCACTGAATTAAATGTGCAATGTGATAAGGTAATGTGACATTTTATGTTGCATATGCTTTTATTTTCCTTACTACATATTGCATACGTTTGCTTTCGCTCAACTAAAGCAATAAGCTAAGAGGGACCATGCACAGTAAAAAATTAAAACTGTTTTGACTGGCTTTACAAGTCATTTCAACATATTATTTTTGATTTTGACTAATGATGAGCTGCTGTAACTTATAAAGTATTTCAATTTTATTTTGTACAGTATGTTATCGCAACTCATAAAAACACTAAGTTAAAACGACTTGACAAGTTGATTATACTTAAAGGGGACATATCATGAAAATCTGACTTTTCATCTTTAAGTGCTATAATTGGGTCCCCAGTGCTTCTATCAACCAAGAAAATGTGAAAAAGATCAACCCAGTAACTTAGTTTTGGTAAACCATTCTCTGCAAGCATCTGAAAAAATAGCTCATTGAAATTAAGGTCCCCTTGTGATGTCAGAAGGGGATAAAACTGCCCCTTTACCTGCGCTATCCAACCATTTGCATTTTAAAGGACACACCCAAAACCGCACATTTTGGCTCACACCTTGCAATTTTAACACGTTATAATAAAAAATGTATATGCTATTTTGAGCTAAAACTTCACATATGTACTCTGGAGACATCAAAGATTTATTTAAGGCAACCACACTGTAAAACGTAAAAGTTAAGTCTACTTAACAAAGTCACAATGAAAACGGAAGTAGTGATTGTTTTATTTTTCCCATCATGACGTAAGTTTTTAACACTTAAATTTTTTTTGTTATTTCAACTTAAATGTTCTCGCTTTAAAATGTAAGCTTTTTCACTTAAAATAGTTGTAAAAAGGGGTTACCAATTACCAATACATTTTTTTTATGAATCCAGGTTTCACTTTATACAGTGCAGAAATTTTTACTGTGTATGCTATTGCGAATCCATCTTAACAGTAATGCATGGCCATAGTTTGTATTTTCTCTCACATGTTTTTCGTCTGAATGACCTGACGGTTGTCGTGAATGAAAGGAGGTTATGTTGGTCAGTTTCCGGGTCTCATATTGCTCAGACACGCAGTTTCATCCGCATCTACCTGTTAGCGGAGGTATGACAGCATCGCGACCCGTCCAGGTGAATTAATGACCCGTGACCCCTCCTCAATTATGACTCATTAACCTCTGCCTTCAGGGATTCGGGGACACAATAGGAAGACATGAGAATTTAAGAGTTACCATTGAAAACCAAACCTGATGGCTTTATTCTGCTGTCTGTCACCGTCTAACAGTCAATATCAAACAAAGAGCGCCTCTGTTCTGATACACGCTCACAGATTGAACTCAAAGCAACTATTTCCTACGCTTTGTGTCGTTGTCAAGAAGAATTACTTTGTTGGTTTATGTTAGGTGTATAGAAGAATGTATCAGTATCCACCATAGTAAGTTAATACTGTATGTGTGCTCCATCAAAAATTTTCACCTGCTACTATCGTCAGAATTGAAAGATAATGGTGGTTAACACCAGATTCTACAGTTTTACTATAGTATCAAAACTATGTTTTATTGTGCACAAAGCATGCCTCTCCTCAAAGTTTCATGTATGTCTAAACAAATCTGAAGGTTAACAACTTGTTGTTCAAATTTTGAATTATGAAAAAAGTCATGAGGTATAAAAATTACCATGTAAAAAGTAGGGCGGTCAAAAGATTAATCGCGATTAATCGCATACAAAATAAAAGTTTGTGTTTGCATAATATATTTGTGTGTGTATTGTGTGGAATTATTTGTATACATAAATACATGTAGAAATGTAAGAAAATTTTATTTATGCACAATTTTATTAATTTATATATAAAATGTATAAAAATCTAAATATATATATATATATATATATATATATATATACACACACATGTACATTTTCTTAAATACATAAATGCATGTGTGTGTATTTATATATAAAAAATAATTACACACAGTGCACACACATAAATATGCAAAAACAGGCTTTTATTTTGTATGCGATTAATCACGATTAATCTTTTGACAGCCCTAAGTAAAAAGTTGGATCATCTTAAATAATTTACGGAGCCCCTAAGGGGACATGGAGCAAAAATTAAATAAAGTTTGGTTTCACACATTCGCACGTGAAACTTTCATGTGAACACGCAAAACTAAACTTAAAAAAAATTCTGCACATGAAGGTTTCGCGTGAGCACATGAAAGTTTCACGTGAGCACATGAAACTAAACTTTACATTTTTTTACTCCAATATCACCTTAGGGCCTCGGTAAATAATTACTTAAATTGAAAAAATTTAGTTTGTAAGTAAAAATTTAAGTTGAAAAAACTTAAATTGAATTTTTGTTGTTTTTATGTGAAAAATTTAAGTTGAAAAAAAGTTACACAAAGTGCACAAACTTAATTATGCAAAACCAGACTTTTATTTTGTTAATCACGATTTTTCAGTTTTTCAGTGAAAAATTTAAGTTGAAAAAACTTACATTGAAACAAATTTAGTTTTTAAGTCAAAATTTTAAGTTGAAAATGTTTTTTTCAACTTAAAATTTTCACTCAAAAACTAAATTTCTTTCAATTTAAGTAATTATTTAAGATTATCCAACTTTTCACTTTTTACTAGGGCTGTCAAAAGATTAATCACATACAAAATAAAAGTCTGTTTTGCATAATTAAGTGTCAGCACTGTGTGTTATTATTTTTTATATATAATTACACACACATGCATGTTTGTATTTAAGAAAATGTAATTGTTACCAATTAAATTATTTTTTTATTTGATCCAGCTCTTCACTTTTTACAATGTATAACCCATTATATTTGTATGGGTAGAGATATGTGACCTTAAATGAAATTTGATTTTATGCATGCATGCTTTTGATGCTGTTTTTTTGCATCTCGAGTTCTTCATTTGATATTTCTCATGAGAGGAGTCAGGCATGATGTCAATCATTCACCGTCAGTCGTGTTAACCTGAGAAGCCACCTGCCTCCTGCTCACCTGCGTCTTTCGGGCGGCACGACTCGCCGATCTTTGTTCTGCACATTAGACGTCCCGAAAGCAGAGGAACAATGGCTGCAGGGCCTTTATTAACGTCAATTATAGTAACCCAAGACCTAAAGCGGGCCCCTGCAGCTCGATGGAGGCCCCTTTTATTGTTGCAATTAAGGGTCTGCTGACAATTATATGAAATCTTAAGGTTTATTTGACGTATAGGAACTAACATATCTTGCGTTTGAAGACATTGCGTTCCCATCTCTGAGAGGCATTCGACTGAAAATCGACATGATTTACGATGAAATTGGTGAGAATAGTGATGAGAATCTGTTATTGTACGCTTAGATTCACCTTCAGGATGTCGATGTTTCTGCGATGAAGCAGTTAAGATGCTCTGGAGGGTTTGATCTACTGGCTAATGGCTCTGAGGTCATAATCTCACAACTCGGATCTGTTCTGTCTATGGATTTATTACACTCGGACACGATCGTTAGACTGGTTTAAAAGGCTGTTTAAGGCGTGCAGTGAGACTCTTGACTTTACACAGAAACTCCAGCATATCTATCGCTTATTAGCATTAGGGATTTGAGCAAACTTCTTACCGTAAGTTTTTAAGGTCAGGGCGTAGCTCCGACCTTCTTAGCACTTGAAGCTTGTCAAGATGTCTGATTTTGACAATGAAACTAAACTAAATCTCAAACTTGCATGGCATGGCAACCATTTGGCCAAAATTACATTTTGGTAACGCCACTGTTTATTAATCGCATCGAGTTTATTATCATTCACACTCATTAGTATTGGAGTATTTGTTTGCCATTCGATTTCTGTTTTTCCTGCGATGTTGTGTCTCCAGACGTCTGTTCCTGTCAGAGGGCAAAACCTGCCCCCCTCTCCGATCTATAAAAACAGATGGGGGGCCATTACCTTCAAAGCTGTTCTGTCTTTGTTTCCGGCTTTGCGCGTGATAAAATATTGATGGAAAAATAGAAATATTTTGCCTCCTGCTTAATGTTGCCCATCTGAGGGGGGGGGGTTAATGACCGATTGAGACCCCCGATCTCATGTTACTTGAGCTGTAGCCATGAATGGGCTTTCACACGAACCCTGTGGAGTCGTGCACTCAATCGATAGCTTTTTATCAGAGCGCATGCACTACTTTACCAAACTCGACCAGAGACAGAGGCCTTATTGTAGACGCATTTTTTATCTTTAGGATATTCTTATAGCATGCAGATGCGGAACATTGAAGTGATAAAACTGTGTTTTAGTGATTGCACACGAATGTTTATCTGTTTTGGCGCTCACTGAAAGGTTAAGTCTGGCTTCTTCTCCTCATTTTTCAGGTGGCAAAAAGGATGAAAGTCATAGATCAAAGTTCATCTCCAGGGTTCGACCTGTTCATCTGAATCAATATATTTGTTTTCTCTCAGTGATCGTCTCTCCAGAGGTCTCGTGATGTCTTTCGATTAGTTTTCTGTAATAGGTGCTAAAGCCGATGAGTTTGAGCAGGTGTCTCGCCGTCATCTGCCTTTAAATGTTCTTTGGTCATCGATACTCACATTCTTCATATTTAAAATACTCAACACTCTTAAAAATAAAGGCCTTTAAAAAGATCCTCAGCGATGCCATAGAAGAACCATTTTTGGTTCCTTAAAGAACCATTCATTCAAAGGTTCAGAAAAGCTCAGTAGCATAGCATTAGCAGCACAAAATATCATGGGTTCGAACCCAGGGGACACACATGCTGATAAAAATGTACCTTGTATTAAGTTGCTTTGCATAAAATGTCTGGGAAATGCATAAATGTAAATGTACTATTTTATAATCAAACTTAATACAAAGACCCTTTTGTGAAATAAAAAGGTTGTTCAAAGGTTGTTTATGGAACCATTCAGCCAAAAAATTGTTCTTCTAGCATCATGAAGCACTTTTATTTTGAGGAGTATGCACACAGTTTTTAAGTTGTGCAATTATGATGTATTTGACTACTAAACCATAACACAAACTATGAGACTGAACATCTGATTTTGGTGCTGAAGCTAAATTTAAAGACCTCCTATGGTCTGATTCATGATTTTACATTTCCTTTGGTGTGTAAATGTGTATTAGTACATGTTAACGATATGTAAGGTACAAACCCCAAAGTAAACGATGATGTGAGTTATCGTCTAAAACATACATTTCTTTTCTTGGACTACAACAAACACACGGATTGTAGGCAACAGTTTACTTCCTGGGATTGGTGATGTAGACAAGACCGACATTATCAGAATTCCTCCCGCTTCAGACTCACAGCCTGTAAATTAACTCCTGTCAACATTGCATTGCATTGCATTGCCCGAATCTTTTAAACATGGTAAGGAGCGTTACAATTCCGGTATTCTATGGAAGGTATTTTTGGACTTTTTAAATTAATTAATTAAATGCTAAAATAATATAGAATAATATTCTTAATATAATTTATAAAATAATAAAAATCGCAAAATATGTCTTAAATTTGAAAATTAAATGCTAAAATAAAAATGAAAACATTAAATTAAATTATTACATTTACAACGTGATGAAGCATCATTCCGGAAAAATTAAATTAAATTGATGATTTGACATTTCATTTTCCATATAATCTTGAGGCAAGATTTTTTATTTTATTAAAATAAAAAGGCAAGCTTTTAAAGGAATCTGTAAATACATTTTTAAAAGGTTTTTTATTCATGCCCAAGCAATAATAGGGACAAAATTTAAATGTAAAGTTCAGTTTAAATTTTATGTTCTCTTTTATTTATTGATTTTCTTTTTCATTTTGGTTTTTATTTTCAACTTGTATGCAAATTCAATGTTAATCAGTGGGTGGGGTTTACTTGCTCAAAAAAAGGGGATTGGCTTAAGCAGTGTTGCCATCTCAGCGACTGTGTTACCAACTTAGCAACTTTATTGCTACATCTAGCGACTTTTAGACCCATTTAGACAAACTTTGCGACTGTTTGGATGAATCTTAACTTCACATCTGTACAGATGCCCACGAGTCCCGGGTGTCGCTGTCCCGGTGAAATGTGCACCTGGCCTCTACCCTCTGTGCATGGAGCTGGGCTGTGAACAACATTTAGACTGTACGAACTGACACGTGGATGATATGGAAAATGAAATCTCAAATCATCAATTTTATTTTTCAAATTGTCCGGAATGATGCTACAATTATTTCATGAAAATGAAATCATTTAATTAAATGTATTAATTTTTATTTTAGCATTTAATTTTCAAATTTAAGTCATATTTAGCGATTTTATTTTTTATTTTAGCATTTAATTATTTAATTTTAAAAAGTCCAAAAATACTTTCCGTAGTATTCAGGCCAATCACAACGTACAGATTAGCTGGCCAATCAGGAACATAGAGCTTTTCAAATCGATGAGTTTTGTACAAAATCAGTGCGTTTCAGGAAAGCAGGGATATCTGGAGCTACAAAAATGTGAAAAATTATGTGTTTTTTGAACCATAAACCATGCAAACACATTTTATTATACCAAATACACAAAATAACGTTGTTTTATTCTGTAAAGATAAAGATTTGTTAATGTTTAATGTTCATTTAACTTTGAACAAACTGTTGCCAGTAAATAACATACATTTAAAACTACAGTAATTTACTGCCAACAAACAGCTGCATATACACTAATATTTTACAGTGTATGAATTGTGTGCTTTGACAGACTTTTTCACTTAAACTTGAAATGAAATATAATTGAGAAAATCTTGATTGATGATAATGAAACGATTAAAAGTCAATCAAATGTAACAGTAGTCCTTATCATGATATCTATTGCATATTGCAACAGAAATGTTTTCTTGATGTTTCCTAGGAAGCTTTTAAGGGTGAAAAGCATCAGTCTGATGTGTGCATATGTTTTAAAATCGTGTTATTTTGAGCTGCATTTGCACAGAAGGCTTTCATCGCCCATCCAGATCCACCCACATTCGCTATAATCACCAGACAAGACTGAAAGAGAAGTCTGTTTCTCTCAGAGCATGCTGGGAGAAATGCACAAACAACAGCATTTACCTGTTATTACCTCGCCGTCACCAATACAATGACAAACACACACCTCCAACAGGTGAAGAGCGAGAGCGGGGCCGATAGAAAGAGAGGAATCGAGCAATAGTAGGACGAGGTCAAGCCGTCCCAGTCGAAACGCAGAAACAAGGGGAAACATCTGTAATTTTCACGGCAGGGCTTCGCTGTAATTGAGTTGTTGAAAGTGTCTGTAGCAGGAGGATTCGAGCAAAGTGTCCAGGGTTAGAAGCACACAAAAACAGAAAAACTGTGATTATGTGACTTTAGCTTTAGTTCTGTTAAAAGCATGGCAGTGGTTTCAAAGGCTCTGCTTGCAAAGTTGAGCACAAATAATCCAAAACTTGTTTGTTTTTAGTCCGAGTTTGTAGATCATTTTCTGAGTTTGGTTTAAAAAGAGGATCCGCATTTCTTCAAATTAATTTTGAATGAAACTTATAGGACAAAATTTGAAGATTAAGGCATTTGTATTTTGATATTACTTTTATATTTTACATAGATCTAAAGATTATTGACCTCACTGTTAAAAAATGTCTGTAGAAATTACCGTATTCATGGCAGCTGTTTGCCAATAACTTACTGTAGATTTAAATTGATGTTATTCATGGCAACAGTTTGTTCACAGTTAAATGAACATTAAACATTAACAAGTCTTTATCTTTACAGAATAAAACTAAAATAACAGCCTCATGCAAAGCATTCTGGGAACCAGAAATAACTTTGAACAAACTGTTGCAGTAAATAACATGCATTTAAATCTACAGTAAGTTACTGGCAAACAGCTGCATAAATACAGCAATTTCTTTTACAGTGAAATAGTAGTTAAAGAACATTGTA
Source organism: Paramisgurnus dabryanus (assembly GCF_030506205.2). Taxonomy (NCBI): domain Eukaryota; kingdom Metazoa; phylum Chordata; class Actinopteri; order Cypriniformes; family Cobitidae; genus Paramisgurnus; species Paramisgurnus dabryanus. Next base: position 31,693,687 of record NC_133341.1, on the reverse strand, counting down.
TCTCATATCTTTTGCTTGTATCATCTACTGTAAAGTTGCTTTGCTGCAGTGCAAAAGTTTATAAAGCACAAAATAAAAATAAATAAATTTTTATTGAACATGTTTCTCTTGTGTCACTGTGGACTGTGGGTTTTTACTAGGTTTACACTTGCAAAATAAAAAATATAAATAGAAAATGGATTAATATGATAATAAAATTATTATTGATCACTCATGCACACCTTTATTCCCAATTTTACCTGCAGGGGGCACTGAAAAAATGATTTATTGAATTTACTCATTTTTTTTAAGGTAAGTGGTTGCAATAAAATTATTTAAGCTACATTTAAACAAAAAAGATTAGTAAAGTAAAATAAAATATAAAACTTTTGTTTAAATGTAGCTTAAATAAATTGATTGCAACCACTTACCTTAAAAAAATTGAGTAAATTCAATGAATCATTTTCTTTAAGTGGGTGTATTAAATTCAAAAGGATAGTTGCAAATGCAAATTCTGTCATCATTTACTCGCCCTCATGTTGTTACAAATCTGTATAAATGTCTTTGTTTTGCTGAACACAAAGGAAGATATTTTGAGCAATGTTTGTAACCAAATCGTTTTTGAGGACCATCGACTTCCATAGTATTTTTCTTTCCTGCTATGGAAGTCAATGGTGCTTTTAATTCATGCTTCATTACAAATATCTTCCTTTGTGTTCAGCAAACCACATAAATGTATACAGGTTTGAATAAACTTGTTTTTTTGGGGGGGTGAACTATCCCTTTAAAGCAAAATTAACAAGAACCAATATTTGACTTCCACACAATGACTTTTTTTGTTATTTTATTTATTTATCCGTTTGATTGAGATTGTTTTATATTAAAGGGGACATGAAAAATATGACTGCACACTCACTTGCAAAAAGTTTATTTCACCAACATTTTGGCCCAAAGCTGATATAATAAAGGAGACATAAAATGAAAATCTGACTTTTTCCACTTTTTTTTTTTAAGTGCTTTAATTGGGTCCCCAGTGCTTCTATCAACCTAGAAAGGCGAAAAGATCAACCCAGTAGCTTCAATTCACTGCAAGCATGTGAAAAAATAGCTCATTGAAATTTTTCTCCCCTTGTGATGTCAGAAAGGGATAATACCTCCACTTAATCTGCACTGCACACGGCACTGCCATTTTAGTGCAGAGATAAGCTCATTTGCATTTTAAACTCAAAACTGCAAATTTTTGCTCACACCTACAAAGTGATAATTTTAACATTTTATAATAAATTATATATATGGTATTTTGAGCCAAAACTTTACATATGTACTCTGGGGACACCAAAGATTTATTTGACATCTTAAAAAAGTCTTATGAAATGTCCCCTTCAATGTAAGGGTGTGGTTTAGACAAGTAACATCTGTGAACGAAGTAAAATGAAACATTAATACAAGAATAGCAGGTAAAATAAGGATTCAAACAAAAGTCAGTTAATGAATTATATGAAACTGCTGTTCAGAGAAAAGCTTTGGCCATAACAGGAGACATAACACCCATGCTTTTAAATTACTGCCAAACACCAAAGTCATCTGAAGCAATGTATAAACAATCTTTTGTACCAAATGCAATAGGTTTTTTTCTGAACGAGGGATAAGCATTGTGATTATTTTAGCTTACATGTGAAGTAAATGCTGTGTTTGTTGTATGAAATATGTTAACTGTGTGTTGATTGTATCAAGGCCAAAAGGCCAAAGACCAATTTTCAGCAAAGGCTGGACAAGTACAACAAACAAAAAAGACCACAATAACTTTAATGATTGCTACTGCTGTTAATCCGTATAAAGGAATATGTCAAAATTACTTTTACATTTTTATATGACTACATACACCAAGTTTTTTTTGTATATACCCATTGTATCTGGATGGAAACTGTGTTACTTTTTGTAAGATATATCATCAATATCTAATGATATGTTTAAAAACAGCTTGAATTGTTTTGGTGGGTCATATATCTTGTGCGGTGTTAAAGCATGCATTGTATATCATTAGTCTGTGTATTTCACACAGGATAAAAACATTGTTTGATAAACATTTTTGACACATTTTACCGTTCTGACACATTTTGTCTGTTCAAACTCTCTAGGAAGCCAAAGAGATACAGGTTTCCTTTAGTTCTTGTGCAGCTGTCCTAAACCTAAGAGTAACTTATAGACTTTGTAAAATCAACCTGACACAGCTCACAGCTGTAGAAACAAAATGATTATTTATGAAGTTGAATTAGCAGATCCTGCAGACATTGATATTTGATCAGGTCTTTTTGTTTTAACTGCTTGCAGAAGTCCCAACGATTCCCGATACACTTTCACACCCTGTGCACTTCACACCTGCTTCAGATGATCTCAAATCTCTCAGCCTTTCATGCTAAAATTGCACATATGCATATATTTCTGTCCAGCATCTGCGCGTGAGATCACTGACTGTGTTAGACCTCTGTTTCATTTAGACATGTGAAATCTAGCGTTACACGTCACCTTTCCTTGCTACAATCTCTTACTTGTAAACATGTTTTTGTAAACTGCACTTTATGTTAACTCCTTAACAAAATGTTAATGCTCTCTCATTTGCATCTGTTAGATGAATGTAAATATAAACAATAACAGTCTTTGATTTAGCCAAGTGGGGTTGGTAAACTGGTGGACTGATGTAATTAAATACTGTATATTATATATAGCAATATATAATGAAATAAGAATAAACAATTGTATAAAATAGTTTTAAACAGGTTATAATTTATAACATTTTTGATTGTTTAAGAATTTGTGGAAGATTAATTCATATTAAAACCTGTACACATACCTGTCCATGTAAGGGTTTTGTCTTTTTCCCAAAAAATATAAATTGAATATTTGGTTAAAAACTAATTTATTTGTAAACTATTCTTTGATGAATCATAATAAGATAAAGATGCTAAATAAAGACAGCACGTTGTGTTACAGTCTGAAGTAAAAAATACATCCAAAAATCATACTGTATGCCATTATTCAACAGAAGCTATTTATAATATATCTACTTTTTTCTTTTTACATTTTTTTTTTTTGATAAACTATTGCTGCATTTTTCCCATGATCTCTTATTTTGTTCATACTTTTTAAAGATGCATTCCTGCCAGATATAGGCTACCTTAGACTTATACTTCATGTCACAAACATTATGCCTGTCTTTCGGCCAGGACCAATTTGCATAAGCAACTCTAAAATTGGTGGCAATTTTAATATCTTTAACTTCTGGTCTGCCAGCACAGATGTTTCTGCCAGATGTTCTCCGATGAAGGAGCTCATCACAACCCGTTCAACATCAACAGTATCACATTGAGGTGAAAAATGCTTCCTATACAGAACAACCAGCACACTTTACATCAGCAGGCTTGGTCCTTTTAAACATGGGATACATTTATGTTTGCTATATTTTTACAATGATATATTTTAAAGAAAGACTAAATAAGGAATGGATGACAATATTCTTCATAGTTTTTTATTTATAGGGTCAGTTATTAAGAAAACATCTAATACCATGAAGATTAAAATAGATTAAAACATTAAAATAATTCATTAATACTTATATATTGGCATGTAAAATACTAATTTAACAGTAATTAATTAATTATTAAAATGTATTGACAAGAAGTTATGGCAAATCACACTTATTAAAATTTGATATAAGAATAATTAAAATACACATAAAAATACCTGCTTATAACTAAATTGTTGGATAAAGTCAATCTTATTTTATCATTACGAGTTAACTTATACCTAATTGGTGAAGCAAGTAATTAATAAATATGCTATAATTAAAAAAATATTATTCAAATTAAATGATGCGGAAACAAGATAGATAACTATTGAGTATGTTTGCCAGTAAAATAAAAATACCTTTAATAACTCAATCTGTTAAATACAATGAACTGAATAGTAAATAAAAATAAATATTACATAACTTTGAAGGTGAAACAAAAAGCAAAGTGTTCGCCAATAATATAAAACTCAATTTTCAAGATATTATTATAAAAGTGAATTATATAAAATATAAATATATAAAATATTTATCAAATATAAAAACGTGTATTAATAGGCTAATTGATATTCAGTAGGTTAAATATGTTCAGCAGAAAGTATGTTTATATTTCTAGTCATAAATATATTGACCACTTTGATCAATAATTTGTCAATAATATTAATAAAAAACAATAAACTATTTTAACTTAAACTAAATTACCTCAGTTGTAAGATCAAATGAACAATAAATGATAAAGTTGAATATTAAGATCTGCAGTAGTTATGTGGATTGTAGTGCTCAAGTGCAGAGTGAGCGAGTACACTACACTTACAAACTAGTGCACTTCATTAGACCTGCCTGAACTCTCCAGGGCAGAAGCACGTGCGCGAAATCTCGCGGAATCTCGTGGCTGTGTGCAGTCTCGCGTTGCTTCCGCTCTCGTTTCCTGTTCCGGGGTCGGTAGTGTGCGCTGCGTGTGTGTTTATGTGCGTGTGTGTGTTCGCGTGTGTGTGACGATGATGATGGCGGAGTTGGTGCAGGGACAGGCCTCTGTGGCACAGCCCGGGATGAAGGCGGACGGATTCACGGACCCGTTTCACCGCGCGCGACAGGTGCGTTTGCGTCTTCGTGAATGAGCGCGCGTCGGCGTGCGTTTCATTTTTCATGTTTGTGTGTGTGAATGCGTGTTTGTGTGTGTGTAGCCTGTTAGCTGCGGCTGCAGGAGCTTTAAAACTCCAGCACACATACACGCGCGCGCACACTCGTGCCCAGATTAAGGCCACAAACTCAACAAGCCTTAAAACACAACTCCCGACCGCGTTGACAAGAACTTTTTGCCTCTTGTTGAATCGAGAAACTGCGAAAAGCGGCAAACCACTGCAACCTGTTGTTGTCATGAACGAGCCCTCGAAACTTTAAAAACGCGACGCGTCGCGTTCGTCGCGCGCGTTGACAGTTGTGTTAAAGCAAACGCGCGTGTGTAGTGAGTCGATCGTGTGCTCGTACCAGTTTTATAAGTGAACGACTTAAACTCTCAATTTGTTTGTGGGTTTTCATGACAAATAACACTAGTGTTTTTCAACCGCAAATGTATCAGAAAGTCACACATGTGGACTGCTGTAACACTTTATTACTTATATTCTCATTGTAACGTTTGAAAATAGTCATATTGAAGTTATATAAAGTACATATGCTAAAATGAGCACGTGTACTTTTAGTACTTATACATTTACGATCATTGCAAACTACAACTTGTAGTCATGATCTTGGTTTTGGGCCTAGTTCCAGCAACGAAAGGGTTAAATATAATTTCAGAGCCTTTGTACATTTAAATAGTTACATTCTTTAAACATTTTCATTAAGTAAACATTTGCACTAAGTATTGTAAACATTATATATTTGCTACAACAATCACTTGTAGTCATGATCTTGGTTTTTGGCCTAGCTACAGTAACGCAAGGGTTAAATATAGTACAGTTGCTGAGATGAGCACTTTTGGTACAGTAGTCTTGAGTTTAGTATTGAAAACACTTGACTGTATTAGTATATCTGCTGTGATGTTAGCTATGTTTTTTTCAGTTGATTTACAAGGAATAGTTAACTCGTATATTCTCATAATTTACGTGCCCCCATGCCATTCCAGATGAAAATGACACATAATCTTATAATAAACTACAGTTGTGTTATCTCGATGGCTTTTAATCGCATTGGTTCTTGTCGTCTTGTGGTGACACATGCATAAGATAACTAGTCATGAGACGCACTGAGAACCAATGAGATTCAATCTTATCTACACGCCGCTATATTCGAATCAAGCACTTCAGTCAGCTTTAAGGATGGTTCACGTTGTAATGTTAACGATAACTATATTAGTGTCCACACCACCAGACAATAATGATAACTTTCTGCTAATTCGCTCGTGAGGCACAGTACTCATGCAAATCATTTACCTTTAATGACATTAACTGATATTGCATATTTCGTTTAAAGGAAAACACCACAATTTTTCATTATTTTACTTTGTTCTTACCTCAGCTTAGACAAATTAATACATACCTATTTTTTTTCAATGCGTACACCTAATCTTTGTACAGCGCGTTGTGAATGTGTTAGCATTAAGCCTAGCCCCATTCATTTCTTAGGATCCAAACAGGGATGAATTTAGAAGCCACCAAACACTTCCATGTTTTCCCTATTTAAATACTGTTACATGAGTAAGTATGGTGGCACAAGATAAAACGTGGCGATTTTTTTTTTTAAGCAGATGTTTTTAAATCGCATTGGTTCTTGCTCGTCCGTGGCATACCTATAAAGCATACCTTTAATTTCAGCCTTACAGTAAAAAAATATATCACGTGTAAATGTTTAAATATAGAGTGAAATCTATAAATTAAGGTTAATTAGGAATGTCTATAGGAGAGTAACATAATATTTCAATGTAAAGACTAAAGCTGACCTTTGCATAAAATAACCAAAGAGACGCAAGCCATGAAATCCACATACATGTGAAATACATCTCTGTAAAATACTGAGACTTTTGGGCCATAATTTACCTTTTTGCCATATTAGGTGTATATTACAAACAAATTAAGAGTTATTAAATATCCTGGCTCTGGCTGTATTGGCATTAAATAATACCCAGTTTTTTAAAGCTCTAAAAGAAAGTCATTTATACGACTCCAGTGGCTTAATAGTTGTTTTCTTAACTCTTTCCCCGCCAGCATTTTTTATAATTTTCAAAAAGTTTAATGCCTTCCAGAAAATCTTCTTATTTTAATATGTAATATATAAAAATATATCAAATGAAAGATCAGACCCTCTGCTTTCAAACAAAAAACACTGTTTTATCCTATCTTCATTTGTTTTCTTTTAATCACCTGTCAAATACGGCTAGATTCCTTCAAAAATACCAAATTTATATAATTGCATTTTTGTAAAGGACATTAGTTAGAGATCAGATTCAGAGCGATGATTAAAACATACAGGTTTTACTGTTTTTGTTTCAGTAAATGCATCAGTGTTTTATAAGTTTGGTAAGAGCACCACTCAGTGGATAATCGGGGAAATATGGATTGGCGTAAAAACTCGTCAATGGCAGGGAAGTATTTTCTCTTAAAGAGTAACTAAACCCTAAACCAACTTTTTTTGGTAAATGAACTGTAAGAATGATGCTTAATTAGTGCTGTTCATTGATTTTAGTAAGTTTTTTGACATTTGGATATAAAGTGTTTCAAGACTACAATATATGGTGTAAAAACGTCTGAGTGCTGCCCTCTTCAGGTTGAACGGTGGCTACTGCAGTTTAATTTTCCTATTGGATGTTGTTGGGTCCAAAAAATGACTCGTGACGTAAGCAGGTTCAAGCTCACCACGCCCTTGTTACGATCTCACCACACACTTGGTACGAGCTTAGTTCATCCCCTCTATCTCCGTTGGGATCTGCCCACTTTTCTTGCATTTTTCAAATATTGCCAGTGGGTGGAGTCAGGCTCTGACCAGGGGTTTAGTTACGCTTTAAAGGGGATATTTCACAAGATTTTTTAAGATGTCAAATAAATCTTTGGTGTCCCCATAGCACATATGTGAAATTAAAGCTTAAAATACCATATAGATAATTAATTATATCAAGTTTAAATTTTTTCACTTTGTAGGTGTGAGCAAAAATGTGCTGTTTTAGGGTGTGTCCTTTAAAATGCAAATGAGTTGATCTCTGCACTAAACTATTTTTTCACATGCTTGCAGAGAATGGTTTACCAAAACTAAGTTACTGGGTTGATCTTTTTCATATTTGCTAGGTTGATAGTAGGGCTGGGTATCGATTCAGATTTTCCAGATCGATTCAATTTCGATTCACAAGCTACCAAATCGATTCGATTTCGATTCTCGATTCAATTTTCGATTCTGGTTCTCGGACCGGTTTTTATACTCTATTCAACTCAATGAATATAGATTTAATACAAATACTAAATTAATAAAAAGAACAGTGAACAGCAGGTTACAAGTGGGTAATTAATAAAATAGACGAAGCACCTGAAACCGTCATTTTAAGCACTGTATGAATGAATGACAGGCTTGCCTCTTGCTCCTTGGTAACATTGCGCTAGGCAAAAAAAGAGGGTGACATCTAGTGAAGAAGACTAGTAATTCGATTAACGTTAATCTTTCGTTCAATGTTTGCAGAAATAAATATGAAAGAAAAAAAATCGATTCTGCTCTTTGAGAATCGATTCTGAATCGACTACGTAAAAAAAACGATTAATCGAAAAATCGATTTTTTTGCCCAGCCCTAGTTGATAGAAGCACTGGGGACCCAAATATAGCACTTAAACATGAAAAAAGTCAGATTTTCATGATATGTCCCCTTTAATTGACGAGAAAACTTGTCAATGGTGGGGAAAGAGTTAAGGGGCCAATAAGTTTTGTATTTATTATTAGCGAGTTGGTATTTATTTGTCACATCACGTTTGAATGTAAACGCATCTGGATTAAAAATGGCTACACGCCAACTCTACTTTGGTACGTAAGACGATTATTGGTTCCTACACGTTTTGTGGCTGAATATTTCGTCACAACGGATAAGACGACTAGGGGAGGTTTCCCAGACAGAGCTTATCCAAGTCCCAGACTAAAATGCATATTTGAGCTTCCTTAATTTAAAAACATCTTACACTGACATATCTTAACATATATCAGTGCCATTGTTTTGTCTCAAGATGCACACCACTGTTGTTTTTTGTAAGGTTTATTTGTAAAAACTACTTAAATTTCCTAATATAACTAAGGCCTAGTACTGGATTCATCTTAAACTTGTCCAGGAAACCGCCCCCTAGTGTTTACAATCAAACTTGATGCGCCAGGATATAATTTTATTTATGACTCCGTGTTCGACTGCAGAAAGAAAGCCATAAATACTCTAAAATATATGGGTTATTTTTACCCATACTGGGTAAATATTGGACAGAACACATGCTGGGTTTAAAATGTTGTTATGCAACCATGGGTTATAATAACCCAGCAGTTGGGTTAAAACAGTGGTCACCAACCCTGTTTCTGGAGATCATCTTTCCTACAGAGTCAATCAAACACACCTGAACCTGCTAATCAAGCTTTTCCCAGCTACCCAAAAATTACAGGTGTGCTAAAGCAGGCTTGGATCTAAAGTCAGCAGGAGGGTAGATCTCCAGAAACAGGATTAGTGACCACTGAGTTAAAATAAGCCAACATTAGATCAATTTTAACCTAGCGGTGTGTTCTGTCCAATATTTACCCAGCATGGGTTAAAAATAATTATAGTCATTTTTGAATGTGCACCTAGGATTATATTAAAGTGACTTAATTATGGGTAATTTTTTCAACATTTAAAAAAAGTATTTTAAATGCAGATAATAAAACATTCAGAATACTCCAGAAGAGAAGCTGTAGGGTTGTCGTGCCTAAATCTTTGCATCTCATTACTTTATTCGTAAGGGGAAAACGTCCAATAGCCAGTTACACAAAATGTTAGCACACGTTTGTTATTTCCTATGAAATGCACAGCCTCATTGCTTTATTCTTCATAGATTTTGTATTTTTTTTCTTTATATATAAATAAAATAACCAAACCGTTATACACATTATGTTATCTTCAGCTGTTGCATGTTTACTGTTGTCAATATATCAGTGTTTAAATAGGGCTGGGCGGTTTTACAGATTATATTTTTCCAATTAATTCGAATTAACTTTTTGACAACAGACTGTAAAAAATATGGACGTGGTGTCCGTGACGTCACTCGTTGGTTTGTAAAGAGCTTTTTGAAGCCAATATTAGTAGGTGGTGCCTGCCTCGCTATCTTGGCTGCGCATCACCGCGCATCATTTGCAGATAATCGAAAATGGGTAAAAATGTGGGACGAGGGTAAAGCTAAGGTGGCTGGTTGCTAAAACCCACCCGCCTAGCTCGATTCTAGTGACAGCAGTGGCAGTTAACCCATCACTCAAGTGGCCACACCCTTAATTATGCAAAACTTTAAGACATAATATTATTTAAACAGATGAGTATCAAAAAATATTCACCCCCTCACAGTTGTCATGAAAGGCAAAATTAGCTATACAGACCAAAAACACTTTTTGTACCAGGCTGTAAACACATTATTTTTAACATGGGGCTCTATGGGAATTGACTCCCTTTTAGAGCCAGCCTCTAGTTGCCAGTAGATGAATTGCAGTTTAAGTCACTTCTGTATTGGCTTCATCAGAGAGATCGGAAGGTTGCCCCTCGGTTTTGACGTAATTTTAATTTTATTGATCTCTCTCCGCGTTCCCTCTTACGGGCTTATCATAGTTGTGCTTACGTCATACAGGGTAGTCGCGGCAGCGTAGGCTATGCATCGGTTTCCGTATATACTTCTGCATCGTTGTCGTCCGGGTCAATGTGCAAACACACATGTAGAGGCAGGATCCATGCGTGTAACCACAGTAGCAGCGTGACCGTCAATGAAGAAGCAGCTTCGCAAGTTTAACACACAAACGATGAAGAAACCGCAACTTGTTGTGTATGTTTTGAGAAGACCAGCAGTGATGGAAGTAAATGAACAGCGACTTTTGTTGGAGTTTGAGTGAAATCACTCCTCAACTCGGTCCATCTTTGTTCTCACCGTCGCAAACAGAACGCAGTTTTTTTACTTGACGGGAGGGGTTCTAGTAAACCAATCACAGCGCTTGCGGTCCGCGTAGAACTGACACGCTGTTAAAAATATGCAGAGGTGCACATTAGGCTACACAGAGGCTATGGATAACCTACGGATGTAAACCTTACGCACGACTTTAAATTGGACTTTAACTTCGTTCACGCTCTGTCCCTCAGCTCTTTTCTTCAAAAGCAACAAACAATGGTACAGATGCCTGAAACCATGACCTTAACCTCACGTGGCTGAATTATAGTCTGCGCTGACTGCATATATTTCAGTGCAGCTGCACTGTGTCTGCACAGAGATTGCTCGTCTGAATGAAATGCAACGTTTCGAGCAAACAATACAGTAAATTGCCTATACAAAACGTTTGTGGTGTCCTTGTTGGCCTTTTCTAGAAATGTATGATTCGCAGACTAAGAATGACTTTAAGAGATTAATTTGAATTAGAGCCCGACCGATATATCAGCATTTTCCAAACTATCGGTATCGGCATTCATAATGGCCCATAAATGAATATTAAAAAAAATTTGACGAAACAGGCTTCATCAGATTTCCTCACTGTTGGTGTTTTTGACAGAGTGCTCTGAACCAGTAGCTGCTGGTGGGGTCCAGATATAGGCGTCTAGCAACTGCCTAAGTCAAGTGATCAGCAATTTATATTTTGCTGTTGTTGTTATTTATCAGAACTTAACAGAATTTGTCTCCAGTTCTATTCAAAGTTATATTTATGAACCAAGTCTTTTAAAACTGGTAACTTTGATTTGGTTGTTGTTGTTTTTGTGTTTTTGTTCAAAGGCCTTTACGTTTCGTACCTTAAGTTTGTATTTTTATACATTTTATTTATCAGAACTTGAATATATTTTGATGTTCCTCTGTTCTGTTGTGACAATAAAAGAAACAAGTTTCTTTTTAAAATGCATTATAAAATTATTTTAGGGATGCACCGATACCGATAATGGTATCAGCTATTGGCCTCGATACCACATTTTCTAAAGTACTCGTACTCATTAAAAGTCCCCCGATACAGAGTTTACAACAAACTGGAAAACTAGTCCCTTGTTTTTTTGTAAAATTATATGACTAAAGCTGTTACCTGTAAATTTAAATCATTTTTTTTTATTAACTCTGTATCGGTATCGGTAAGTACTGAAATGCAAGTACTCGTACTCGTATTCCAAAAAAGTGGTATCGGTGCATCCCTAATTTTAGCTAAAACTCATAAATAACTACAAATAACTAATGTTAGGGAAATCTGTTAATGTTATTAATATCGGCCGATATATCGGATTTTAAAACCAACAAACATTTGTATCGGTATCGGCCTTCAAAATCCTTTATCGGTCAGGCTCTAATTTGAATGAATTATAAAAGAAGTCAATCATAGCATACATTATCCAAATAATTGATAGTTATTGATAAAGAAAAAATCGTATCAAATTTGAAACAAATCATAGGAGAATAACATAATTAAAGGTTTGAAAATATATTTTAGTGACTGAGGGTGAAGCACTGACCCAATCGGGAAAGTGATGATACTTTTGCTTACCCCGGGCCACCGAGCAGTCCTTTATGTTGAGCCCTGATTTGAATTAAAACTTTAGTTTTTTGTAACCAGATTTTCTTGCATCTTATAAAAATAATTGGAAGGAGAATGTTACTGCTGTATTATTGTAGTTGTTTTTTAAGTTTACATTTTTTGCCATATCTCCCAGCACTGTTTTAGCCGTATATATGTTTTTTAAACTACAAGCTCCTGTCACGTTTAATCCACAGCTGTAAGGAGCACATGCACAACTGTTTGGGCAACGGCCTCCATTTCGTAACATGTCAATCTTTATCTGAGCTCATGGCCTTGTACGCACACCCGGACACCTGTGGCAAGTTTTTCTCTGCCGCTGCACCGTCCACCCCTCCTGTTTAAAAGTGGGCCGGACGCCCTGTCCATTTAGCTTTTATCAACTCTGCTGGGGAAAAAAATAGATCTGGGCTTTCGTCCAGGATTTCAGGCCCATTTTACAGTCCGTGTGGAAAACATGTCGTCTCCGATGGTTTATGTTAACTGTGCCTTAGTATCTGATTTATCAGCCCATTATATTCTCTTTGAGAGAAATGACTGTTTATTTGTTTTCTTTCTGCCGATGTGCTTCTGATCGTGTTACGTAATCTCTGACTGATCGGCAGTAAAGATATGGCAGGTAAACGCGTGCATGACAGCGTTTGGTGAATTTCATTGCTGTCAACCAGAAAAAATCCTTGAAGGTGTCTAGTTAAAATCAAATCAGGGTAAGTTTATATAGTACATCATTGTACTGGTTGAAGTAAACAGTCTCGTTTACACGCCCGTAATGACACGCATTGTTGCGCTACTTTCCCTGTCCTGTTTTGCTAGGTGCTCGCATGAACACATGCTTGCATGCATGTTGCATCATGGGTAATATATGGACTGCTTCGTTTTCATTCCCTGTATACAGATTCTTATGATAGGGTTTCCTGTAAGCGGTAGAAAGACACGGATTTGTTTTTGCAATCTCACGTGTCACCTCTGTGACCAGTTGTTCGGCCAAATTCCTTCAAGCGCTGCGGCGTTTCAGTGGCGACTTTCCCATGGGGCACTCGTTTATCTGTGCAGTCACATAGCTGGCATTCCTTCCCAACATTCCCAAGAAAGAGGCTTTAGCTGGAGGGATCTCTCTCCCTCTCTCTTTCTCTCGTCTGTTATCTGCCATGTTGAGCTCTCACATACAAAAGTGTCCCTTATACTCAATTTCCCTAAAAGTCAAAGCTGAAAGATATACAGAAACGGCAGGAATATCATAAATGTTCATATCGTAATACACACAGCAATGGGTTGCAATAACTGAATGATTATAAAGGTGCATTGTGTAATTTTTAGGAGGATCTCTTGACAGAAATGCAATATAATACATAACTATATTATCAATAGTGTATAAAGACCTTACAAAATAAACTGTATTGTTTTTCTTACCTTAGAATGAGCCGTTTATCTAAATACTTGCATGAAAGTCACCATTTTGAGCAGCCATATTCCTACAATAGCCCTAAATGGACAAACTGCTCTATAGAGCGCGTTTTTTCACTAAATTGTCTTAGGCGATGACATTTGTCCGGTGGCGGCTAAAGTAGCTTCTCTACGTGTTTCAAAAAGGAGGGGTGAGCTGTGGAATGAGCCCTTGGTTGCAATTCACAATTTCACCAATAGATGCCGCTAAAACTTTACACAATTCTCTAAGGGGTTGTGCACACCAAAACTTTTAAACACAGCTGACAACCCCAAATGCCGAGTGCCAGCTTTCTTTAGCTAAGTGCTTTGGTAACTCTGATACGTCAGATGTGAGACGATTGGTTGCTGTGATACTTGTCCCGCCCCTCCTCCACTGTGATTGGACAGCCGCGTGAGAACTGACATTGACAGGCGGAGCTTTTCATCCAAAGTTGAACATTTTCCAACTCTCTTCGCTGAGTGTGGAAAAACCGACGGGCGCCGGATTTCAGCGCGGAAGAAAACCGCTAGCTGCTGGCTTATTTAAAAAACGCAGAGCTTCCATTGGAAACAATTAAAACATGCGCCGGCCGCGGGCGTAAAAGCTTTGGTGTGCAACGCTCCCTAAGACTTCAATAACTTTTATGCATGTTGATACAGATAGCAGAGACCCTGGTAAGACATAAGGGGGTTTCACACCGGACAAGTAGTGCCGCTTCGCACCTAGGACAACTCGGAGGTATCGTACACCGGAAGTGCACATTAAATAGTGTGAAGGTCTGCTTCAAAATGCTAAAAATATGTTAGCAGCCAAAGGTAATCGCTAACGTTTTGGGACATATATAATGTTGTTTAATGTTAAACTATGTGAGTGGCGCAACAGGGATTTGAGCAGCGTCCTGAGTCACAGCAGACAGCCGCAGCGAGGTGCGGAAAATAATGTGTTCTGTTTTTAGATTCATGGCGCGGCGCTTCTCGTCCAGTGTGCAACCCCCTAGAGACACTAATGATTTTCAGTTTCTAGGTATATATTGTATAAGTATTATTTAAATTGATTTTACAATTTGTCGCATATCGCTACTGTGCAGCCCTAGTCATTTTTGACATGCACCAAATGTTCGGCAATTGAAATTATTCGGCTAAAAATACACCATTTTCAGTTTTCGGCTAAATGAGTGAATAGACCAAATATATTTTCCCGGCGAACAATGACCTTTTTAAGACACGATCTAATATCAACAAATGTAGCATGAGGTGCGGACGCTTTATGAATGCTGCAAACGTGCCGACAGTGTGGAAGCATTTTTAAGTGTCTGCTATTTTCGGCAGAATGGTTTTGGTTGCCAAACATTTGGTGCATCTTTACTTTTAATTGTTTACGTTAGATATTTTTACTTTGCAAAATGACACATTGGATGACTTTTGTTGATTTTCTGGAATGCTATATACCTTCAGGGCACTAAGACAATGCTAGAAGAGAAATCTGTCCTCCGTGCACAGGCAAAATCATCTTATAGTGTTTTATGGAGCTGAAATCATGTGTGAGTCTAAAATGTCTTGTGCATGTCATAAACAGTCATTTCATTCATCTTACAGATTGCTAAAATGGGAGGTGAGCAGATGTCCCATCTGAACAGCACGCCACCCGCAGTCGATGCCTCTCTTTACGGCTATGGAAGCCACAAACGCTCCCTGGATGAGGGAGGTAAGCTATCGCTTCATTTGAAAATGTGAAGTTTGGTGCTAAATAATGTATGATTGCTTTATACATTTGTGTATTTTATAATACTTTAGTGACTTAAAAGCAATTTAAAGTAACATTTTTAACAACTCAAAGGTTATAGAAGTCATTTATTCATCACACAAATGTGTTGTAAGGATCTTTGAATATTGACAGCCAGTGTTGTGTAGGTCACAGTGCAGCAGCGTCTTCATTCACTTCACATTGAGTGTCAGGATACGCTGAAGTTAAAGCACCGTCGAGATTTGATAATAGATGCCTTTGTTGTTCAGCTGCTTGCGAAAGAGGTGACAAACATCAAAATGTTACCGCAATAAAACCAGAAACGGCCTTGAGCTGCAAGCGTGACGTCTTACGGGAAGTGAAACTTGTTTGTGTGGCTACAGCGCTGCTGGAAAGTGCTGCAAATGATGAGGCCGAAATATTCACAAACATCACCATAGTAAAGCTGTATGACTTACTGTTGTCACAGAAACATGGGATGGATTCAAACTTGACCAACATCGTAAGACTGATAGAAGAGAAAGTGGATGTTTAGTTGTTGTTTTAAAGGTCTTTAAATTAAAACGCAGATTTCACCAAACCCACTGAAAAAAAGAGGTCACATTTTTAACTGGTGTAGCAAGCTGGTTTTCGAAGGGTTTTGGACACTTTTTAGCTGGTCAAGCTGGTAGTTTGGCTAAGATGGTTGGCTAGTTCTATCTGATTTAAGACTCAATACCGGGACTTTGTTAAGAAAAATGTGTTAGTACTTGTTTAAGTGATCAGGTGTACAGATTTCACCCCGCAGGTGAATAAATGACAGCGGTCTTGTAGATGTATATTTATAGAGAGACCAGAATGATCGTGTTTTTTTGTTTTGCATTCATTTTCCTAATTATAAATTTGTGACCCTTACTGTGTAATCCAAATTAAAGTCTCATAATCTCATGAGGAGATTTGGAGCATCACTGTTTGATAACACATTGATTTCAATCTTTGACATGATCTTACCCAGTTTATATTAAAGATATCAAGATTATATTTTCACAGATTGTTCTTTACAATTATGTAGTATGATTTTTTGTAGAAAACCGTAAATCACAAAAAAAAAATGATTAAAGGACAAGTTCGGTATTTTAGACTTAAAGCCCTGTTTTCAGATTGTTTATGGTCAAATAGAATGGTTTTGACTGAAATTTCGACATTTTCGGCTGCCCTGAGAATTTTCGCGTGTTTGTGTTTCAGCTCAGACCTCTACAATGGGTTTATAGGTGCACTGGAACAATCCTTCCTAAAATGCATTAAACTTTCGTTTACAAAGACGTGAAACTCACCGAGTGGTCAGGGGTGTTCATTGATATGCTCACACAAAAATCGCTCCAAAAGACGCATTCCAACAGGTTTTATCGTAGTTTTTACCAACTCCATTGACTGTATTAGACGTCCTGTGAGGTACGGTATTACTCCGCGCCGGGAACTTTGTTTCTATTCTTGCAATTGGCAAAGGCGGATTAGCGCCACCACCTGGGCTGGAGTGTTTATTATTCAAGCTCTAAGCGGAAGAATGTACGGGTGTGAGGCGTTTGGGGAAATAGGTCCACAAGTTAACAACGAATGCTAAAACAGCTGTTGGAAAGCATCTTTTGCAGCGATTTTTGTGTGAGCATACCAGTGAACACCCCTGACCACTCGGTGAGTTTCACGTCTTTGTAAACGAAAGTTTAATGCATTTTAGGAAGGATTGTTCCAGTGCACCTATAAACCCATTGTAGAGGTCTGAGCTGAAACACAAACACGCGAAAATTCTCAGGGCAGCCGAAAATGTCGAAATTTCAGTCAAAACCATTCTATTTCACCATAAACAATCCGAAAACAGGGCTTTAAGTCTAAAATACCGAACTTGTCCTTTAAGATTTGAGAATTTGTATGTAGTCAACTTTAGTATTACGCTCCTCATAGCCGTATAAACTAGAATTTTAAAGAGGAAAATTCAATTTTATTGTGTGTTTTCTTCAAGGCATGCGAGAACAAAACCTAATGACTGTATTGATTTGTTTGCTGTTATGTTATCAGTGTTTAATTTGTACTTCATTAACATGTTTCTCTTGTTCTGTATTGAAGTGGCTAACCAGCTCGGTGCAATGGTACATCAAAGGTGAGCATGAATATTTATTTTAAACTCGCTCGGGTTATGATGTACAGGTTTTAATGTCTAAATTGTCGTGTTTTTTGTTTTGTTTAGGGCTATAATAACAGAGGATTATAAAGTGCCTGATAAAATGGTTGGATTCAGTAAGTATATTGAATCATTTCAGTCTCATATGAATTCATCTGCACTGCGGCCATATTGATTATTTTTAGTCAAAAAAAAAAAAAACTTTCCCGTTTTGTAGGAAAATACATATGGGTGGTTTTATGTCAAAACTATAGCAGAATTTCATGATGTGTGTCATTTTAGCATATGGAAATTCGTTATGGTACTTCTATTTTAAGGAAGTTATGAACCATTTTAATTAAAGTGCAACCTCGAGTGGTTAGATCTACAGATGAATGTGAAGTTAAGAGAGAGATGCGGTCATGTTGATGCTCTTGAATCTCTTCTGCTAGTAATTGGACGGGGAGGAGAACAGATCACCAGAATCCAGCTGGAGTCCAACTGTAAGATCCAGATCGCTGCTGGTATGTTTCAGTCTTGCAGAAACCTTAAATGTTTTTTTAAGTGTTAGCTTAACAAGTCTTTTTGATTCAGAACTAACTACACGATGCTTAGCATTTCACAGATTACAACACTTGCCCACCGTGGCACTGCCTCCCAACGTCATTTAGATTTTTTTATTGTAACAAAATCGATGGCAGAAGCTGGGTGCTTATTCATTTTGTTAGTTTTGTTTAATGCAAGCGAAATCATCATTGTTTTGACGTTGTGCTTCTTATTAATAATAACGAACCCACCATTCAAGCTGAGAAAAATGCCGGTTGTCTCCATGCTTAATTCCAAAACACACTCGTAAAGCTTAGGATGGGTGCACTTCCAGCGCCCCCGGTTCAATTTTTTTTTACAATAGGCATGGGCCGGTATGAGATTTTGGGAGTATGATAACCTTGATCAAAAATACCACTGTGTTGCGGTACACTTAAATGTGTTATTTTCAAATGTCTGCATATACAAACAACAACTTTTCAACTGGACATGATACATTTTATTTTTAAGCAACATATGCCAGGTAAAAATAAATGTAAATTATAACATTTAGGGCTGTCAAAAGATTCATTGTGATTAATCGCATACAAAATAATAGTTTTTTGCATCATTTTTGTGCTAGCACTGTGTGTAATTATTTTTATTTTATACACGCACATTAATCTTTGTATTTAAGAAACATATACATTATGTGTATTTTAAAAAAAATACAAATAAATATATAATAAAAATATACCTAAATTCATCTTCAATTCATACATGAATGTGTGTATTTACATAATATATATATATATATATATATATATATATATATATATATATATATATATATATATATATATATATATATATATATATATATATATATATATATATATATATATATATATATATATATATATATATATATATATATATATATATATATATATACACACAAACTTATGTTATGCAAACACAAACTTTTATTTTGTATGTGATTAATCGCGATAAACCTTTTGACAGCCCTAATAAGATTCTTAAAAAAAAGATATATTTTTGTAATGTAATTGATTTGATGTTTTCATTTCAGGGTTTCCCGCAGAAAATTTGTTAGTTAAGGTGGTAGGGTTGTGCAGGTGGGCGGGCCGGGGGCGAGGCGTACGCGTCATGATGAAAATATGTTATTTAAAACACTCAAATAAAACTCAATTTTGAAGAAACTATGACAGAAAATGAACACATTCTAGATTAGTAATGAATTATATGTTTTATCAACAGGCTAGTTATCCTCCAGACAGTGACAGACCATGTCTTTCTCTCATTTGGGCCATGTGGAATGTTTTTTTTTTTTTTTATTTTTTTTTTTTGGACGACCTAGTTAAGGTGGTAGGGTATCCCAGCTTAGGTGGGCCGCCCGAACTGAAAAGTGCTGCGGGAAACCCTGCATTTAATATACATGATTTAATACATTAATTGTTTTTGTGTAAACAAAGCTCATACCTTTAAAAACGGTATCACAGAAAATTGTTGTGTTTTGATACCTTGGTTCTTTAAAACCGCGGTATACCGCGGTGACCGGCCCATGCCTACAAAAAAGGTTGTATTTGTTAGCATTAGTAAATGCATTAGCAAACATGAACTAACAATGAACAATATAGTTATTAGCATTTTAATTGGTCAGTTATTTATGATTGTGCGTTAACTAACGCTAATATTACAACTTTGATAAAAAAATATATTAGTAAATGCAGTAATCAACATGAATGGAAATGAATACATGCTTTTGAAATATTGTTTGTTGTTACTTCATGTTAGCTAATGCATATAAATAAAAGTTAACAAATACAACCTCATTGTAAAGTGTTGCCAGAATTAGCTTATGGCTTAGTATTTAGGCAAGGTTTTAGGACTTTTATTAGTCACACATCTATTTTTATCTTCGTCTGCTTTGTTTTTCTCTCTTCTGAATTAAAGGCTTGTTGAATCCGTAATTCTAACAACAAATTCAGTTTCTTTCCCTGTGACTCTGCTGTTTTCGGCTGAATGCTTTTGGCTTTAGAAACACAACAAATGTTGCCAGTTTTGCTAAAATTGATGTTATACTAAACTCAAATAATGTAAAATGTGGTTACACCTGGCAAAGTCTTTTAAAGGAAGTCGCGTCATTGTGCCACCATGTTCGCAACAGCGCATGCAAGCCCCTCCCCCAGAGAATGTCATTCTTTAACGGCTGACGATTGGTTCTTTTTACTGGAAGGCGGGACTAGAGCGCCCATGTTAACTGTTGCGACTTCCCCCATTCGTAGCAATAGCACTGATGCATCTTGGGTAACATTAAATATCCTTTAACCCGTTCTGGTGTGTAAAGGGTTAATATGTCATCTGCCAGTCAGAACTTAAGTTAATTAAAGTAATATCACATGAATGTTACGGTGAATCCTATAGCTGTGACACACACAGCCTAACTTTTGCACATCATTTATGTTGTTTGTTTGTTTGTTTGTTTGTTTGTTACAATTCTTTCTTGGGTTAAGAGTTAGTTTTCAGTTGTTGTTTGTCATGTCATCCTACAGACAGCGGAGGAATGATGGACAGACCCTGCACATTGACTGGAACCCCAGAGAGTATCGAGTAAGCATTGACTACCCTTAACCAACCAGTTTAACCTTATAAGGCCTGGGTGTACTCCACTATACGCGTATACAAAGGTCCCTGTACGTTGCATGTGACACAATTTCTGTACTGTACACACGCCGGTCATACATCTGCATCCAGGAGTATGTAGTATGTGGGCCAGGAGAGGTATTGCAATTTGTCATATGCAATTTATATATATATACTTAATTTGAAGTGGATAGTGAAAGAAAAGGACTCAGATTGCATTGTTTTTGTGTGGCTCCCGATTTGAAGTTTTTGATGTGCTGGCTTGATCAATAAGCTAAAAGTATATTTAGTTTTCTCTGACAAACGTAATGTTTCACTTAAGATACATATATTATTCCCTTGGAGTCATTTGGATGTATGGATGATAGATATATGTGCTTTTTGGAGCTTCAACATTTTTGGAACCATATAAAAAGATAACCTTCTGTCTGTTGTTCTGCCCATCAGGCAGGCGAAGAGATTGTTGGGGCAAATAGTGGACCGGTGTCGAAACGGACCGGGCTTCCATAGCCAGATGGATGGGAACAGCGCCATCCAGGAAATCTTGATCCCTGCCAGTAAAGTTGGTCTGGTCATTGGGAAAGGAGGAGACACCATCAAACAGCTTCAGGTTGGTTTTAGTCATCACAGCTGAACGGATAAATTGGTATGCTGTCTTATTGACTTATTTATAGTGCTGTGTGTGTGGTTTTTTTTTTGTGTGCCAATAACAGCACCAAAATGCATTGCGAAGTGACTTGAAACACCTCCTGTGTGATTGGTTGGAGAAACAAAGATACTATACTATATTTAACTATTCTATATATAACAATATGCTTTTTAAATAAGTGTGAAAATTAAATATATTGTTTTAGATGAATGCATATGTAGTGTTTCTTTACAATGTTACATCGCCAACTACTGGCCTGGCATGTGTATAACAGCGTTTTAACCCTCTGGGGTCTAAGGGGTTTTTAGGGCCCTGGGGAAGTTTTGACCTGCACTGACATTTTTGCTTTTTTCAGTTGCTTGAAAACATATTAATGGCAAAAGTCTCATAACACTGTGTTCATCACAAACTGGGCTACAATATCATATAATCAACATGTATGTACATGTTTGTATTTTTGAGAGAAAAATGTTTATGCGTGGTTTTTGAAAAAGCAAAATTTTTAAGTCACTGATATAACTCCACAAAACTCATTCTAAACATGTTTTCCCAAGACTTTCCAAACAGGATCTAGTAGTCTAGAGTTTATTCTTCAAAATGATGTGAAAATCATATGGCCTACTCAATCACATAAAGCAATGCATTGATTTACAATTTCTAAGACACTTTTGCTTGGTAAAGGCTGTATGCGTGGAGGCGGGAAAGCTCCTGAATAATCAGTGATTGACAGCTGAGAGACAAAAGAGTTGAATAATGAGCCACTAATGAGCCTTGTGTGGATGTTCAACAGGAATAACTTTCTCTGTAGTAAAACCATGATAAGGTTTACTTTTCAATACAATGTAAACACACACACACACACACACACACTATATATATATATATATATATATATATATATATATATATATATATATATATATATATATTTCTATTGAAATATTTTCTATTAATATCACAATTATAAGTTACCTTTTAAAAACCATAGTAGCCTAATCATGGTAAAGGTACTGTTTGGCCATCATAAAGTGAACACAGGGTTTGTGTTTGGTTGGCCAGCGAGAGGTTTACTTTTGTGCAGTAAAAAGCTCAAAAGAACAACTGCCTATCGTTGTCTGGACTCCTATTTGTGTTTTTGTAATCATTATAGTAGAAACACAACCAGGGACACGCGTGATAAACTTATCAATGTTTGTTTACAGCCGCCGCCATTACCTCACGTGTTGATCATGAAAGCAGTGAATGTGTGCACACGCGAGTGATCCTGTGTTTAATAAACTTGCTGTGCGGAGATATGCGCTTAGACGCAACTAAATAAGGATTGTACTGTTTGCAATCGCGTATTTTATAAGAATACCAAAAAGCGCGTCGAGTTTCCTGACTCGCGTGTTTGTGTATGTGCGTTCCCGTCGCCTCAGCTGTTTGACGGAAGACAAAGAAAACACTCGCGTCTGGAGATACTGACACACATCCGCAAGTAAATAAGGATTTATATGTCGGACATCGATCCCGTCACACTGACGAAGCACACACACTCGCGTCTGTCTGGAGATTTAGGCGCGAGTAAACAAGTATGTGATGTGTGTAATCGCATCTTTTATGATGATACCACAAAGCGCTTAAAATATGAGGCATTGTGTGTTTGTGTGTGCGTTTGGACGTCGATCGAGTCACACTCGCGTCTGGAGATAACTTTAGTTACAGTCACGAGTAAACAAGTAGATGTCATGTTTCCAGCACTCGGATTAAAACTCATTCACAGCAGTGAATGGCTGCAGAGACGGAATGGAATGTCCATTGACTGTGGGGTTGCCTAATGAATATGGATGATCTCTGCTCTTTTCTTCAATGGAGCGGGGCGTGGCTCATTATAGATAATGAAGCAACAGAAGAAAGACGGTACATCTCTCTCTTCTAATACAGTTAACAACGAATTACAATATTTGTTTTCGATTTCACTTACATCTTTCAAAAGCAGACATTCCAAGCATTATGTAGACATTTATCTTTTGTTTATATGACAAATATTCGTTAAGTTAGAGTTAATTTTTCTGACGTGTTTCTGAAAGGACTTCACTGAGGGAGAGAGAACAAAACGCGCATCATGTTTATTTTCTTAATTTTGCGAAAAGCACAACATTCTGTTTTTATTGGGAGTGGACAGAAAAAAACTAGACAATTTAACGTTTTAAATGATGTATAAATCATATCTGTATGTCAAAAATCAGCAGAGTTATCTAAGTCTCTTTGGGGAGTGATCGAAAAATAAAGAGTTTGCGGCGCCCGTGCCGCAGCCGACCCCAGAGTGTTAATCATTTTTGTGGATCCTTGCTCTGCACAGAATCTTATTTGATAATTTTTCAAAAATGCAATGGAAGAAAAACGTTTCTGTTTTTACTAAATTGTTGTCTTTTAAACATAGCTTTAAACTGTGAATTCAGAAAGGTCACAAAACACATCAGGCTGTGTAGCCAGATTTGAACAATTACACAAACTTGATGAATTAATTCTGAATGAATGTTGTCTTTCAGGAGAGGACAGGCGTAAAAATGATTATGATTCAGGACGACCCGATGCCCACTGGATCTGACAAGCCCTTGAGAATCACAGGAGATCCTTATAAAGTTCAGGTTAGTGTCTGACATTACAATAATGCAGGGTCGCACATGTGACCTAATTTCTCAATGGTGCGACTTAAAAAAATATCAGGTCGCACTGGTGCGACCAGGAGTTCGAGGGAAAAAGCCATGGTCCAGATCTACGTGTGTTTACGTTTAAAAATGCGTGTGCGCTCCAGTCAGACAGAGAGAGGAGTAGCCTTGGTCCGTCAGATAAACAGAGTGGATGTAGCCGCAGATGATAAGAGAAGAGGAAAGAACGATTGATAACTTTTTCGTTAAGAATGTTAAGTTAATGCCTGATCCGTCTGAAGATCATAACCAATGCTCTGACATCAACCTCCCGTCACATCAGGTCCGAACCCGAAGACGGACTTAAGTAATGAGCCTCTTACAATCGAGTCAGAGCCAGAGCATAATTCTTTTGAAGAAAATTATTTGAACGTCACCCCGAACAGCAATGTCGCATGCGCCCAATTTATAGAAAAAAGCCAGGAGTCAGGACCGCTGTTTTCTTCATAATCTTACTTCCAAAACTTTTCGGTGTTTGCTGTATCGCTATTACCGCCCTGCCAGACTGTCTTAAATAGAGAAATAAGTTAATTCCTTGATTTGCGTTGTTGATTCATTTATAAATAATTCCCCCAAGGGTTTAGTTTATGCGCAAAAAGCATTAAAATGAATAGAACATGATGATTACATCTTTCTTTTGTGAAAAAATAATAAAATAAATAAGCCTTCATGAAATGTTTTTAACTTAAATATTAGCAAATTAACAAAACGAATTCAAAAGTAGCCTATAGCCTATATGAGTTTATTTTTTGTGTGACGCGCTCCAAATCCGGTGCAGCACAAAAAACTTTTTTATGCAATCTCATCACGCGTTTCATGCCATCACCGGCGTGGGTTTACGCAGGGCAGCGAGAAAAATACATTAAACTTTAAACATTTAACATTCTACTTGAGTTTTTTTGGACATCCCTTTGGAATCCGTGCAATCATATCATCAATTTAAAAGGTATAAATATAAGCGCAGCGCTTATGAGTGTTCAAACACTGCTGACCGCTCAGCTGTCAATCTGCCGACCCTCACAAAGTTTCACATTAAATGTTAATATATTTGTCCAGTCATGGTCCTGTGCTTATTTCTGTCAATGTTCTGCATGAAGATCTTTAAAGGTTTCTACTTACTTCACGATTTGCGGTGCGGCCGGTCGCAGTCTTTTTATGTAAAACGGGCGGGTATGAAATAAATTGATGCTGATGTCGGATAACGGGTCAAGTGTTATTTTAGTCGCGCGGATGCGGGTTATCAAACAGGACTGTGCATGACTCGTATAAGGAATATTATAAAATAGCCTACATGTTTATATTCTGTATTAAACCACCATGGACGCTAAACTTGCGGTGTTAAAGGGACAGTTCACCCAAAAATGACAATTCTGTCATCATGTACTCTCCCTCATTTTGTTACAAACCTGTATAAATTTCTTTGTTCTGATAAACATGAAGCAAGATATTTTGAAGAATGTTAATAACCAAACCAAGCATGAGCCCCATTCACTTCTATAGTAGGAAAAAATAATACTATGGAAGTGAATGGGGCTCATGAATGGTTTGATCACAAACATTCCTCAAAATATTTTCATTCATGTTCACCAGAATACAGACATTTATACAGGTTTGTAACAACATGAGAGTGAGTAAATTATGACAGAATTTTCATTTTTGGGTGAACTATAAATCCGATGCGGTCAAAAATTAGGGTGCACCTAACTTTTGTGCTGGTGCACCTAAGAAAAAAAGTTAGTCTAGAGCCCTGTAATGCACACATCAAACTTTGAGACCTTTCTCTCTTGTATTTTCTTGCTTTAAGTTCATCATAATGATTCTGTATTTTATGTGTTCGATTGTCCGATGTGAATTATTATTAATATTTGACGATGGTAATGTTACGTCACCCAGATGTTAATGCGTTGATTTGTGTCTGTTTACCGCAGCAAGCGCGAGAGCTGGTCGCTGAGATCATCAGGGATAAAGAGCAAGTGGATTTCAGAGGAGGCCGCAGTGACTTTGGCTCCAGGATGGGCAGCAGCATCGATGTAAGAACTTGTTTCATCACACCACATATCATTTGGGCGAGGTCAAATATGAGTTGTATTTATGAAAACGCATACTGTGTGTAAACAAGCGCGACAGTCAAGGTTTGCTGCTTATTAAAGCAAAGTGTTTGTGCACACAGGTTGCCGTGCCCAGGTTTGCCGTGGGTATCGTCATTGGCAGAAATGGGGAGATGATTAAAAAGATACAGAACGATGCTGTTGTCAGGATCCAGTTTAAACCAGGTCAGTCTGCATGTTTACGCACATTTTTTAGTGATTTATTATACTACTAGTTACTGATAAAAGTGATGCTGGAGGTCTGATGGTTTTTGCTGGTAAACTAACACTCATATGTCATCTCAAAGCTAAGCAGTTTCATTCACAGGTGCGAGTGATGGTCTTAAACGCATTGTTTCACTCAGAAATGTTTCTTTAGGAGTAATGAAGGCTTCAGACTACTGTATAATAGAGATGAATTGCTTTGTGTCTTGATATAAGTGCACTATACGGTGTGTGATGTATTGAGCTTTATATAGGGAGTTAATTCAGTTTTTGATTCTTAAGATCTATGTTGCTTTAATAATTAATCAAATGCATCTTGATGTAGCTTCACTTTATCATCTCTTCTGATGTGTGTGTGTGTGTGTTGCAAGATGCAGTTTTACATCGTAGTTGTGGTTAACTCACCCTTCTGTACTTTACAAAACAGAAAATTCATTATTGTGTAGTTTTAAAGCATTGAACTGTTTGTATAGATTCATTGGTGCGTGTTTGGGGAAACTCTTACATCACACAAATCTCTTAAGACAGAGATGAGTAAAGCGTTAAGGTCTTTACAACGGTTAATCCACCTTTCTCTCACATGTGTTTACGCTGCTCGTATGCAAATTACTGAATTTGAATCAAGGTTGAATGCAAAGTTCAAGTTTAAATTTGAGTATTTAGTCAAAATGCAATGAAAGTCAATCAGCTAACTTCTGTAAGTGTCATTTATAATGTTTATTTGTATTATAAATTACCCACATAGATCTGAGGTGTTTCCCAGAAATATTACGTAATATTAAATAGAAATAGCCTCTATAGACAATAATATTTAACTTCATTTTATTATATTTTAACTTGCATGTTGATTATTTGATGATAAAAGCTAATGTTTCAGAATGCTCAGATTTACTTTAGATGTCAATGTGTGTTAACTAGGGCTGGATATCGATTCAGATGTTCTTAATCGATTCGATTCTGATTCTCGGACCAATTTTTATACTCGGTTTTCGATTCAACTCAATGAATATAGATTTAATACAAATACTTTATTTATAAAAAAAAAAAACAGTGAACATAAGTTTACAAGTGGGTAATTAATAAAAGCCATCAACCTGTATATTACACTCTTTTTATTTTAGGTACACTTGGGTAAATTTAAACGGAACCCATCTCTAATTGTCAAATGCATACAATTATGTTAAATACAATAGAATTTTGATGCAAGATGAAAAATGTATGCTGAAAAAAGTCAGAACAGTTGCATTCCTTGATTAAACAGGATCAGGTTTTTCATAAATAAAAATCGATTCCTGGCCTTCGAGAATCGATTTTTAATAGACCACGTAAAAAAACGGTTAATCGAAAAAAAAAATACTTTTGGCTGTTAAACAGGGGAAATGTGATGTTACAGACCAACTAATCAATAATGAAATTCGTTGACAAGTATTTTCATAATCGATTATTATCGATTTTATGAATTAGTTGTTGCAGCGCTAGAAAATATAATAATGATTTATCCCCTGATGTAATGATTTTGTTTTATTAATTTTTCTGTTAAAGTTTGTTTTTACTTTTTGTTTGGTTTATCTGAAATTCGTAAATATCTCATCCTGTCAATTCAACATCATTTGAGCTGTCACCAGTTTAGTTCCCATCCTTATTCACTGAAAGATGGCAAATCTTAAGTTTTGCCAGATGCTCTTGTGTAAAAGTTTTAAAAAGCAGTTTCATTTGTCACGTCTGTTTTTCTCTTTACTCATAACTCTTGTGTGTGTTTTAGATGATGGTATCAGTCCAGACCGGATTGCTCAGGTGATGGGTCAACCTGACCGATGTCAGCACGCCGTTCACCTCATCAATGAGCTGGTTCAAACAGCACAGGTACATATGCATTTCTAATGCTGAAAAAAGATAAGTAATGATCATGTATAACAAACCACTGCTGTAGTTGTGTGCATGATCTCCACTCGACTAAATTTAAATTAAGGAAAAACATTTATGACTATCAGTGTCAAAATGCGTAATCCCTTAGCCTCTTTTTGAATTGTTTCATGTGATTTTCCACAGGAGCGAGATGGTTTTGGAGGTCAGGTTGGATCAAGAGGTCGCGGTAGAGGTCGTGGGGATTGGACTATGGGCACACCTGGAGGATTACAGGAAGTCACTTACACAATACCTGCTGATAAATGTGGTCTGGTTATTGGAAAAGGTACGAATATGCCTTAATACATGTTCATCAAAACATCACCAAATAACAAAATTGGATTGCGCTTTATTGATGTGGGAAATGCGATAACTTGCTAGATAATGCTATGTGAATGCTTTAGCTATGTAAAAAGAATTTAAATTATAAAATGCATTTTAAAACAAAATTATATAACCAATATTCATGTTTTCGCATATTTTTTGGGAAACGAAAGCCCAAATTTTTGCTATTAGTATTGACATTTAACTTCGATTCTGGGGTTATTAAACTTTATGGTTGCACGGACCCCCAAGAATGATGAACCTTATGTGAGGGACCCCTATACTAAAATACATATCCATTTATATATATGTGAAAAGAAACATTTAAACTCTGTTAGATAAATAGTAATTTTTTATATTGTAAAGACAGCATATTGTAGGGCCTATTGGCTATATAGTAGATTTTTACCTTTTTTTATTTGTGTTTTTTCTCAGACATTTTCTAGGGTCCCCTTACAAACTTCTGGGGTTTCCCGACCCCAGTTTAAAAAAACCTACCCAAAAGCATTTAGTTGTGCATATGCATATAGCGATATGACCATTTGAGGTATTTCAATATGTCTTGCTGCCCTACAACAAACCCACACCGAAGTGAGTTTTTTTTTTTTTAAAGCTTAATGCTCTTTGTTTAACAGTATAATTTATTTATCTTCAAAAATGAAGGTGGCAGTGCAATTTTGAACGTCATTGTCATACTAGTGTCAACTGCTGTAGGTATTTTGGCAATGGGTTTTAAGCCCTGAATCTCCCATGATGCATGTGAATAGGGTTAAACATATAAGGCTGGGTGGTCTGAACACAATCCCTTGACTAAATCTGACACTTCTGGCTCTTGTCTCTTTCCTTTATAACTGAAGTGATGAATGGCTTTATTACCATTGACTCTGATGTTGTCTTTTTCTGTGTCCATTTGTCAGATAATTGGGTCATTCATTTATAAACTCTGAATAGATATGTAAAGTATTGCATTTGTGACCACATTATGTTCAGATTTTTAACTTTTTTTCTTTCACATTAATGCTTAGGTCATCAGTTAGAGGCAAAAATTTAGTCATTTATTTACGTACCCTCATCTTATTCAAACCTCCATGGCTTTCTTTGTGCTTCTGAACCCAAATGTGTTTTGGGATTTTGATCAATTCTTCTTAAGTGTCAAAAGTATGCAAAAATGTAATTAAATACCTCAAAAAACGGATTGTATTTTAGTTAGATTTTCATCAAACCCATACGTATGCCTTCAGGACACTTAAAAGATACAACACAACTCGCATGGAGTCATTTATTGATGCTTTTGCATTTATTTTAAGCTTGAAGAGGTGGTCAATATTTACTCCCATTGTAACTAGAAAACCCAAAGCAGTGCAAAAAAAGTTTTTTGTTTTTGTTAACATAAAAAGCCATTGGGGATTAAATGACATCAGGGTGAGTAAATAAAAACAAAACGTATTTTTTGCATAAGCTTTAACTTTAAACCTTTTAAACGGTACACAATCCATGCGCGTGCTGTTTGCTGTGAGTATTTTTAATGATAGAGAGCACAAATCTTTTAAAAATTTGAGATAAAATAAAAAATACAGCAGAGTTGAGATGATCTCACTTGACTCTGTCGACTATGTGATGCAACAGCACAAGATCATTTATTACCTTTACTACACAAATGCTCTTGTTATGTTTAATATAAACTTTGCGTTGTAAAATTGATTAATTATCTTGATATGTGAATTCAATTAAAAATGAAAATGCATTAAAGGTGCAGTGTGTACATTTAAGTGGCATCTAGTGGTGAGGTTGTGAATTGCAACCAACGGCTCAGTCCACTGCTCACCCCTCACTTTTGAAACACATAGAGAAGCTACGGTAGCCACCACCGTACAAACATGTCATCATTGGAGACAACTTAGTAAAAAAAGTTTGTCTGTTAAGGGCTTCTGTAGAAACATGGCGGCCCAAAATGGCGACTTCCATGTAAGCGGACCCTCGGTGTATGTGGATACAACTAGTGTTGGGCGATATGCCCCATTTTGAGATCGTCCTATCGTCAGCCTGTGAGATCGGCGATACACGATAGTATCGGGGGGCGGGGCAGTAGTTTACTCATTTATTTATTTGTTCATTTATGACAAGACTTGATTGGTGGAAAAAAGAACAAGAGCAACACCGTCATGAATGCATCTTTCTTAAAACTAATGCCATTAATCTGAGTGCGTCATTAAAGCCCAGACGCTCTTTGCGTGCCAGAGAGGGAGAACAGGACACGCGCTGGTTTTAACCCTCTGCGCGCTAACAACCTCTCTAGTGCAAGGAAATGTCAGAGATAGGGCTGCTCAACTATGGGAAAAATCATAATCCTGATTTTTAACACGATTACTTAATGACTGTAAAAACATGCACCTGCGCAGACACACGCAGCGCACATAAAAATAATTAAATGCATTTGTTTAGTGCTGTTGCAGAAGGTTACACGTGTCAAGCAGTGGTGCTCTCAGAGGTGCCTTTTTATACACACTGGTCCAGCGGAACACAATCATATTTTAAACACGAGGGATGTATTGCTAAAACTCCTTGAAAAGCATATCATAAACAGGATTACTATCTGACTTCAAGTTCAGACAGAGCGCAGCTCTGTGCAGCGGGTTATATTTTAAACAAAAGGAATAGTTTGCCTCAGCTCGCATGAAACGCATTAAACCGCACAAATACATAAGGATTACTACTTCAGTTTATGTTTAGACTTCGGACAGATGCGAGAGCGCGTGCATGTGAGACAGAGGGAAGCGTAGCTGCTCATCCACGCGCTGGATTTAGGTGCTAGAACGAGTCCGAGACGCGCGCATTAAGTGCATCTGCGTGCAAGAAGGAACTCTCTCTCTACAAGCTCTCCGCGTAAAGTGAAGCACAAACCCTCATGCGAGGAAAAGCATGCAAAACTATGATGATGATGATAATAACAACCATTCGCCAACTATCGTCATGACTATCGCCATGAAAGCCTGCCATTGGCGATATGTCGGACGATCGTCGATACACGATACTATCGTCTATCGGCACAACACTAGATACAACGTCTCATTCTAAGTAACAAACACATAACGGTTTATTCTGAAAGGTCTTTATACACCCCTAATAACACCCCTAATTATTATTATTATTATTATTATTAGCTTGACAGGCCCCATTTACTTTCCTTTTGCATTCAGCCCAAAGTATATTCCGTTTTTTGAAGAAAAAAAAACGGAATATACTTTGGGCTGAATGCAAAAGGAAAGTAAATGGGGCCTGTCAAGCTAATAATAATAATAATAATAATAATAATAACAACAACAACATAGTTTTATATATTATTTTGCATTTCTGTCAAAACATCCTTCTAAAAATTACACACTGCACCTTTAACACAAGCTTTTTTATTCTGATATAATATATAACACTATAAACAATAATATATATTATTTTATATACAAAATATAATTTTAGCTTGACATGCACATTATTTGAGTCATGTTGGTCTGGTTTAATTCAGTGGACTCATTTTTGTTGTATTTATTTTTAAAAAGCCTTAAGTATTTTTTTAGATGCAATTTTGTAATATTTACAGCTTAAATTCTCTTAATATCTTTTTTAAAACATTTAAAATCTTCACACTGATTTTTCCCAAAATATTCCACAGATTCCATCTGGCCCTGGTTATTACGACAAGCGTGTAACATGTTAAAGATTAACATGTAAATGAAATACACAAAAATAAAACATCGATGCTAGCGAATAAACTAAAGTGCAGTTGGTTTTGAAGGGATTTTCTCAAACTAAATCATACGGTTAAACTTACAGCCCTTCTGGTGTTTAAGATGCAAATCTCATTGTTAAACAGGTTTGTTAGACCTGCAGTAAACTGCTGTCTCCTGACTTTAACTAAATCAGTTCTCTGTACGCTTCAGTGAGAGTCCGTCAGACTCAATGTTCGGGGTCTTGGAGCTCATAATGGCTTCATTAATGCAGAAGTTACATTTGTTTGACAATAGCTTAATGGTTCGGGCTCAGTCAATTGGCCGTGGCGCAGCGTCAAAGGAGCATTTTAGATGAGCATTTTCAGCCCAGGTCAACCGGGGTCATACCGCCCTGAAGTGTCTCACACAGGCAAACAAACGCATGGGGTTGATGTTCGGACGTACCCGAGCTTCCCTTTACAAGGGGGTTTAAGGAGGCGAGCAGCTTGCAAATTTCTCACACAATGTTTTACTAATGTGTGGACTCCTTTGGTGTTGTGCTTAGGTGGTGAAACCATTAAGAACATCAACCAGCAGTCTGGAGCTCACGTGGAGCTTCAGAGAAATCCTCCACCGAGCACCGACCCCAATGTCCGTATATTCTCCATCCGGGGATCTCCTCAGCAGATCGAGATGGCCAGACAACTGATAGATGAGAAGATCGGTGTAAGTGAACTGCATAGACAATCTTTTCTTATTTATGTGTAAGTGCGTTAAAGGTCACCTAATATGTGAAGTTTCAGGTCCAAATACCCTATAGATCATTTATTATACCGGGGTTTACAAACTATTTTGTTAGCCGAACCCTCTTGAACTGTTATTTATATTGAAGTACCACTGATATTTTAACTAAATATTACAATAATTTAATAGTTATTATAATTCCCCATTATTGAACTTTAATCTGGTAATTTTCTATTATTGGTACATAAAGCGTTTCAGCCCATTTGCGGTTTTGTTTTTGCATTTTTATTTAATAGTAATGACATTCAGATTAAATACATAAAATATCTTTGTTACTAATATTTTTATTTTTTAAATTTAATTTAGTTTTTAAAAATTATTTACATTTTATAATTTAATTGTAATTATTTTAATTAACTCGTGAATCCCCTGCAATTTCTTTACGAACCACAAGGGGTGCTGTTTTGTGTGTGTCTCTTTAAATGCAAATGAGCTGCTGTTTCTCTTCTTGTTTACTGTTATTTATACAAAAAATAGATTTTAATAAGACAATCACCTTATCTAATATGTGAAGTTTCAGGTTCAAATACCCTATAGATCATTTATTATACCGGGGTTTTCCAACTATTTTGTCAGCCGAACCCTCTTGAATGATTATTTATATTGAAGTACCCTTGATATTTTAACTAACTGTTAAATTATTGTAATATTTACTTATTATAATTACCCATTATTGGACTTTAATCTGGTAATTTTCTATTATTGGTACATAAAACGTTTCTTGTCCATTTTGCATTTTTTTGCATTTTTATTTAATAGTAATGACATTCAGATTAAATAAAATATTTTTGTTACTAAGGTTTTTTTAATTTAGTTTTAAAGAATTATATACATTTTATAATTTAATTTGTAATTATTTTTTATTAACTCATAAATCCCCTGCAATTTCTTTACGAACCACAAGGGGTGCTGTTTTGTGTTTGTCTCTTTAAATGCAAATGAGCTGCTGTTTCTCTTCTTGTTTACTGTTATTTATACAAAAAATAGATTTTAATAAGACAATCACCTTACTTTATTGTTCATAATGAAAGTGCAATAATAAACTATGTAAAGAAGATTTAAATAAAAATGATGTCTTAAATGTGGTGGTTTGACTGTTGTGGGCGGGACCTGCGCAAAGTGACATCAGTTTGTCCCATAAAAATGTCTGCTTTCTTGGACAGTAGGTTTTTGTCCTCGAGTTGCACGTACATTTTTGCCGGGCGTCTTTTTTCCTCAGATGAACATTCAGATCTATTTGAACATTCCTTATTAATTCAATGATTATTTGGTTTTGCTCTTCTCCTCATGTAGGCTACTGGTATGGGAGGAAACGGCAGTTTTGGGCTCAGTCCTTTTACCCAAGGACCAGCTACTCCTCATCAGAAGTAAACACTCATCTGTATATCAAATATAACGTGCATGTCACGCGGTATTGATTCTCATTTGGATTGGAAAAGATTGTCGGCTCACTGTTGTTGTGTTTTGTGTGTTAGCGGTCCGCAGACTTTCATGACCGGAGGATGGGGAACCACATACCAACCATGGCAGTCTCACGGCCAACAGGACCCCAGTAAGTACCGTAGATCTTCGTCTTGTGTCATCTTCAGATGTCACTGCCTTTCTCCTGAACACGGTTGCTCTCCCCATCAGTTTCATTTAATTTTGGTGATTTCAGGTCACAATGGATCCCAGACCGGTCAGCTGGACTACTCCAAAGCTTGGGAACAGTATTATAAAAAGCTAGGCAAGTGCCTTTGACATGAGGGAATTCGGTAGTGTTTCTCAAGGTTTGGGTAAGCAAAGAATGCATCCTTACCCAAACCGTAGCTCTTGTTAAAGTCCAGAGCTTTTTGGTAGTAGGTAGGCAAGCCATGATGTTTAACATTTTGGCTGGGTGGAAAAGGGTTTTATTTGAACTTAAATTGAGTATTCGGTGACTCAAGCAAACTTGATTTGTATTAGTTGTCACATTGGTTGGAGTCTGTAAGGTTCAGGTTGAAGATCCAAACATTTCTCGCGGAAGTCTCTCTAAAGTTTGACATTTCGGATACATTTTGGACCGGAAGCAAATAGGGGTTTTGTTGGTCATTCTTGGATATTTTAAGTTTTTATTTAGATAGAAATCCGTTCTTCCAGCTCATACATGGTGAACCAAACGGTTTCTTTGGAAACTGCAAAATAAATAGTCGGAAGTTTTGGCCTGTTGGATATATTGAATAAATTCATAATTAATTTTCCAAGGTCCATTTAAATGTTGTTTTTCTTCAAAGTCTGTCCAATCTGTGACTTAAAAAACAGATTTTGTTTTGTTTGACTCGCTTTAGTAAGACCTTTACAAGTCACTGAAGAAAATGCTAGCAAGTTAACAAGAAATCAAGCGGGACCCAGAGTTCATTTTAAATTTAAGTTTTTTTTATTTCTTCCTTAAGTCAAAAACACCAAATGCAAATTTTATGATTTGCTAAATTAATTCCAAAACAAGAATAGATGTGAATTTGTGCCGGGCGACGCAAATTGACTAAGATTGTTGCGACTGTGTGATACACACTTCAATCCTGTCTCAATGGTGTAAGTTACAAAGTTTCAACTCGAGGATGAAATTCACGAGTTGTCACGCAAGCCAATCAGCAAAGAGTTTATTGACAAGTCTTGATTGATACGTCTTTTTGTATCAGAAGATGGAGGACAACATTGTTTTCTGTGAAAAATAAGTAATCTTGCGAGTACAGAAATGTCACTTTGGTGGGCACACACAATGCTCGGCCCCACTGCTTACAGGCAAATGCCTATCATTGGATATAGTCTGTACTCCTGCATTTATCCCATTGTGTGATGTTTATGATAATTTCGTCTTGTCGTCTGTGCAGGTCAACAGAACCAGGGCCAAAGCAGCGGACCGGACTACAGCAAAGCCTGGGAAGAGTATTACAAGAAACAAAGTGAGAACGACAACATTCTCATTGACTTTTGCTCGGCGTCATTCTCGCACGATTTCTCATTTCCATCCTCTCTTGTTCATGTCTCTGTCGACAGCTCAAGCGGCCGGACCCGGATCTCAGCAGAGTTCCCCTCCGGATTACAGCGCTGCCTGGGTGGAGTACTACAGACAACAGGAGGCGTATTACAGCCAGGGACAGACACAGGCTCCCGGCCTTCCGGTAAACGCACGCGAATCACCACCGCTTTAAAACATGTAGTATCGTTTATGGGGGCTCGTCCGGGATATGAACCCGGGACCTCACGCACTTCACGCGAGAATCAAACCCCATACCAATTACATAACCTGATTGGTAGGGTTCAACAATATATCAAAATGATCAAAATGCAGCAGTAGTTTGCAATAACTGAGTCATTTTAATAATCATAAAGGTAATGTATAGTTATTGTTTTAGCAAAGAGATTGGCATACGTTTGTTTATTGCATATTTTCAGTTTTTAAACATTTTAATAAGATCAAATAGATTTTTAAAACTTAAAGCATATACTACGCAGGGGTTTCCCGCAGAAAATGTGTTGGTTAAGGTGGTAGGGTTTGGCGAGTGGGCGGGGCAGAGGGTGTGGCATCAAAGGGGCAGGGCAATATGCATCATGATGATAAAATTTTGAATAATTTTTATTTAAAACACTCAAATAAAACTTAATTTTGAAGAAACTATGACAGAAAATGAACTCATACTAGATTATTAATAAATTAAATGTTTTTAAAAGAAGGTTAAAGCGCGTCCACGCTATTCTCCAAGATGTTTTATCAACTGGCTAGTTATCCTCCAGACAGTGACGGTCCGGACCACGTCTTTCTCATTTCGGCCGTGTGGCACACATACGCGCTATTCTCCGAGATGCACTTGGCGGTGCAGCAATTTTTTTGGGCTGCTTTTTTTTTTGGACGACCTAGTTAAGGCGGTAGGGTTTCCAAGCTTAGGCGGGCCACCTGAACTGAAATGTGCTGCGGGGAAACCCTGGTATGGCATATTGTTTTTTATTGCTTTATTTAGCAAGTTACCGTTATGCGCATTAGTCTTAATACCGCGCAGCCCTACTGATTGGTAAAAACAGAACAACTATATAAGCTAAAATATTGTAGCAAAAGCTAACAATACATATTATTGCTTAAAATTGTAAACAAAAGTATGCCAAAAATCATTAGGATATTAAGTAAAGGTCATTTTACATGAAGATATTTTGTAAATTTACTACCATAAATATATTAAACATTTATTTATCATTACTAATATGTGTTGGACTTCATTTGTACAACTTTAAAGGCGATTTTCTCAATATTTCGTCCTGTCCTACCAAACCCTTGATCAAAGGAAAGCTTAATTATTTATCTCAATTTAAAAAAGAAATGTACCCTTATGACCGGTTTTCTGGTCCAGGGTCTCACATATATCAAATGATCTTTCTTGAATATGCATACGAGTATTTCTGTTCCCAATATAATAACGCACCCTTTGGTATTTTACTGCTTGATGAAATAATTGTTGTGCATGTGGTAAAAGTTTTGCTCCCTGTGTCCCGCAGGATCATTAAACGGGACGACTCCAGACCCTTTAGTTGAAGATTTTTGAATCACTGCGAGGAGGAAACAGACCTTTTGTAACAGAGGTTTCTAGATTTGCAACGCCTTGAAGACTTTTACTTTTTTCTTAGTAAGAAACACTAGCTGTAGAATGACTTATATGATTTAAAAAGAGAGAACTATTTCTAAATCAGGACGTAAAATTGTTACTAAATACTTGTGTACACCGTTGTTATCCGAATGGGCGATTTCTGGGTTCCTTTTTGGACCGTTTCAGAGTTTGTTTTCTATTCTTCCTTTTTAACTGAACTGCGTCATCGCCAAAACGAACCCCGGAATTGTAACATTTCATCAATCGCGCAATATGATCTATTATTTTTCTAGTCTCGTTGCAATAAAATGATTGTGGGCTTAGCAGTCTTGAATACGTTATGGTTTTGTTTTTGTCATGAAATGTTTTAAGAATGTGTACAAAATGTGTTTTCTTTCTATTTTTCTTTTACATAAATGCATTTTAATTCAGTGATATAAAAAACTGTGATGATGTTTTTGTTACAGAAAAATATATTCTTTTGTTACGCAAAAACCAATATGTGTAATGTTGTTGGCAAATGACAGTTCCTGATGTAATTCCTCATGTTCTTTGTATTCTCTTTTCATTGTCATTTTATTGTACTCTGGTTAACGAAAAGGTGCAATATCTTATTTCAGTTTTGAAACAAAGATAGATTTCTCTAATATTTTGACAGATGTCTAACTTGTAGTTCTTAGAGATATTTTTTTAGACGTATGAAAATGTAATGGATAATTTTTTTATTACCGTGATTTGGCGGGGAAGCGGGGGGGGAACGTGCTCATGCGTATTTGTGAGGTTGTTTTTTTGCTGTCTTGTTAAACTATGTATGTGTGCTCGCTCAGATACTTGACTAAATACTTTATTTAAAATATCTATATATATATATATATATAATTAAATCAAAGAGTTTTTGTCCTTCATTTTGCAGGAAAACGGTCCCTGTTTTCTGTTCTGTTTTCATACTGAAATTTGTCAAAGATTGTGAATGTGTAATAATTTGAAATTTGATGTTGCATCTTGCTGTCGGATGAGAGGTTTTATGTATGTTCTTTAAACTTAAACTTTAAAGCGTTCAAGACTGCTAAGCCCGTGAAAGCCTACCTGTGTATTGATTAATTGTAGTTTTTTATATTCTGAGTATTGGATGATCAAAGTTCTGTCTTATTTGGTACCACCCACCCAGTTTCTCTGAAGCCCCAACCAGTACACGCCGTGGACATCTGTACGGTCCCAATCCAGTAACTTTTTAATTCTGTTTTTTCTTTCTACTCTGTGTGATCTAATATATGTATGATTGATTGATTAGTTACAAATTGATCTAGTATTAACTTCATTGCTTAATGAAAAGGGATATTATAATTTTGAAATGTTTAATTTTAGTGTTTTCTTTTCTTCCTCATGTGTACAGGTAACTCGTGTATTAAAACTTTCGAAAGACGACACATTTTTGTGTTTTCCTTTGCTTTGATTTATCTTTTCTAGTTGGTCTTTTTTGGGTTTGGGATCTTTAAACATTCCCGTTTTAAAGATTCACACGTATTGGATGGTGACTTTTGTAACTATTCTTTTTTTCTGTATAATTTCTGCTGTGTATAGAAGATTTTTTTAAAGGTTATGTTGCTTTATAACCTTTAACATCTGAAATAAATGGCTAGCAAGTTAAATGTGGTAAAATGTAGTTCATTTGCTGATAAATAAATAGACTAAATTTAAACTTTTAGCAAATAACCACGCTTTATCTCCGCAGAAAGGCCTGTATTTAAAACAGTTTATGCCGCTATCTGTGTATGCAATAGGGCTGCAAGATATTGAAGATAAGATTTACGGTAAAGCTGTAATTTTGTATTAAAAAAAATACTTCAATCGATAGCACCTAAAACTTTGTCCTGCTTACATTTTCTTACAATAGTAGTTTTCACTTAAAGTAAATTGCAAAGCTTTTACCAATTTAAGTAATTATTTCTTTATGTCTTCCACCATAAATTAAACGTGAGAAAATTTAAGTTGGTCTCTTTTTAAGTGTTGCCATTTTTGGTCATTTTCAAGAAGAGCCATCTTTCACTTTTTGCAGTGTATAACAGCATCTCTCTCGCCAATATCTCTGCTATTAGCATTGACTTAAAACTCTGACTACATAACTTTGTGAAGTATTCAAATAATTTAGTTAATGTGATAAAAGCAAATTCACATTGCGATATGCAATTTTGTGATATTGTGCTATTTTTGTGGCATCTTGCGCAATTGAAATTCAAGTTAATTTCATGCAGTTTTAGTTTAGTTTTTGCGTGATTGTAGTTTTGTGTTATGAATTCAGTTCACATTTTGTTCACACAGCAGCAGAAAACAGATCTCAGTCCTGTTAATTCACTTGTGTTTAGGTATTTTTATGCAATTGTTGGGAGTAACGTCGACCTGCATCCTACCTAAAAGAATAAAATCTGTGAATTCAGATTAATGAAACCGTAAATGTGGATTTTTTTTTAACCCTACACTGTAAAAAATTAGCTGTAATTATGCAGCTGTTTGCCAGTAACTTACTGTAGGTAATTTCATGTTCATTTAACTTTGAACAAACTGTTGCCAGTAAATAACATGAATGTAAAATCTACAGTAAGTTACTGGAAACCAGCTCCCAGTAATACAGTAATTTCTACAGGCATTTTTTACAGCGTACCTGTTCGTATAAACCATTTTCAATCTGCTTCTGTCTGCTGTAGTATGTACAGGACATTATAAGGGAAATTCAATACGGCTGTCAGTTTTGAACACAAAGCCTTGTGTTTTCTTTAGTAATGATGTCAGAGTTCATTACTGCTAAAAAGCTCTCATACGTGATTGTATATGCTTTAGTTTTTGAATCGCAGATAATGTTTGACCCTTGTTACTGTCAGAGATGCTGTAATGATTTGTGTGTGTGTATGAACAGTCGGCGGTGGTTTTGTGGGCAGTAAATGGTCTAAATGGATTTTTAAACACAGATGAGATTTCCTCAGATCAACCCTCAGGGCGTCCACAGAGACCAGATCCAGTTTGTCTTTTGTCAGATAAGTAGTCTGAGTTGCTTCTGTGTCTTTTGGTTTTTGGGAACTGATTGTGAGAGGTAATTAAATATAGGCTATAAAAAAGCTTTTAATAATTCTAATGTTGGATAAGCACTTGTTGAAATCTGTGAATGGCAGGGGTTTCAGTAAACACAATAAATGTTTTTACATGCTAAGAACAGAAAATATTTAATGCTGCTACACTGTAAAAAATAATTTGCTGCCTTACATTTTTTTGTTGAATCAACTCGGATTTACAAGTCAGTTCAGCTTACTATTATTTATCTTAAGAGACGGACACTACTTGAGTATTTTAAGTAAATTTTCCAAGAATCTGTGCTTTATCAGAGTGTTTGTCTTGGGAAAAAAATTACTATATTCTAAAGCATAGAATCACACTGTGTATTGCTTTTATATATTGTATATTAAAATTGATTTAATAACTTATTACATAAAATTGTTTACTTTTACTTTTCTTGAGTAAAAGTACAAAAGTACTTTTTAATTAAGTAAAAGTAAAAAAATACTAGATGTTTAATATACTTAAATATTAAATATAAAACCAAAAACTTGAACTTATCAAATGTAGTGGAGTAAAGATTATGATAATATGCTTTGGAATGTATGTTTTCCAAAGAAAAACACTGATAAAATACAAATACTTAAAAATGTACTTTTATGTAGTAAGTTAAGTAGTGTCCGGCTCTGTTTATCTTGACTAGAGATGAGTTGTTATAACTTAGAAAATTAAGTTAACTTTTCTCATAAGTTGTGACAACTCCTCTCGGTTGACATGACTTGTAAATCTGAGTTGATTTAACAAATAAATTTAATGCAGCAAAGTATTTTTACAGTGTAGGATTCAGGAGACTGTGATTATTTATCACTGTAAAAAATGGTGCTGTAGTTATGCAGCTGTTTGCCAGTAACTTACTGTAGATTTAAATGTATGTTTTTTACTGGCAAACGTTTGTTCAAAGGAATATACATTAAACATTAACACATCTTTGTCTTTACAGAATAAACTATAAAATAAGAATCTCAGGCAAACCATTTTCTTTTTCTTGTCAACCTTTTTCTGTGTTTTCCTTCAGATTTTAGTTCCCAAAATGCTTTCCATAAGGCTGTTATTTTAGTTTTATTCTGTAAAGATAAAGACTTGTTCATGTTAATTGTTTATTTAACATCGAACAAATTGTATCCAGTAAATAACATACATTTAAATCTACAGTAAGTTACTGGCAAACAGCTGCCATGAATACTGTAATTTCTACAGACATTTTTAACAGTGAAGTTTTTATTTTAGGATTTTATTTGCTGACACTATGAACATGACAAAAGTTATTCTGTATAAACATAAAGAGGTTATATGTTTATAGTTGTTGTAGTATCGTCTTGTATGTGAATATATCTTTGTGTGTAAAGGGGTCCACACCAAATCTCCTGACCGCAGCTTACAGCTCTCCTGCATTTATTTTATTTCCTTCTCTTGCTTTTTTCATAAACAATGAAACAACGTATTGTGCATTTTCTAGCTGATTTAAATGTTTTACAGTGCTGGAGCAGAAAGAGTGAAACCGGTGGTCCAAGTGGAGAAAACACACATATGTATGTATTGTACGTATTTGTATTCATCTTG
Organism: Paramisgurnus dabryanus; assembly: GCF_030506205.2. Classification (NCBI taxonomy): domain Eukaryota; kingdom Metazoa; phylum Chordata; class Actinopteri; order Cypriniformes; family Cobitidae; genus Paramisgurnus; species Paramisgurnus dabryanus. The sequence continues at coordinate 31,651,273 of NC_133341.1, read as the reverse complement.
ATTTTGCATTGACAATATTAAGTTTTTTTATGCAATTCTGTGCTAATTCAGTGTTAATTATATTAAATTGTTTTACTCTCTATTGGTCTCTTGGGTTCAGACTCTTCCCCTCCTGTAGATTTAATCTCAGTCACGCTGATCTAGGAACAGAAACATTACAATCTGAAAGTGTCTAACATTTATTGACACAACAGTGATAATGTTGCTTATTTGGGTATTTCTGGAAAATGAATATAATGAAGAATCAGTGATGGCACCTTATTAATAACTAACAAAAAATGTATTTACACACATATACACTATATGCACATGTCTATGTAAGCATATATGCATGTCATAAAGCATAAGTTAAAATTTGTTTATATGCAAATTTTTAAGTTATTAACCCAATAATTAAAAAAATTATTTCAGATTAGACTTATCTTTTATAATAGGTTCTTAAGATAATAGTTTCAATGAGGGGTTTAATTATGATCACACAAAAAATTATAGTTAAGGCAAAATTGCTCAAGCTTTGGGCTATACTACCTTCATTGTAGTTGCATTGCTATAATATGTCCTCATTATATACTCCTAATATAATTATAATAACGACAATACATTTTGGGGGGATTTGTAAACATTTAATATGTCTGCATACATTACTAAAGCAATACTCAAATAATGGGTTGAAAGTATGTTTTTTTTTTTGTAGCATTTGTTTTCTCATCAAATATGTTTTATTATGGGTTTTGTTGCCAATTGTAAACCTACAATTGAACCACTCTTATTGTTATAATTAACAAAAAAGCCTTTAATAAAGATATATATATATAATGCAGAATAATGAGATATTTTCTGTCTATATTGGCAGCTGGTTAAATGTGTGAAAATAATTGCAGCCTGTAATTTGTTAATAGACCCTATACAGGTGTCCAACCACGTATGTCTCTCTCTCTTTCTCTCTCTCTCTCTCTTTCTCTCTCTCTCTCTCCCGCACACACACACACACACACACACACATTAAAGTCTCTCACTGTGTGTCTTTAAGAGGGGTGGCTCCACCAGGAGGGTTTTTTTCTCAAAGGAAACAAGTGTATAGCAGAGGAGGGGGGTCATCAATAACTAATTAGAGAGAGAGAGAGAGAGAGAGAGAGAGAGAGAGGGGAGCTGAGAGAGCCACAGGCTGATATAAGTGGACCTGATCCAGAGAGACCTCAGCATTTCCCAACTCAGCATCTTTTAGGTTTGGCAGTGCTTCAGGAGAGCTGTGAGCAGTTATGGGTTCGGTTCTGCCCGCTGAGGCTCTGGTGCTGAAGTCCAGGTTCAGATCTCAGCTGTGTGAAATCATCACCTCTGACATACTGCACAGTTTTCTGTACGGCAGGTGGAGAAATGTGCTTGGTGAACATCTCTGTGAAGAGAAACAACATCTGAGTCCAAAAACTGCGTTCACAGCTGAGGTTCTGGCCCAGTCCTTTACTGGAGGTGAGACAACTTTACAGACCATTTTTAGAGTATTTATTTAAACAAAATAATGTCTCTCAAAGTAAGCTAAATATTTTAAAAACCAACGCAGGAATTAAAGATTTTATTCGTATGTTGGATGATTATTTAAATTAATGCGTAATGAAATGCGCTGTACAGATAAATTAATTATAAACTTTAAAATGATTGAAAATAGAGAGAGTTAAAATATATTGCATTTGCACGGTTTATTGCGATATTATAGTCGAGCTTCACAATTAATTGTAGATATTATTGTTCATTTAAAAAGACGATTTAAGTTCTCCTGGTTGTATCCATTAAACAAAACCATTAAATAAATAAATAGGACACAAAACATCATTTTGTGTTTTTATGTGTCTTACAGATTTTTTTCCGTTTTCCTCTTTAAGTTTGGGGTTATGTTTTATTTTAGATTTTACAAAAGTCTCAAATGTAGAGCGTCGTCTCGATTGCGCTTCACAATTATTTCTGTCCTGGGAACTGCGCGATACTAAGTTGCAATGAATAGCTGAAATAAAGCGTGACCCTCCATTTACGCGTCATTTTCCATGCAAAACGGAGGGAAAATAAAAGCAAAGATGAAATGAAGGCAAGTCTCATCTTTGGTAATCTCTGCTGTCAGTGGGAATAAACTCTCTTCCCATGCAGCGTTGGGAATTTTTCTTCCCAAGATCTCCGCGGGCTCTTTTGGCGACCTGCTCTCCGTCGTTTCCCACTTTGTCTCTTTTCTTTTGGCCCATTTAACCCGCTTAAGACGCTGAAAGGCGCATTTACAGGGTTTGTTAGGCGTGTAACTGCTGTGGGCTGAATGCAGGAGGGTTTTAAATGCATTTGGTTAACTTTGTGCTTGACCTGAGAAAGGCAAAGAAAAGCTTCCAGTTCCCGGAGCTCTATTGCGCATTCAGGAATCTCCGGACAGTCTCTTTCCACTCTTGGCATCTCTGTTTCTCTCCATTAACACGCCGTGAACGCTTCATTCTGTCTCCATTCACGTCATGTCAACCATCTATAATCGCCTTTCCATTTTTGTTTGCGAAATTCCTGGTGCTTTTAAACAAGCCACGGCTTCATTCAGCGCTCATTTATTGCTACAAAGTTGCAGAAGGGATAATGAATTTGGAATGAGTCGATGGAGAATCATGAATATCACCATACAGCAGAATGAATGAAGGATTTCACCTCTGCTCCTCCGGCTTTTCTTCTGCCTTTTGTTTTTAAGCGATTCAAATTTCTTTGATTTGGACATTAAATGCGAGTGCCTGTCAATGGAAGCTGAATGCGCTTTTTTGCAGTTTCCCTCCCCAACATTTTACGCTTTTTAATCCTGTTAGGAGAAGGTCATATTTCGTGACCAAAATAATAATAATATTCATACAATCCATTGCCATTGCGAGCGCATTTTATTTTTCCGATTAAAAAGTATTTCAGTACGGTCAAGTTAGCCTACTTTTAATTTAGTAAAGTAAAACAAATACAATTATTTCGTTTTCTATAATTTTCCTAATTATTAAATGTTAAACGAAAGTATTTTACTTTGCCAAAGAAAGAGATTATTAAAGTGCATTGTCATAAATAGCTTTATTTATTAAGTTATTTTATGCATGAGCAATATTTATGTATATGTCAATAGATTTGGATAATTAATTTGACTAACAATCATGTTTTTTACGACTCAAATTTATAGAAATTTTCTCCATTTTAAATGTTTAAAGTGATTCAATGAAAAGGCATTAATATAGTACTGCTTTAAATAATTTAATGTTCTTGTAGCTCAGATAGCAACCCATTATTGGGCTTATTGGGTTTGATTTCCAATAAGCACATACAGTACATTTATAATCAGTTTTTAAATCAGTTTTGTGTCCACCAAATGCATGACTAAATAGGAGACATCAAATGCATTGCCACAGGCTGATTTCAACTAAAGTGTCATAACAAGTAATATTATTATTCCCATTATATTCCTGTTTTAAACAAAGCATGCCAATAACCTGAAAATGATTGATATTCATGATGCTGATGTCCTGCAGAGGTCCAGAAGCTGTCGAGTCTGGTGTTGCCCACTGAGGTCATCATCGCTCAGAGTTCAGTCCCTGGAGAAGGTCTGGGGATTTTCTCCAAGACATGGATCAAAGCAGGAACCGAGATGGGGCCGTTCACCGGGAGGGTCATCCCTCCTGAGCATGTGGACCTTCAGAAGAACAATAACCTCATGTGGGAGGTGTGTGTGACAGAAACCTCATTATTCTGCATCTATTATCTCAGCACACTAATATGCATTTTATTTTAAATATAGAGAAATAACACTTTTGTGTCTAGCTCTCTTTAAAAAACCTATAAACTTAATGACATGATCCATGCATGTGTGTTTAGGTGTTCAATGAGAACGGGACCGTCCGGTGTTTTATTGATGCCAGTCAGGAGGAACAGCGTAGCTGGATGACCTACATTAAATGTGCTAGAAATGAACAGGAGCAAAACCTGGAAGTGGTTCAGATTGGCACCAGCATCTTTTACAAAGCTTTGGAGGTACACAACCTTCTTTAATCGTATATTTTCATTGTATTGTAAATGCACAAGAAGTTCACGAGCCAGAATCATAATTGTACTAACAAGAAGAAAGCTGAGATCATCTGGAATAAAACTGGAAATAAATCTGGAAAAAAAGAAAATGTTCTGTACATTTCTTAATCCTAAAAGAAAAGAAATATATCAGATTCTGAGCAAAATCTGTCACGAATCACAAATGTAAAAGTCTAATACATTGGATGATCATGTTAGGTCCATAAAGACAAGTGGAGATATTTCAGATATTTTGGCTACATTTAGGCAAATGGAGGACATGAATGTACAAAATACTAACACCTTCTTAAATGTTATTTTATAATTTATCTTTATCCTCAAATGGTTGTGCTGATAATATAAATTGTAAAAATTGTTCCCATTTTTTAATTAGAAAAATTATTTTGCATTGCATATATTGTATATATACATATATATTTACATACAAAAGGTAATTTTAATAAACATTAGTGATCATTTTTTCATCTACAGACAATTCCACCAGACCAGGAATTGTTAGTGTGGTATGGAAATTCCCACAACACTTTCCTTGGTATTCCTGGTGTGCCGGGCACAGAGGAGGAACACCAGAGAAAGAGAAACGGTATGTTTGTGTGTCTGAATGTTAAGCTGATAACAATCAGGGCAGTGTCAGAGATAATCTCATTATGCTTTGTTGAGTTGAGCTTTATTGCTAAATTAGCCAGAGGTTAAGAGTTTAAGGAAAGAATGCAAGATTTTAATCTGAGAGATCCACGTGCGCCCCCTAGCGGTAAATGTTCGAGACTGCCGCTTGAGTTCAAACACTATTTAAAAATAAAAAACATTTAATGCATGCATTTTTATTATTAACAAATATTTATATGGAATAATACAAATTATAATATTACAATAAAACTAACAGGCTTTGTCACCCATAATGGTATTTTTTATTCGAAACTTTAACCTAGAATAAACCCAAATTCTCACTTAAAAAAATCTTTCTTATTAAAAACAAAACAAAAACTCCCAAAAAACTCGAACAATATGAGCTACTGTTAAAAACAGTTCGTTTTTATATTTCACTTCCTGTATGTGATGTTTACATGTTTACATAATTAATTAATTAATTAATTATTATTATTATTATTGTATTATTCATTAAAAATTACCATTTATTTTTACTTTCACATAGTTGTGATCCATTATCGTCGTCTTTAGGAAACCAAAATATGTTTTTGTATTTTCGACAAGGTATTTGACCCAGAGTTCAGTTTAGCCACTAGCAAGACCGGAAGTTAAGGTCCAGACACGTAACCGCGACAACTCGCGTGCGTCCGATTAAATCGTATAAAGAAAAATACCATGTAATTTTCACAAAGTTAAGCAAACTGAGTACAACATTGGTCTGTTGTGTTAAACGTGTGCTTTATTCTTCTGCACAGACGACTCACACATGTGTGATGCTGCACCTTCTTCCCTGACCACCACCACATCCTCCTCATCATCATCATCAGCTGCGAGTCGCATGCGCTGCGTCATCTGTCACCGTGGCTTCAACTCCCGGAGTAACCTGCGCTCGCACATGCGCATCCACACCCTGGACAAACCTTTCGTCTGCCGTTTCTGCAATCGTCGTTTCAGTCAGTCGTCCACCCTCCGCAACCACGTACGACTTCACACCGGCGAGCGGCCCTACAAGTGTCACGTCTGTCAGAGCGCGTACTCGCAGCTGGCAGGCCTACGGGCTCACCAGAAGAGTGCCAGACACCGACCGACCGGCTCCAAATCTGAGGCGGGACAGTCTTCGCCTCCACCGACACCGATGCCGTCCATTTCTCATCCTGCATTGCTCCATCACATCCCTACCATGGTGCTCTGAGAGTACAGAAAGGGATGAACTTTTACGCAGAGTCTAGTGCACTTTAAACCCCAGAGACACGGCACACTTCAGCTTGTTTTATGAACCATCAAGTGCAGTGTTTCCGCTATATACATTCAACCGTGGCGGCCCGCCACTCATAAAACATCCCCGCCACGCCTGCGGTTGTGGATAGAAGGGATACAGCAAACGAAATCTCGTTGGATGAGCACTGTTTTATCCTAATCCTTTAACCAAACCCAACTCTAAACACAAAATTTCACACGATTGTAGGATGTATTTGTATCTAATTTAGCCAGAACCGCTGTTTTCATCCTAATAATCCTACCTCCAAATCTAATCCGTAACTTTTCGGCATTTGCTGTATCCCTTCTAGACAAAACCCACAGCGGGAGCTCGCAAAAAAGCTACTGCGAGACTGGCTGTCTTGAAATAAATTCCTTTCTGGATTTGCGTTGTTCACTCATTTATAAATAAATCTCCTAAAATATCATAATTTCCTCCATGGGTTTAGTTTCATGCACAAATAGATTTAAATCAACAGAGGATTATTAAGCGTTTCTGTTTTGAGAAATAATAATAAAATAAATAAGCCTACACGAAATATGTTGCACTTAAATAATTATTAAATTGACTAAACGAATAAAAAAGTATTTGAGTTTCTGTTCTTTTTTGTGACGCGCTCTAAAACCAAACCAGCAGAAAGCACGTCATGTTTTTAATGATTATAAATAAGCACAAGGTTTTCTCCTTATTGTGAGTTTACAAAAATAAAAATACATCATTTGAAGTTTCGAATGTTGTTTTACTTTTATCTTTATGACTATAAATTTAGGGTAATTTAAGCTGCAAGGTCATCACGCATATGATGTTCACCGGCGCATATCTACACCAACACAGCGCAGGGCTGCGAGAAAAGACATTATTAAACTTTTGATTTAACATATTACGAGTTTTTGGACATTCATTTGGAATCACTGTACTCATATTATCAACTTATCTGGCCATTAGTTATTCAGTATAGGCTATAAGCGCAGCGCACTGCTGAGCGCTCAGCTGTCAGTCAATCGTCTGTGCTTTAGATCGACACTCACAAAGTTTCACATTAAATGATAAGATATTTGTCCAAAAACAAAAGGCTAAATACTGAATACTACTTATATGCGACTGCAAGACATTAATAGTCGAATCTGTTTGTAAGGAAACTTACATTATTCCCGTGGAAGAGAAGAACGTTGGTAATAGAAACTTGAGGCAGACGGTGAGACTGTTTTATCTGTTTTCAGACGAAACAGCAGGGTCGGGGTACCCGCGGGTGAACCGCATAATATTTGATCTAACGGGTGTAATAGGCTATTCGCGTGTCATTTGTGTTGTAGATGCAGGTCGGGACTCAATAGACAAGATTAAATGCGGGTCTAACATCCAAGACCAAAATTCGACTCGTTTTTAAATGACCCGTGCTTATTTGTGTTTAAGATCTGTCTGAAGACCGGTAAAGGTTTATATTTAACTGCGCGATTTGCGGTGTGACCGGCTCGGGGTCACAGTCTTTATGTCAAATGGTACGGGTGTGAAATAAAATAGCTGCTGATGTCGGATAACTGGTCGGTTGTTCTGTCAATCACAGCGGTGCGGATTATCAAACAAGACTGCATGACTTTGTAACAGCTCTGTACGCTAAACACGAGGACGAACTTGCAATGCACACTACATTAAAACTACAATGAAATATCCAAACTACTTACGCAGCTGTGTAACGTTTTTTTAAGAAAATACAGTTTAGATCAAACATAGAAAAGCAATATGCTATAAATATAAGGAAAAGTAAATGACAGCGTGAAAATGATAAAAAAATACATGTTAGTTTACTGTAGCCTATATTCTACATTAATTTTTTTTTTACATTTATAATCATCATGGGCGCCCCCTGCCGCCACAGCTGAAAAAAATCCTAGAGGAAACACTGAAGTGTTTACCATTAAAACCAGTAAAAACAACAGTTCTTTATGCAGTGTGTATTGGGTCTTATTCCAGAAGAATTGAATGATCTTCTACTGGTTCCCATCCACCACATTCCATTAAAACCAATATCCCATTATAACCATTAAATCCATGAGAATTTCTCAGGTGGTTTCTTTTGTTTTAGTCAGCTGAGGTTGTCAGCAATAAAAAAATCACGGCAATGTTTGTTTGCATCTGTAGATCAACTCATGAAAACTCTTAGATATATCTTTCATATGAGTTTTAATATCAGATTAAATGTTAGTTTGTCCTGCATTTCTGCTGTAAAGTTGTTTTATTGTGACACAAATGTCTTACATATGTTACTGTGAAGATGTGCATGCAGCAGAAGGTTCAGGATCAAGCACATGCATACTGTATGTCAGTGTTGATGTAAATATGTTTGTATTTTTGTCTATTGTACAGTAAATAAAACGATTTCAAACACACATAATTGCTCTGCATGCCTTTATTAGCGAGTCCATCATATGAGTAAAATGACTTCAAAGTGCATCGTATGAGTAAAGACACAACATGATCTACTTCTTACTTTATACAAATATTTAAAAATTTTTACAAAAGTGGTTCGTTTACGAGTTTCTGTGTTTAGGAGTCATTTTTTGTTTGTAATGAAACAGCGCCATCTGCCGGTCATTGATTGCTATGCCGTTAGTGGACGTGAGGTTGATGTTGTGGGTGAGTTGTGTTTACTGGTAAAAAATCTAAACACAGACACATTATTGCTACCATTGATTTAAGAAGTTTGTAATTTGTTTAAAACTATATCTACTGCATGTTTATGTGTTTTATTTTATATGCACTATTTTTCAGAAAAACTACTACAGAAAAATATAAAATGTGTCTGTCTGTCCTGTCCCCTCACGTCCGTCTTCCTCTCCTCTCCTCTCCTCTCCTCTCCTATCCTTTCCTGGCATGTGCCAGCCCATCCATTCGTCCTGTCCTATCTTTTCCCATTCCGTCCGTTTATCCTCTCCTGGCCTGTCCCAGCCCATCCCGTCAGTTTCTCCTCTCCCGTCCGTTCATACTGTCCCAACCTGTCTTGTCTTGTCTTGTCTTGTCTCATCCGTTTCTCCTGTCCCATCTTGTCCTGCCCTGTCTGTTTTTCTTCTACTGTCCTGTCCCATCCTGTCCGTCTGTCTGTTTTTCCTTTTCTCTCCTCTCCTCTTCCGGCCTGTCCCGTCCATTTAACCTGTCCCGGCTTGTCCGTTCCCGCCTGTTTGTCTTGTCCAGTCTGTTTCTCCTGTCCAATCCTGTCCCATCCTGTGTCATCTGTTTCTCCTGTTCTGTTCTGTCCTGTCCTGTCCCGTCTGTTTCTCCTGTCCTGTTCCGTCCCATCCTGTCCGTCTGACTGTTTTTCCTCTTCTCTTCCGGCCTGTCTTGTCCGTTTAAACTGTCTCGGCCAGTTCCATCCCATCCTGTCCTGTCTGTTTCTCTTGTTCTGTCCCGTCCCATCCTGTCTGTCTGACTGTTTTTCCTCTCCTCTTCCGGCCTGTCTTGTTTGTTTAAGAAGTGTCCTATCCATTCCCGCCTGTTTGTCCTGTCCCGTCCTGTCCCGTCTGTTTCTCGTGTCCCATCCTGTCCCGTCTGTTTCTCCTGTTCTGTCCTGTCCTGTCCCATCCTGTCTGTCTGACTGTTTTTCCTCTCCTCTTCCGGCCTGTCCCGTCCATTTAACCTGTCCCGGCCTGTCCCGGCTTGTTTGTTCCCGCCTGTTTGTCCTGTCCCGTTTGTTTCTCCTGTCCTGTCCCGTCCCATCCTGTCCGTCTGACTGTTTTTCCTCTCCTCTTCCATCCCTTCCTGTCCCGTCTGTTTCTCCTATCCTGTCCCATCCTGTCCTGTCTGTTTCTCTTGCCCTGTCCCGTCCCATCCTGTCCGTTTGACTGTTCTTCCTCTCCTCTTCTGGCCTGTCTTGGCTGTTTAAGAAGTGTCCTATCCATTCCCGCCTGTTTGTCCCATCCCATCCTCTCCCATCTGTTTCTCGTGTACCATCCTGTGTCGTCTGTTTCTCCTGTTCTGTCCTGCCCCGTCCGTTTATCCTGTCCCGTCCTGTCCTGTCTGTTTCTCTTGTCCTGTCCTGTCCCATCCTGTCCGTCTGTCTGTCTGTTTTTCCTCTCCTCTTCCGGCCTGTCTTGTCCGTTTAACCTGTCCCGGCCAGGCCAGTTCCGTCCCGTCCGTTCCCGCATGTTTGTCCCGTCCGCCCTGTCCCGTCTGTTTCTCCTGTCCTGTCCCATCCTGTGTCGTCCGATTCTACTGTTCTGTCCTGTCCCGTCTGTTTCTCCTGTCCTGTCTTTTCCCTTCTGTTTCTCCTGTCCTGTCCTGTCCGTTTCTCCTGTCCCGACCGTCCTGTCCTGTCCCGTCTACATTATGTAAATCGCACACACAACACAACAGATTTGCACAGCATAATTTACATAATTCTATATCTATCTATATACATAATTGTCCACAATATAAAGATAATAGTGTGCAAGGTATGACAGTATGTGGTGTGAATATCAGATAGTCAATGATGGTCAATTGCGTGTGCGTTGTGAAAAAAGAGTATATAACTTAAGCCTGGATCCCTGTAATATAACATTTCCATGATATAGACTGAATCAAATGTTAGTGATGTATGAAAATGCTACCATACAACATTGATATACCCATTTCATTTGTATGATATTAGGAAAGGGGTGTCTTTAAAAACACTACAGTAATGTGTCTGTGTGTTTATGTGCATCTATATGTGTGCTCAAAGTGAGTATAACTCAGATTTACCTTTAAGAAGAAATAATGTTTTAGTGTTTGACACCTGATAACAAACCTGTACAGACGTTCTTATAACAGCTCCTTATTTTAATCCGTATCTTGCTTTTATGTCATTTCTTTCAGTTTGTTGTTGAAACACTGATGTCGTCATACTGTAAGTACATTTTGTTTCTTCAGCAACACATCTGAATTTAAACTTTGACTCTCTGTAATTGTGCTGTTTAGTTGCTCATTTCTTTATAATTACATGCATGAGTTTTTAATATTAATGTAGAGTCTATGAATATTAAATATTTAAGCTCTGCTTTAAAATCGTCTTTGACAATTGATTCATTGCACGCAGTCATCTAAAAATATGAAATACTGAAATGAGTCAAAATGTTCTTGCTCTTTAACCAGCAGACCCCTGTGCCCCACCACACTTTCTCATTGCCGTGCATTATTACGACTTGTTTAGTAACAACTTCTGAATATTCAGATGATGCATTAGATGAGTGATCGGTAAATAACTGCCACACATTGGAGCTCATGAAGAGAAAGCTTTAAAAACATCATGCAGTTTAAAGATGAACACAATCCACACAACCTTTAATACGAGCATGCTGTACTCTTGTGAGTTGAAAACTATGACTTTAATCTTGCATAGTTTCTCAAATGGTTTGTGAGATTTTTGTGGACTTTGATTTTATCTTTTTGCAAAGTCAATTGTCATTTTGTATGTCTGGTGCATCAGATGACAGTGTGGGTCAATACATCTCATCACTTCCATCTTTACAATATGTAGAATTTACTTAATTTGTAGTTTGCAAGTTTTTGCACTAATATTTTTCAAGTAAATTTCACACAAGTTTCATTTTCATTTTTATTCTCCAAATGTGGTCCAATGCAAAGCATGCTGCAGTAAAAGTCCACTGCCTAGTTAGTTATATCTACCATAATCGTTTTATGCAGTTTCAACACAAAATTAATTTCGAAATTCAAGTGGATTACACATGATAAAATTAAGTTGAATTTACTCAATAATGTGTTAGAATTACGCACATTTTTCTGTTATTTTAACAGAAATTTCGGTAAAAAAAACGAAAATTCTAATATTTTTAATATGGTTTACTAATTTTATTTAGATAAATCTATTAAGGCACACAGTGCCGGTCCTAGATGCTGGGGGGCCCTAAGCAAAGCTTTGTGAGGGGCCCTCTGTCAGTGCATTCAGACCCTTATAGCATAGCACACATACATCTCGGAGACGTCTATTTGATGTCTGTGTTTACATCTGCAAGATGTCTTATTTAAATTGTTTTCTCATCTGCAATACGTCTGTGAGACGTCTCCTAAAAGATGTCATATAGACATATTGAAGATGTCTGCAAGACGTTTTTGATTTAGAATGTATGTAAAGCAGCTCTTTTCCTTTATAAGATGTTTTTACACACCAGATGTATTCCAGATCTCCAGATCTTTACCAGACATCTCACAGACGTACCTGTGCTATCTGGGTAAAACCCAGTCAATGTTGCTGTTAGTTAGTTGTTAACTAACCACATAGTGTATTATCTTATAGCTGTATAATATTCCCATATGCACATTACTTTGAAACCCTGACTGATAAACTTGCTGATTATAACATGAAACATGTATTTGCTGATAAGTTGTTTTGATTTAAAATGTGTTGTGAGAAGCACTACAAAATTTACCTGATCTAAATGAATGTAATGAATCAAATTAAATTACATATAAATACATACTGTTAATACACAGGGGTTAAATTGGGATTTGTTATGTGGGGGGGGGCTCTGTGGGGAGGGGTACTTCGAGGGGTAACATGTTTAATACTGATGACAGCAAAGCCACTGGTGTGTTTCAATGACATTCTGGACCTCTGATAGGATTTGATAAGTTTCAGCTTTAAAAGAGCATTTCACCCGTAGAAACATTAATCTTTATTGAAAGTGTTATATTTGTAGTCGAAATGTAACATACATTTAGAATTTGGTGCCTATTTTACAGAGAAAAGGGGTGTTTGTAGTCTCATTCCCTCAACAAAGACATTGCACTTACTTCTTTCAATGATGCAAAATGATGATTTTTACATCATTGAAAGAAGGATGTGCAACACTGAAATCTGTATTTCTCCAGTCGCAGCGGCAACTGAGGAAATGATGCATGACCATACAAAAACATGACTGGAGTTCTAACTATACAAAGCTTAATGCAAATGGGTGAAGTGTCCCTTTAAAGCTGTCACAGAGGTTGACCCCAAATATTTTAAAAATAGTGTCTGATTTTAAATATTGCAAATCTATGAGTTTGACACCCTATATCCATTTGTTGCACATGTCATTATGCACAACTGATCAAACTTTAAAGGAAGTTAAAAGAATCAATCTCCTTGAATAATTCTAGGCATAAGATGCCCAAAAAGACTCAATTAACAAGAAAAGGTACAACACACAGTACTGTATCAGCAACATGTCTTAGAAATTAGCCATAGAGATTCCCTATGCTGGTCAGCAGCTACAATCATATAGTTAGGTTTGATTTGTGTAATCAAAATACATTATTTTATTATCTATACAATGAGTTATATCCAGTGTTATCCAGTTAACATACTGTAATTAAACGAGTGACATATACTTTAATCCTTTACAAATTTCAAGTCTTCTATTAAGTTTTCTCGACGTGGGCACCATTCTTACCTCTCTCTCTCTCTCTCTCTCTCTCTCTCTCTCTCTCTCTCTCTCTCTCTCTCTCTCTCTCTCTCTCTCTCTCTCTCTCGTCAAATTATCCTGCACGAGAGCGCGTTCTTGAAGTTCAAAGGAAAAAGCGCGTGTTTTCGCGGCAATTGTGTCACCCAATTCGCGTCATTTGAATCGCCCCATGCTAAGACGCGTGTCTTTACATTGACTTAATCTGCTCGCGCAAATCCTTTATCTTGTTCCCTTGCTTCACGTTTTTTTCCCTTTATTCTGCTCCAGACGGATAGCTTTGTCTTTGTTTTAAATCAATGGTGGGCATATAATATGCGCATCGTTACCAAATCACTCTTCTGCGTCATGCACGCGGCCGTTTCTAAATTTGAAGGCTGCAACCTCCGGATCATGTCGCATATGCGCGCTGCATACGTCATCAAGCCTGATTTATTTAAGTTAAATAAGCATTTCATTTGCAAGTCATAAGCATAATATAACAATTAACCATTAACTAAGAATAATAGTCAACATTATAATTGTTAATATTCTAAAATACGTTTTTATGACGCATATGCAGCCTACAAATGTGACCTCTGAAGGCTGCAGCCTTCGGATTGAGAAACTGCCTGCATGTTGTCCGAGTACATATCAGTGATTTAAGAAATCATTAAGTATTTTTAAAAACCCGCACAAATTCGGAAGTTTGCAAATTATTTAAATTATAGCGTCTTGTTTTCATTAAACATAATAATAATTTTTCTTTGATATAATGGTTTTAAATAATTCTGAGATCAAGGGGGCCCTCTAGTGGTGCGGGGCCCTATGCAAATTGCGTACTTTGCGTATAGGAAAGACCGGCACTAAAGGCACATATAGACGGTTTAAGCAGTAACAACATAAACAAGCGGATGTCGCGGTCCGCACGTAACTTCCGATAAACTCCGCTAATAATAAATAACCACAAAGTACTATAAATGTAGTTTATTTATATAACAAGCAAAAAAAAAAAAAAAACACAAAGATTACCTAGGAAACCAAAACATTTGATATTTTCGATGAGGCATTTGTTCAAGAGATCAGTTTATCAACTAGTCGGACCATAAAAAAATCGAAACCGGAAGTAAAGTTCGGATCCAGACGTGTATCACGTGTGTCCGATGAAACCGTCTATAATGTTTTTTTACACTGTAAGTTCAAGATGAGCAAATTAACAATTGAATTGTTTCAATTGATTTTAGTTTTTTCAGTAGCTCTTTTCACAATGTTCATTGTTGCAAAGTATCAAAATAATGATATAGAAATATTTTTATGAAATAACAAACAGGAAAAGATGTGAACAATATGCAAAACTGGCCATTGGTTATAGCAGTGAAAAGCCTTGGAAGAAGGACCAAAAGACTTCTTATGACACATTAGTATAATGCTGCTGTTAACCAGAGAGATGTATCCCAAAGAAAGCAGTTATGCAAACTGTCAGATTATCATCAAGACTGAAAGTAATGAGTTCATCTCATTTTGTCTGGTGTGGTAATGGCAGCTGATGTGTCCTTTATTACTCATGCAATATTTCCTGTAGTGCCACTGATGACATAATGAATAATCTGTCAATATATCCGTCAAATAGTATACTTATGTCCATTAACACAGACATTAATATATGAAGTTCAGTGCCCTACCAAACAGGTTTATGAATGGCGAGACTGTCTACTGTCATCTTTAAAGATTATATTAGGACATACCAGGAGGAAAATATTAAAAGAGCCTCTTAAATCACAGATCAGGGAGATGAGATTTCTGTCTCTTTTTCTTAGGAGAAATATCTGAGACGGTGGAGCAGTAGTTTCCATTTGCTCTCAATTAAATCTCAGAGATCTCATCCATGATACGTCTTTCATACGGGAAGACAATCTAAGAATAAGATTCAAACACTTGCTCTCTTAATTATTTTCTTGATCATAAGTTGTTCTCAAGGGAATCACTGTAATGAGGTTAAATTGAGAGGCGTGTGAGCTCTCACAGGTTTGTTGATATAAAAGAGTCGTGTGTGTCTGTATGTGATTCAGTGAAGGTTTAATCGTCTCACAGTCGTGATGAATGAATCTGTTCTCCTCCTGATCTGTCTTTCTACACTTCTGTCTCTCTCATCATCATGTTATATACAGAACTGCCCGAGAGGAGGAAAACGCTCAGCGCTGGAGTCTGTCTCCAGACAGGTTAGTCAAAGATATACTTTTATCAACCGCAAAAAGCAGGGTTTTTTTTATTAATTTGTGTTGACCAAAACAATGGTTTTAATTTTGTTTTCATTGAACTGTTTTACCAAATTTTTACAAAATGCAAAATTGCTGGTACCGATATTGGATTACTGATGATATCTATTGATACCGATACATACCGATAGTTTTGCTTTTTACTCCTTGTTTCAAATTATACGGGGATGCAGTGATACAAACATTTTGTGTCAGTTATTTGGTTATTTAGAATGATATCTACTGATACCGATACGACCGTTTTGCTTTTTTGTTGTTATTATGTCATCTGTTCATTGATTTTCAATAATATCCGATAGTTGGGAAAAATTGCTTTTGTCTGCCAATACCGATAATAGGATGATATACCTGCAGTGCATACCTAGTAAATATTAATATTTACCAAATATATCATATTTATTCAAATAGATTGTTTTTTTATCATACTGTATAAATATTTTTGTATATTGGATCACCAATTTAGAAAATAAGGCACTTTTTTAGGCTCTTCACTGCAAAAAAGAGACTTTTTATCAATCAAGAATTAAGCAAAACCACCTAAGAAAATAAGCTTAAATTTTATATATTTTTTAAAACTTTACTAAAAACTAAGTAAATTTGTGCTTGAAGAGCACCAATGGTCCAATTCCCGTTTTTAAATTTCCTTTGGTGTGTAAGTGTGTATTAGTACATGTTAATGATATGCAAAAGGTACAAAACCCAAAAGTAAACAATGATGCAAGTTATCATCTTCAAAGTAAATCTCTTTTCTTGGACTACAACAAACACACAAATTGTAGGCAACAGTTTACGTCCTGGGATTGGTGATTTAGAGAAGACCGCCATTATCATAATTCCTCCCACTTGGACTTGCCTGTACACTGCAAAAAATTACTTTATTGTTTAGTATTTTTTGTCTTGTTTTCAGTAAAAATATCTAAAAATTCTTAAATTAAGATGTATTTTTTGATGAGCAAAAGGACCTAACAAAATAAGTCTAGTTTTTAGACAAAAAATATGAAATTTAAGCAAATTTGTGCTTAAAACAAGAAAAAAAGAAAAAAAATTTATGAAAAAAGTAAACTTATTTTTTTATTCCTTTGGCAGATATTTTTTACGGAGCTCCTAAGGGGACATGGAGCAAAAATTAAATAAAGTTTAGTTTAATGTGCTCACGCGAAACCTTCATGTGCAGAATTTTTTTTTAAGTTTAGTTTCGAGTGCTCACGTGAAACTATCGCGCGCCCATGTGAAAGCGAAAGTTTCACGTGCGCGCACGATAGTTTCATGCGAGCACGCGATAGTTTCACGCTAACATGCGAAACTAAACTTTAGATTTTTTTTAGAGGTATTCTGGCAAAGCACAACGTACAGATTAGCTGGCCAATCAGGAACAAAGCGCTTTTCAAATTGATGAGTTTAGAAAAAAAAACAAAGGGTTTGAGAAAGCCAGGGATATCTGGATAAGTGAAAAATAATGTTTTTTTAACCATAAACCACACAAACACATTGTTTAATACCAAATACACAAAAATAACGTTGTTTGAAATAGGTGCTCTTTGAAAAAAGCAAAAGAATCTGCTAATGGAGTAAGAATTTTTTTCTTTGAAGAATTGTTTAAAAAAAGTTAACTTATTTCAAGATTTTTAATAATTAGCATATTTATTTGCTTGTTTTAAGCACAAATTCACTTCCAGTAAATGTTATATTTTTTGTCTTAAAACTAGACTTATTTTCTTAGGTCATTTTGCTCATCAAGAAAATGCATTTTGATTTAAGAAGATATTTTTAGATATTTGTACTGAAAAGACTAAGCAAGAAAGTCATATTCACTAATGTCTGCTATATTTGCAGTGTATGGCTTGTGGCCCCGGTAATAAGGGCCGCTGTTTTGGCCCCAGTATCTGTTGCGGAGAGGAGTTCGGTTGTCTCCTGGCATCTCCACAGACGGTGCGCTGTCAGGATGAGGAATATCTACCGTCTCCATGCGAGTCTGCCAGGAAACTCTGCGGACCTGATGAAGGTCGCTGTGCCGCTCCGGGTGTCTGCTGTGATGCAGGTCGGTCTGATGACATTTATACATCCATAGAGAAATAACTGATGTGTGATATTAGGAGGATCTGTGGATATTTATTATCAGGGGTTTTCAAACTGTATGATGGCTGGGACCCCCACATATAATAAATATATAGAGCTAGGGATCCCTTTCCTGAAATATATATCCATCTTTTATATAAAGAAACATTTAACTACAAACTAAAATATTTTAGGGGGAATCTTTGTACCTTCTTGACCCAGTTTGAAAACCTCTGATCTACAATAAACGTATAAAAGATCTGCTTTAAGATACATTTAGCTGGCCCATCACATCACAAACCTTGAAAAACTGTTGTATATGCCTTTGGTTAGTACTAAAACTGAATTGGGATTTTCCCCATGATCCTATTGGGAAAATAAATGTTTAGGTTCCAGTTTTAGTGATGTTCAATGTTTTTCCTCTACAGAGGGCTGCACGCTCGACCCAAACTGCTCTGAAGACGGTACAAATGACGATGTGTTGGAGCAAGGAGCTTCACCGGGAGAATTTCTTCTGCGTCTTCTGCATATGAAACACAATCGCATCTGAACTCATTCAATACATAACCATCACTGACCAACACATCCTCACTGATTCACATTCAATATGATAAAAGCCTCACTAAACACAATGCACTTCAGTGTGACAAGTTTGCTTTGTGTAGCATTTACTTTTCAAACACTGAGGTGTGTACATATGTAAGAAATAAACATCTCCTGCACTGTTAATGTTCTGTAGTCTGTGTGATGATTTGACTTTAAAGAAAGACTAAAACATGAACAAAAACATTTTATTGCAAATAATGCACATGCATCACATCGGCGACATTGAACGCGTGATATGAAACTCAATTCATGGTCCAAAAACTGATAAACACGGACTCAACATTAATGCATTCATAAACTGGATTAAAGAATAAAGTATGAGTGTTATAGATGTCATTCTTTCACATTTAGTCAAAGTTATGGTCAGTAACCAAATATTAACCTGTACAAGAATAAAGATCTGATCAGCTTTACATTTAAAATATAATTAACCGATGAACAAGTGCAAAGCCATCATAGATGACAAAAAACATTTGCACAGCAATTAAAACGATGCTCATGTAACTTTAATCATTTGGTAAATATTATTGAGAAGGTTTTTTTTTAAATAATTCCTTTCTAACATTCATGAGGTAAACGTGCTTGAATTGTCCTTAGACCTCCGGCAGATGTTTTGAAGTGATTTTGTCCCATAGCTCCAGCAGTTGACTTCCAGTCTGAGACTCCAACTCCTGGACAAAACAAACACACGAATGCATTTCAGCTTCATCATAAACCACACCGTCACAATAATAGTACAAACTCCTTGATACAAATACACGATTGCAAACCTGTCCATCTCGGCTGATCTGAACCTTCTTGTTATCGTTCCACGGGTTCAAGAGTTGCTGTGTGTGTTGGAAGGGAAGAATCTCTTTACGAACCCACTCCACACTGAACACGCCTCCTAAACCGGCTGAACCCCAGTCCAGACATCTCTCACTGCTGATCTCGGATGTCATGCGGGCATAACCCTACCATACCAGAGAAAGAGAGGAAAAAACACGGTTTGGGAAAAAATGCCCCTTTAGAGAATCGCTTCTGTAAAGCTCAGTGGTTCAGCATTGCATTAGCTGTGGGTTCAAACCCAGGGTACACACATGTAAACCTTGATGGGCTGTGTATTGAACTCATGATACGATATGTATGTTCTCGATGCAATGTTAAATGGTACTGTAAATCTTGTCGATATATTGCCCGCTTTCCTATTTTGGGAAAATAATAGGATATCATTTCAGAAAAGCTGTCATTGAGAACACACCACCATATGCAAACTAAATGTGTGACTGTTTAAGTTTAGAGATAAGACGAATGCTATCTAGTGGTCGGGATGTTAAGTCCAAATGAAACAACTGTAATGAATCTTGTATGATTTTAATTTTAAAATATGCTTATTGCATTTTATTTTGTATTATCAATACAGTATTGCCAACCATGAAACTCACATGCACCAATATTTTCTTGCACCCCTTATATCTTGTAATTCACTGTGAGTCGTTTTGGCTAAAAGTTGCTGCAAAATGCATAAATGTACATTTTTTTCATGTTTTATTTGTACCAGCATTCTGGATGCAGATTGGTCAATATAGATATCCAGTTGACATATCACAAACTAGATTTACTAATGCACAGAAAACACTTTTGCCCTAATATTTGTATGTATTCAAAAAACGGTAACACTTTATTTTACGGTGTCTTTGTTACACATGCTACATGTAATTATTATAGTAATAACAGTTAATTATGCATAATTACATGCAACTAACCCTGAACCAAACCCTAATTCTAACCCCAACCCTATAGTAAGTACATGTTGTTAATGATTATTACTTAAATGTATAATTACACTGTAACAGTGACGCCGTAAAATAAAGTGTGACCCAAAAAACTTTTAAATTATGAATTAACCCCTTAACTGCCACCCCCCCTATAAATGTGGGTTGAAAAGTTGATGTGCACCTTTAAATGAATATAACTCTGGCATTTTTTGGACTAGAAGCTTGATCTTGTTTTAAAGAAGACACTTTAAAGTTTTTGTCTGGAGGTGATTAAAATATATAAAAAATACTTACAGTGGTTTAAATTTGAATATGTATTTTATATTTATATAAAATCATCCACATGCAAATGTTTACACCCAAAATTTTAAAAACATAAAGCCAGAAGTTTCAATTAGTTCTGATCCAAATTTCAACTTAAAATAGCAAAAAATTAGGTTTCTGTCGCACTTTTAGTGGTTTTACCAACAAAGACCACTAGGTGTCAATGGTTTGCAGCATACTCTTGTCACAAATTAATAAATAACTGTCACTGCATTATTATCACTGCTAAAAGGTTTTGAAATATGAAAACTACATTCTAAGAGCTTTCCAATGCTATATAGACGGTTAAATGGGACGCACGCGCGTCGTCGCAGTTACACATCTGACCGAAACTTGGTTTCTGTATGATTCATGGTCTGCTTAGTGAATAAACTGGACTCTGGAACAAATACCTTGTCGTAATAACAAATGGTTTGGCGATCATGGATCACCGCTATGTGAAGGGAGGTTTGGCAGCCGATCTGCAGTTAAGATTGTATATATTATATAGTATACATTATATAGTTTTTGATACGCTTTAGAACTAAGGTTTTGCTTGTTATCAGAAATAAACTACTAGGATTCTGTTGATTCTTTGCAGAGTTTACCAGAAGTTACGTTTGTTCCACAAATGCCATTTGTTTATGTTGTTTCTGCTGAAACGGTCTATATTTCATGATTTTACTAAAGTTTCACAAAATGCCTACCAGGAAAAATTTCTTCTAAAAATATATAAACATACATATCAAATGAAAGAACAGACCATCTGCTTTTAAACAAACAATAAACAAACTATCTATATTTACATCCTATTTATATATTTATTTCTGCTTATAAGCTCTTAAATATGAGTATTTTTCT
The DNA here is from genome assembly GCF_030506205.2 of Paramisgurnus dabryanus. Taxonomy (NCBI): domain Eukaryota; kingdom Metazoa; phylum Chordata; class Actinopteri; order Cypriniformes; family Cobitidae; genus Paramisgurnus; species Paramisgurnus dabryanus. The sequence goes on along the minus strand of NC_133341.1, from coordinate 31,630,047 downwards.
TCAAAAATACAATTTGATTTTTTTTTTAGCAAAAAGCTGAATTAATTGCATTTTTGTGAAGTAATTTTTTTTAAGAGTTCAGATTCAAAAATTAATAAAAAAAATTGTTTTAGTTTTTATAAATTGGGCCCATCTAGTGGATAACTGCTGTATTACAGATTAAGATAAAAACTCATCAGGAACATGTTTTTTCATGCAAATGTTTTCTCTTAATTGAAAAGATAACTTGCCAATGGCGGGGAAAAGGTAAAAAGGGGGGTGACCGTAAAGATGTTAAGTCACTCTGCTGTGTGTTGTGCCTGTATCAACAGTCTTTTGCTGTGTATATGATTAAGAAACATCTCACACCATAAAATATGAGATCAAACTGATACACAATGAGGAGGATATGTCAAGTCCCTGACCAAAATGAATGTTTCTGCTGTCCTTTGAGCTGTCCTTAAAATACAGTATATCAGTAAATTTTTTTGTCTCAATATGGACAGCAGTAATGTCTTTTTGTAAGGTATTTTTTATAAAAACTACTTAAATGTCTTAATATTACTAAGGATTAGTCCTGGATTAATCTAAACCCTGTCCAGGAAACTGCCCCAATAATTGTGAAGCAACTCTTGCAAACAAGAACAATAAAAGCTACAGAAAAGTCATGTACGAAGGATTGTTTTAAGTGTAAATATATATATTGAGAAAATCAGACCTGGAAGTGTCCAGATCCCTGTACGGAGAAGATGAGGAAAACAGCGCTGCTCTCCAAGAAGGCTCGGTTCAGTTTCTGTTCATTGTTTGGTGTGGTGGACCAGATGCCTTTCTTCTGAGACAGCTCAATGTTCTTCATATTGCTGCTCTTCATGATGAAGTATCTCAGACACGCTCGCGTCTGTCTCGGCGACGAGCACTAGATTACATCCATATGAGCAAAGATTCATTGATTTGTAGCATTGATGAGTGAAATCAAACTTTGATGCTCCTAATCTCATGAATTACGGGATTTCAGACAGGGTCGCAAATCATGACATACTGAATGTTATTTAATCAAAATTTGTGTAGGTTTGGAGTTGAAATGGCAGATACCTTTCCAGAGGACAAGAGGCCTGCAGAGGGGCTGTTGAGCAACGGGCTGCTCGCACTTTTAAAGGGCAAGTGTTCCTCTCCCAGACGCTTCGACTGATGGGTTTTCTCTCTGTGAGGTTTTGCTTGAGACACGTGAGAGGTCAGACGAGGCGATCTGCAGGAAAACAAATCATCGCAACATCATCACATGACCTCAGGTCTTGATTGTGAACATCACATTGAAATCTCCCTCACCTGTCCGGGCTGCTCAGCTCGCCAGCGCCCTGCTGTAGATCCGCTGCGCTCCTTCGACCTGCGCTGCCGCTCTTCCAGGATGAGCTCTGCGGGCTGTCGTCAGAGTTCATGGGTCGAGGTCTCTGTCCGATGCCGGTGGGCTGCTGAAGACCCGCCGTCTGTTCTTCGGCCGACAGCACCGACACCAGCGTTCGGATGGTGGCCTCGTCCAGCTGAGAACTGGCCTTAGACGGAGCTCGAATCCTCCTCAAAAACAAACTCTGCCATCGCTGTCTAAGGCCGAACACCAGCTTGGCCGTCTTATGTGAGACACAAGACAGACACCAACAACAAATTTTATTATTTGTACAATGCAAAGTCAATGCAAAGATGTGAATTGTGCTGGGTGACGTGACTAAGGTCATTTAAACTCAAGTGGGTACTTCGTATGATGAGTTGTAACGCAAGCCAATCAGCGAAGAGCTTATTGACATGTTCAGTAGAGGAGAGCATTATAGCCGTCTGTGGGCACCCCAACATTTATGACACAACATCTTCATATAAAGACCGAACAAAAAACAAGATATCTTGGAGAAAAGTAGGTGAGGGAGGTGGTAAATTATGAAAATGTGTGACCTCATCATGTGATAATTTTATTTGTGCGAGTGACGCGCACAACAAGTGATCCTGTGATTGCGCAAATAAAAAAACGAATTGTAAATGCGTCCAATGGAAACTTCTCATTCACTCCCATATATCATAAAAACGTTTTTTTTTACACTTGGGTGACGTGGTTTTTCAGGCAAGTTGAAAAAGGAATATGACACAATACTGTAATCATAATTTTTTCGCATTTTACAGGTGTCCTGATGTGCGTAAAAGTCACATGATCGTTCTTTAAATATGGTGTGGTATGTTTGATTGGTGGACAAAACAGAAGGTGTGTTCGACTTTATGTGACATCACAAGAACCATCAAGTGTGTGACATTAAAAAACAGCGAGAGCGATTCAGGAGTCGACTGCTTTGTGTGTTTTTGAGTCCCTCTCAAGGTATTTTGATGTCATTCGCATGTCGGTCTGCGTGGTGCCGTATGAAGTCGAATACACCCATGGCCTTTTCGAATGACTTATCGTGAGACAACAAAGTTACCTTTTAGTCGCATAACATCCGTTAATTGAAAAGCAGTCTTATAGGTTTTTTGTTGACATTAAGAAAATAACGCTAAAGTTTTGTGCAAATCGTAACATGGAAATGCAGCTAGTGATTCGAGCGCAAACTGCCCCGCATGATTTCTTGAATCGCTCTTGCTGTACTTTAAAGTTTTAATGACATCAAAACCGACAATTCTTATTTTTTTATGTAATTTTGATGTGTTTATTTTAAAAAGTCTCTTTATTCATGTGCCCTCATAAACTTCAATCAAATTCTGAAAATGTACTTCCGCCCCCTTGTGGCAGACATTCTCTGATGACGGCGGGAGCCGCCCCCTCCACTGTCAGTTTGCTGCCAGTTCAATTTTGAAATCAAACGCCTACTTTTTTATATCCAATCAAAGCACACTGAGGAACACAAGCCACGCCCATTATTTTCCTTGCATGATAATCTGTTTCACTCAGAAATAAGCCACAACACGGAAGTCGATCGTGCCTTCTTGTTCACATGGATTTTAATGACATCCGACTGTTGGCCTGCGCGGCGTTGCATCGAGTTGAACGCAACTAATACAGGGTTCCCACACCTTCATTAACTTCAAATTCAAGGACTAAATGTGGGGACTAGGGATGCACCGATACCGATACTGGTATCGGCCTCGATACCACATTTTCTAAAGTACTCGTACTCGTTAAAAGTCCCCTGATACCTGGAATCGATACCACGGTTTGAGAAATGTCTATGTTTGAGCGGCGTGTAAGGGGTTAATGCCTCGTGTTGTCCAAAGAGGCAGAGTTTACAACAAACTGGAAAACTAGTCCTTTGTTTTTTTTGTTAAATTATATGACTAAAGCTGTTACCTGTACATTTAAATCATGTTTTTTTTATTAAGTACTCGGTATCGGCAAGTACTGAAATGCAAGTACTCGTACTCGTATTCCAAAAAAGTGGTATCGGTGCATCCCTAATGGGGACGCATTTCAACTGATAGCAATGTTACATCGTGTTATCTTTTAAGATACATTGTTACAGTTCCCTTTTGAGGGAACTCGCGCTGCGTCACTGCGGTGACACTTTGGGGACACCTCCAGGGGTAAGTGCGTCTGAATGTGTATATCAAATTCAACCAATAGTGAGGCTTAATGACAAAGACAGGGTGACGGGGGAGCCAGGAAGTATATCTCAAAATATTGACAAAGATGGCGTTACAGGGAAGCAGGAAGTATGGCAAGGGAGACGCAGCGTCTCGTTCCCTTCTCAGGGAAAGCACTTTCAATGACCTGTATCTATTTATGCAGATTTTCAAAAACTTCAAAGGGCCTTGATTCCCCCCCCAGATTCACAAACTTTCAAGGACCCGTGGGAACCCTGTTATATCAGGTAAAATCAGCTATAATATTTTAATCAGAAATACGTCATTAAAGCCGATTGTCAGTCTAAATATAACTTTGGTTTGGTCCCAGATTTTTAAATGATAATCAGAGATTTGTTTGAGGGTTTCAATGAAGTCAAACCCACAACCACAGTAAGAAAGACTCTTACCTCCTGATCCAGATTAAAGTTCACCCACTCGTCAATCTTGATGCTGGTAAGATGAGCACCTGACCGATCCTCCATCTCACTGTCACTGCTTTCATTCACACCATCACCTGCTGTACACAGTCACATTTACGGTGAGTAGCTCTAGTTTCGAATTATCCATATCTTTCAGAAAACTGGCACATCTGCCTCTGAAATCATCAATAATATTATAGCCGTTTTCACGAACCAATCAAATCTTAACAGAAAATAAGCCCTGCCCTTCACTATTTGCCTCACTGTACGGGAGGTGATTGATTTCTGTGAGGTACCTCCATCGTAAGCTGTGGGCTCCTGTAACGCTGTGCTCGGGAGTCTCGCACATCCTCCAAATAAGGCCAAGGTCAGAGGTGTGACAGCGGAGCAGCACTTGATGCTGGCGATCCTATGAGCTCGGGTCATCTCATCATAAATCAGCCAATCGGTGGGCAGGGACTCCACTGCTGCTGCCTGACCATTGGCTGGAGGAATCTGGTCATTGAATTAAATATGGAAGAACAGATGAGATAGGTCAACACAGACAACCACCGTGTCAATCATCTTTTATTTCCCAAAACACAGGACCGAAAGATATCTTGAATCTCTGACCTTCTTGTACTGCGGCTGACTCAGGACAGAGGTCGGATGAAATCGGACATTCTTCTCTTTGAATCCCATGAGGGTCAGGTTTTCGCGGTTCACGTGGATCAGGTTGGGATACATACCGGCGACCAGCGCGGCCTTTACTATGGCCCAGTTCTCAGAGTTCAGATTAACATCGCGAATGTCTCCGCCTCCTCGTGCTCGTACGAAACCTGCGCAAACAAATTTGAGCAACATTCTGGTCTCCAGCATCAACTTAGTTCAGCTGTAAATATTGCAGGCGTACCTGTAGCTCGCAGCTGACCCAGGAGCTGTGCTCTCATCCCTACGATGATCTCCATGGTGGCCTGAGAGAGGAAGTTCTTCTCACAGAAAGCTCTTTCCCATCCATCACTGCGTGCCTTCTGCCAAGCCTGTATCACCGGAAGAATATTCATTCACGATGAATTTCATAATTGATTATTATGGTATTAGTTGTTGCAGCCCTACACCGTACTCTCTCACCTGAAATGCTCTGAGCAGAGCCATGTGGTCGCTGAAAGTGTTGGCACAAAAGCGTTTCCTGCACAGCATGGCCAGTCGCTTCTGAGAGGCCTGCGTGGGCAACACAAACGGATCTCTGTGGGCCAGCGTGCAGGCGATGGTGAGGATGGGATCCAGACACTTCAGAACCACGGCACACAGCACCATCTTCCCCAGATGAGGCTCCACGGGCAGGTCAGCGAGGTGATAACCCAACTCAGTCAGGTCCTCCCAGGGGTCCATGGCATCGATGGTCTGGTGGAGGTGGTGGTGAAGTTGACAGAGACAGGAAAGAAGAAAAATGCAGATTTGATCTGATATAAATAGCAATGATGGCATCTTTTAGTCGTCCAGTGACAGTCAGTGATGTTGATAATGATAGGTTTGAAGAAAAAGTGTCTGACCTTGAGCATCTGTACAGCGTTTTTAACTGCGTGTAGGTGTGGAGGTTCAGGTGCTTTGGACAGAAACTCAGCGATGGAGCAGGTGATGGGAGCCAGAAGTTTAGTATGCAGACAGAGCTCCTGAAAGACAAATAGACTGACTTAAACCTCTTGTTTTTACAAAACATATTACTCGTACAAACTACTGTGCTCTGATATCTGGAGCTCAATGCATTCGGTGTGCATTTTCTGTATGCTTAAAATTCATGGATGACATTTGTCTATTATGTGCAATGGGCAACCTTCAGGTCTCTGTCATGAATCCAACACAGAAGTGAGTCAATCCCATAGACCTCCAACTTTACAGCAGAAAAAATATTTACAACCTGATACAAAAAGAGTTTTTGGTCTATATAAGAAAAAAACTGTAAAGGGGGGTGAATTTTTTTTGCAACTCATCTTTTTGAATGATATTAAGCCTTAGGGGGCGTGCACACCAAAGCTTGTTTTCATGTTTTCAATTGATTCCAATGGAAACTCGGCATTTTTCAAATTAGCCAGCGCTCAGCGGTTTTTCCGCGCTCGGCGCTGAGCGTATAGAGTTGAAAGAGATTCAACTTTGGGTGAAAAGCTCCGCTCATCAATGTCAGTTCTCACACGGCCGTCCAATCACAGTGAAGGAGGGGCGGGACAAGTATCACAACAACCAACCGGCTCACAGCTCAAGTATCACAGCTAAAAAACGCTTGCAGCTGGCAATCGGTGTCCTCCAGGGATTTTCAGCCACGTTTAAAACTTTTGGTGTGCACAACCCCTTAAAGTTCTGCATAATTAAGGGCGTGGCCACTTGAGTGACAGGTGAATTGCCACTGCTGTCACTACCGTCACACTACGTGGGCGTGTATTCAGCAACCATGCACCTCAGCTCCACCCACGTACCGCCTCTTTGCCCGTTTTTGGTTATCCGGGAGTGACCAGTCCTTCCAGAAAAACAAATTTTTTTGTGATTGTCGGGGACAAAAATTGTTGAACTTGCGGCACGTTTTCTTAAAAAATGCGATGGAATATGCAGGATATTTATGCAATGAAATTGCGGGAATGCCAAATTTGCAGAAACTTGCTAAAACTGTTTGCAGCTTTTGATTGATGTTCACGTCACGTAATTACGTCACTTCATAACATTCCCGTGACAACAGGAGACATGGCTGCGCATGTGTGAAGTAAATGCAACATTTTTCTACATTCTACTAAGATATGACTTTATGCTACGAAAATGCGAGGATTATGAAAGAAATGCAAGCCCAGCATATTTTGCGAGCAGAAATCTGTAATTTGGGCGGTGTATTTAAAAAATGCAGCCCCCGCATAAATATGCAAACTTTGGCTGATTATGCATTGAATCATGCGATCGCATAATCACGGTTTTCTGGAGGGACTGAGTGACGACGCGCTCAATGGCGACGTCAAGTTTAAAAATTTTACTTTAGAAACCTACGGCTGATGTCACGGACATTACGTGCATGTTTTATACCGTCTTTGATTATCACCCCATTGCAAGTTTTACAGAAAACAAATCCAACTTTATTATGTTACTGACTGTTGTGTATGTACCTGCAGTGGCATACGGAGCAGCTGAGGAACCTGATGTTCCAGCATGTTCTTGAATCTCAGCCGGCTGAAGAGGTGGAAACTGATGCCTGGTCTACAGCGACCCGCTCTACGTAACAAACACACTGTTACAACAAAACCTCACGTACTGTACATCAAATACACTAAGGTAAATCACACAAAAACTGTCAGGCTCGTATACATGACAGACAAAAAAAATGTAGTAATAAGGAAAAGAACTTCTAACTTATACAAGGTGACCAACCTGCCCTTTCTTTGCAAAGCGCTTGCCTTCGATATCCAAACCATCTTCAGCATGGTCACATTATTGAGAGCATCATAGGCCTTCTGTACCAAAATACATACAGTAGTGTTTTTCATTTTTATAAATAATACCCTATTAATATTCACAATACAGCAAATGTCTTGGTAACGAAACACAGTACAGAATAATGCAAACTAACCTCTTTAACTTTTCCAGAGTCAATAACAAACACCACATCATTGACCGTGATGCTGGTTTCTGCGATGTTAGTGGAGAGAATCTAGATAGACAGAGATATATTTATAGAGGACACAGCAGAGAAATGGTTGTGCGAGCTTTGTGATGTGTGTGTGTGTGAGAGAGATACGCACTACTTTGCGAACACCTTTAGGAGTATTATTCAGAACTTTCTTCTGATCGGATGTTTGCATGCTTGAGTGCAGAATGAACACCTGCAACCTGTCAAAATTTGTCAAATAAATAAACACACATTTTTGAACACATAAGTCACACAGGTATCTGTAGCAATAGCCAACGATACATTGCATGGGTCAAAATTATCAACTTGTTATGCCAAAAATCATTAGGATATTAATTAAAGATTATGATCCATGAAGATATTTACTAACTTTTTGACTGTAAATATATAAAAAATGTATTTATCATTAGTAATATGTGATGCCAAGGACTTCATTTGGACAAATTTAAAGGAAAACATCACCATTTTTCTATATTTTACTATGTTCTTACCTCAACTTAGACGTATTAATACATACCAATCTTTTTTTCAATGCGTGCACTTTTAATCTTTGTACAGTGCATTGTGCCTGTATTAGCATTTAGCCTAGCCCTATTCATTCCTATGGATCCAAACAGGGATGAATTTATAAGCCACCAAACACTTCCATGTTTTCCCTATTTAAAGACTGTCACATGAGTAGTTACACAAGTAAGTATGTAAGCACAAAATAAAACTTTTGTTTGGAGCCATAGGAATGAATGGGGCTAGGCTAAATGCTAACACATTCAACACTGTACAAAGTGCACGCATTGAAAAAAGATAGGTATGTATTAATTCATCTAAGTTGAGGTAAGAACATTGTAAAATATTGAAAAAACTGTGGTGTTTTCCTTTAAAGGCGATTTTCTCAATATTTTGACGTGGATTCCCTCAGATTCCAGATTTTCAAATAGTTGTATCTCTGCCAATATTGTCCTATCCAAACAAATCATACATCAAAATCTTAAATTCGACACACCTTTGCTGGTATTCTGTAAATCTTTTATCGTCAAAAATGATGCGGTCTCTTAAAGAGACAATCTCATCATAGCCCGGCAGGAATATCAATACCGCGCCTAAAAACATAAGACAAAACATAACATAACATTATCATAGAGAAACCTGATCATGCAAAAATCATGCAGACATCCTTAACCTCCCGTCTGTGTAACTTTTAGGGGGATCTCTATATAACTATATTATCAGAGGTGTATAAAGACCTTATATACTGAACTGTATTACTTTAATTACCTTAGAATGAGCCGTTTTTATCTACATACACCACAGGTTGGTTGCAATTCGCAATCTCACCACTAGATGGCAAACTAAAATCAACACACTAGACCTTTAACTCTTTCCCCACCAGCATTTAAAAAAATAAAAAAAGTTGCCATATATACATTTACACAAATGTTAGATGGCTAGCTAACTCTGTACATCATTGCTTGAAAATAATGACGGTTCTTTGTTCATAATCATAATGCATATATTTAAACGTAAAATAAGATGATTAAAGGCAAGGCGGTGGCTGACTGACATACTTTAAGACATTTTTTAGCATTTTGTTAATAGACGGCCTACCCCGGAGTATCCCAATCCAATTGCGGCTCTCCTGGGGTTAGTTCTATAAGCGGGAGAATATTGTAATTGCAAAGTGGTCAGGCTGATGTCTTGTGTTTATTCCACTGTTTGATTTATAATTATTAGATTATTTTCACAAATTTCACTTAACCCTGCTGTGAATGAACAAAGCTGTGACTCAATTTGTGTGTTTTCCATCTGAATGGTCAGCATGAGGCGGCTGCTGATTGCACTGAGAACCAATGTTATAGGCTTTGGTTTCAATTTTGATCAAATTATTTTCGAATCGGTTACATATTATGTCATGGATAAATCCCTTGAATGCATACTGCAGGCCCTTTTGTCTTGCTCTCTCAGATATTTCACCTGTTTGCCAAAAATGACTAATTATCCCCTTGGGAATGTCTGACACCGGTGCATACATACTGTAAAAGACTTGACAGGAGCAAAAGCTTGACAGGCGTAGCAACAGTAACTAAGGAGGGCAGGGCTTAGCGAATGGTCAATTGATGAGTGAACTCGTCAATGGCAGGGAAAGAGTTAACATTATGCTGAACAACACTTAAAACAATGGCTCTAACCCTCATTGGAGCTCTGGCAAATGTTGAAGAGCAGATGTAAGATGAGGTCCAGGTCGACTCTCTCATCATCAAAGCTGTGATGATACGCTTTGAGCAGCTCCTGGTCTTCCGAGCTCAGATCAGAACCAGCTGTCTGATCCAGAGACGACTCGTCCGGCTGACCCGCTTCAACACACCCCCTGTACCAACAAGCAAGAACAACAGTGTCTCTACAGATCCACATCCAAATTAGACAATCATAAGTATGGTCTTATTTAGGAAACAACATCCTGTGTGAGTATGACAGATTTGGCTTTAAGAGACAAGTGCAGTGCTCACATGTGAGACTCCAGGAGATCTACAGCCTCCGATTGATTGAAATGTTTGGCCCAGTCGAGAGCCGTCCTAAAATACAAACACACATAACGCATTTACATGTACTTGATGTAACTTAGATATAAGGCCGGCCACACTACTTTAAAAGGATCATCAGCGATCATGATCAATTTAAATAAGTGAACAGTGCCCCAATGTCAAGTGACCTAGGGTCCCTATCAGTGCCCAAACTTGCATACACAATATACTGATTCACAACCTTAGTTCTGCTGAACACAAATTACTTCCATAGAATAATTTTTTTCCTATTATAGAAGTCAATGGTGCCCCAGATCTGCTTGGTTACAAACATTTTTCAAAATATCTTCATTTGTGTTCAGCAAAACCAAGAAATTTATACAACTTGAGGGTTTTTGGATGAACCATCCCTTTAAGACTAAGAGTTTGCCAGATGCATAAACGTGAATGAAAAAAACAAAAACACGTGATACGCCCGCTTTAAACAATGTCAGGTAAATTTTAAAAACTCAGCAAGTATTCGTTGAATTTCTCACCAGCCGTTTGAGGCTTTGATGTTGACGTTGGCACCCATACTTAAGAGCTGCTCCATCTGACTGAGAAAGCCTCTTCCTGCGGCCACCATCAGAGGAGTGGCACTGGTCTCGCTGTGTCTGTAGTCCACTGAGAGAACACAACCACATCAGATTTACCATAGTAAATCTCACCAGTAACGGCAAGACGTGATTGAGTTCAATACCGCTGATGTTTTCGTTCAGGATGAGATTGAAGAGTTGCACGAAGGTGTCCGCATCTTGCTTCAAGAAAATCTCGGAGATGCAGGTGTCCATTTCCCTGAGCAGCCAGGGCTCTAGTGTGGCCACGTCTTTTTCGCTCTGAAAAAATACACAATGTAAGACATATGAAAGAACTTTCCACCAATGGTCAATGGGTTTTACGTGATAAATACGAATGCAAAAAATACCAGCTGGCTGAAGACACTGTCCCCTCCATCATCCAGGAGATCACTGTCCTGTAGGACACAGGTGGACGGCTTTTCCCTCGGACACTCGCGCTGTAAGACCGTCGGACGGGCGTCACACCATTCTGTCAAAGACATCTGCTGCTTCGCCTCTGCACAAACATCAGGCTTAATAAAACAACTGCTTCGCTTATACCTGCATCACTCGACTATAAGAATACATTTATTTTACCTCTCTGCACCTCCTTCTTGTATTTCATCATCTCTTTGTTTGCATAGCCTGTTGTCCTTAGGATATCTTCAAGGAAGAGCTGCTTGACATCAAAAGGGCAACCTTTGACTTCAAACACAACACAAACGCATTTAAACATCATCGGCAAGCTACGCAAAAGATGTTCATGTTATAATTATACCGTATACTTACTGTAAACAACAGGAGGTGCTTTAAAGTATCTAACGAAGAGACTGACATCCAGAGCGGCGCTGGACAGGATGAGTTTCATTGAGGGCATCTTATTAAGAACGTCCTTCAGCTTAGTGAGTAAAAAATCCGTCAGACCGTCACGCTCGTGAACCTCGTCCTAAAGGAGCAAAAACAAGGATAATGCCGATTAGGTTCTTATGAGAGATCGATGATCCAGACAAACATTCTCATAGTGGCGCTCACCACAATAACGTGTGTGACGGTGGATAGGGCGTCGTCTCCGGCCATCAGTGTTCTCAGCAACACTCCACTGGTGCAGAACGTCAGGAGGGTTTTGGGGGAAACCCTGCAAACCAACAAAAAAGCCACAAGCAAAAGTTCGGTCAAAAAATAGATATAACAAAATCGGGCACGGCGACTACTGTGAATGGGAAAAATTTAACACTCAACATGACGGCGTAAGTCCCAACTTCCAGTAAAAAGAAACAAATGGAAAATTTAGATTTATAAGAAGAGTCGATAAAAGAAATAACAGATATGAAGACTACGTGTCATCATAGCTTTTAGTGGGTTTTATTGGAGCACCTGCTCTCCAGGCGGATCTGATAACCGACGGTTTGTCCGATCTTCTCCCCGCGTTCAGCCGCCACTCGCTCCGCTACAGCAATGGTCGCCAGTCTCCTGGGCTGAGTGCAGAAGATCCGACAGGGAATTTCATTCCGGCTGCAGTCATCCAGAAGAAACTGGGGGATCTGAGATACACGCACAAATATGAGGTCCCTTTACACCATGTACTTATCTTACTAATGTCAACACAGAAAGCCACTTCTGTAACACGACACACTTCAGTCAACACAATTTTCTATAGCATTTCACTTTTGTGCAGCACACTGTGATGTCTGATTCATTGAAACCCTTTAATTATGGTGATTATTTTTTTAATTAATCTGTCAAATGGACAAGGCGATCAACAACCTCGTTCACACAGCACTTTGATCCCAGAAAAATTCAGTAAAATTGGCAGAAAGTATTCTTTGTGAACACAAACACATCCCGTAAATGTTCTGGGACCGCTTCCCTAAAGGGGAGCTAGTAACATTGCCATAACATTTACAGAAAACGTCCTGTGTGAACAAATGACAGGCGTGTTACGAAGTTACGGTTTAGCTCTTTAGGATTCAAAATCTTTATGGTATGTGTGTGAATGCACGCACAGACTCCGGAAAATATTTGGGAGTGTAAATAAGCCAAAATCAAACGATCCTGGGACAAATCCTGGATGCATTTTCCATGTATTTAATTTCTGTGTGAAAAGGGCTTACCTGAACTTAAAAGTCATTTGTCTGAATCTTGAACTGACTCATTTAAATGACTCACTACAGACACAAATGAATGGCGAACATTACATATTGTGTCTTTAAAGCACTTTAGTAAAATGTGCTTTTAGTCTAATTTCTGTCAGAGTTTTAATAACTGTAGGGGGCAATGTTTGTTGTAGAAAAATTTATTTAAAAAATCTTATGGTGCATTCACACCAGCCGTGGTAGAGGCGGCAAAAACGAGCTATTCGTGCGTAGTTGGTCGCTTGAACATTTTGAGTTTACGAGCTTCATTCGCGTGTGAAATTCTAGTCATTCGAGACATTCACACAGAAATTCGCTTCATGGGAGGGGCTTCTGCGACTCTGCTGAGACTCCGCTTGATTCCTGTAATCACGTTACTACTACAGCAAGGTCAGATTTTTCAACTCATGCATTTCCCCGTGACAACGCTCAATTTGAGCAGAGAGCACCATCCGCGCGTACCGAACCGCAGGATGCCTATTCGTGTCTTTGAATTGACTTAACATGTATATCCGAGTAAAACGGCTTTTGAAATAAAAAAATGAGGGTGGGACTTGAATTCGTCCATCAAGATCTGATTGGATCGTTCGAAGTTGGGTCATGTTGCTATTTGCTAATCGCTGCGATCTTTTCCCGGGGCCTGTCCAACTGCCATACCCCATGACCAGAAGAAAAGAGAGATCATTTCGAGGAGGGAAGGAGATTTGCGTTTTTAATTATGAGGGCACGTGAATTTTTTTTTAAATAATGAAGCTCACAAATAAGTCATTTGTAAAAAAAATACTACAATATTCCTAAACAAATTACAGTTTTTTATTTCAATTTTATTGCGACTTTAACATGATTGGTTCATGTTTTATTCAAGGAAGCTGTCATGATGACCCTTGCTGCAAGATCCAGCAGAAAACATTAAGACATTAAAATCTAGAAGTTCTCACCTGTGTGGTTTTACCTGACCCAGTTTCACCCAAAACCAGCACAACCTGGTTCTCCTTGATGGTCTGTACAATCTCATTCTGTCGCTCATACACAGGCAGCGCTCTCCGAAAACCATCCAGTTCAGACGGGCCGCGTTTCTGAGGAACCTGAGAAATACCGTGACTCAGACGACCGCTGGTTCTGCTCTTACCATCTGGAGGAAAAAGATCAACGGCTGAGGTGAGAACACACAGAATTTAATGATCCATCATCCAGGCACACAAACCGAATTCACAGAAACTCACCACCCGTGTCTGAAGAGGTGTTTCTCTCTGTTCGTGGCAGCAGTTCTGTGCGCTCCTTACTGCTGATGGGGAATCTATGCAGAAGGTTTCCTACCACGTGTTTGGAGTTGTAAGTGAGGTCACAGGTCATGACAGAGCGAGCCATCTCGGTCCCATCTTTCTTTCTCACCGTGAGATATCGACTATTGCCTTTTCTTAAACGACAGTTTACAAGAATTTTCTAAAAACTATAAACAGTCCAGTGTATAATCTGAGTAAGGTCATGTCAGAGATTAAAATGAATGTAAAATCAAACTTTGATGCTTCTAATCAGAATTTGATTATGAGACTTTAGCCTAAATTTCACAGACATGGTCACAAATCAATTCTTCACGGTCGCCACATTTTCCATCTTCAACTTACCCTCGGCTTTTGGAAATGTACCCCAGAGATTGAGCAAGCCGGTGTATGAACGCTCGCTCGGTATTAGTCAGCGAAGAAGGAAAATCCAACTCTAAAAGACAAAAAAGCTACTACTTAAAATTGATTAAATGAGAAATTTAAGTCAAATCACAGGATGATGAAACAGTGTTGAGCTGAATGAATTTATTCAAACCTTTCTCATCACTGTGTAGGAATCTTTCCAGAGAGATATTGACAGCGATTTTAACCTCTTCATCAATCCTGATGTCTTTGAGCCCTTTAGCTTTCAGAGTCTGTTTAGACGCAGTCATTTTTGACTTTGGGGTTCCACCGTGCCGGAACATTTCAGCCTGTATGGATAAATACTATGTATGAAGTTGTTTTTCCTCCCAGGGTCTCTTGAAACACTGTCCAGAACATATACAAAGGGTGGTTTCCCGGACAGGGATTAGCTTAAACCACAACTAGGCCTTAGTTTAATAAGAAAATATAACTAGTTTCAACAAACATGCCGTACTAAAATATTACTTGCGTGCATTTTGAGGCAAAACAAAGGGCACTGATGTGTTTTAAGATATGTCAACAAATTGTTTTCAGTTTGGATAGCTCTTACATTTATTTTAGTCTAGGACCTGTCCGGGAAACCACCCCATAGTTTTATTATTACATCCATCTTCCTTTTTTTTTTTACATTTTTAGTATAAAGACATCTTGAGAGCAAATAATTGGCTTCATAATACAGCTCAGGGACAGTGTTGGGTGTAACTAGTTACTAAATAATTAGTAACTGTAATTTGATTAAGTTTTCCTTGAAAAATAATTGAACTAAATACGATATATGGACTGAACAATTATATATAATACAATAGCAGATTTAACATAAAAATTTAAAGTCTAATGTTAAAATGCTTGTTTTTATGGATCCTTCTCACTTTAAATACTTTGGTGATTTAATAAGAATAATGATAACACTATTACAGTTTACATTTCTCACGTTTAACTGGTTGGTTATTAGCATTAATTTTACTGAGATATTGGCTGTTTATTAATAATAAAAAGCACATATTAATGCCTGATTCTGCAAAACCTTATTCTACATCCTACCCAAGTCCTATCAATACCTAAACATAGCAACTACTTTACTAAGTATTAATAAGCAGTATTAGAGTATTAAAGTAGTTAATAGTGAGAATTGGACCTTAAAAAGTGTGACCAGAATAATTTATGTACTTTTATATGATTAATTCGAGCCATTTCAAGCCTACCTTGTATCATTTACTAAATAGGATTTAGAAAGTAATAAGTAATTTACTACTTTTTGGAGAGAGTCATTTGAACAGTAATCTAATTACAAGATTAAAGATGTAATATGTAACTAGAAATTATTACTTTTTTTGAGTAACTTACCCAACACTGCTCAGGGGTTTTCAAACTAGGGTCTGGGGGCCTCCAAAAGGTTCTCAGGGGTCCCCAGAATAGTTCAGATCAAAAGTTCATAGCATCATATAGTTTGAAAACTACCAAAATAGCTGATATTTGCCACAGTTTAACGTGTTATGTCATTTGTTATATAGTATTATATTACAATTATTAACATGACTAAAAAAGATAAACCGAACAGGATTAACAACAAAAGGAGAATGTCAGTATCCAAACATAATACACACAGAGCAGTGTAACTTACACAGTATATATATCACAAAAATACGCAAAATATAGATGTTTTTTATTTATTTATTGTTGAACACTCAATTTGGACAGAGGACAGGTAAATACAAATCATAACCATTTATTTATTGGTGTGATCTATGCAACGTTAAACTAAACGTACTGTGTTAGCGCTGCAGCTAAACCGTTTTATTTTACCCGCCAAAACTGTCTACCAGCAACATATTACTGAAAGATGCTTAAACACAAAAACCCTACTTAGTGTTAATAGTACCAAAATCACTATTGGTGTGTTGTGAGGAGAGAAATCTCTGATGTGCGAGTCATTCATTGAGTTAGCATCGTGTTACTGTTTAATTACAGCATCAGGTTTAAATGATCGCTAAGTGAACGTCTTACTTGTTTGAGGTTTGTGAGGTAGATGCCGTTTTCAGCTTCAGATGATGGTTATGATGAGTTATAATCTGTTTTCTGTCATAGATCTGTTTGTGTTTGTGTCTGCACAGAAACGAAACTGAGGCAGCGTCTGCCCACGCATGCGCAATAGCTCTGCTCAGATTCCCGGATCTACAAATCATTTTACTGACGTCTTTAACGTAACACGTGACTCATAGATCAGCACTTGTACATGTCATGGTTTCATCATAAAAAATATAATTCTTGATTTATTCTTTTACACGAAATTAATTTTTTATGTATTATATTAACTACTAAAATAATTACTAAAATATTTTTGGTTAATTAACACAGTATACTTTTAAGAGTAATATCATTTTATATGATGATATATATATATATTTTACTTAGTACATATATAAATAGGCCTTTTAAAAATATTAATTACAGAAAATTTTGGGGATCTGATAATAATAATAATAATAGCTAATAATAATAACTGAATTACAGTCAGTTATTATTAAACACCATCATAGTCTACATAACAAACTCAGAATAAGACAGAGTTAATAAAAAACTACAAGAATTGTATTTTTTTGGCTTACATGTTTGGAGATATAACAGTGCACTTTATTAAGTTAAGATTAAGACACAATATATATACAGAAAGATACTGATCTTATTTTTAAAGTAGCTGTAGCTTATAATGCATATTTGTTGTACTTAAATCAAATAAAGACAAGACCATTATGAAAAGAAATAAAAAATATAATAATTCAAAAAGTGTCATATTGTTTAACACAATGTAAATGTATTATTCAGAATGAATTGATGTGATCTATCTGAAATACCTTTATTATAGACATCTAAAAAAATTTGATTTCAGAGAATGACCAATGTCAACAAAGTAGCCTAAATTTCAATGAAGAGTGCCATAGCAATATTAGCATTAAATCTATAGTTGTCAGTAAGAACACTGTTAAAAATGTCTGTAGAAATTACAGTATTACTGCCGGCTGTTTCCCAGTAACTTACTGTAGATTTAAATTTATGTTATTTACTGGCAATGTGTTTATTCAAAGTTAAATAAACATTAAACATGTACTAAGTCTTTATTCTTAAAGAATAAAAATAAAATGCAAAGCATTTTGGAAACCAAAATCTGAAGGAAAAAAACACAGAAAAAGGTTGATGGGGATTTCTGGTTCCCAGAATGCTTTGCATGAGGCTGTTATTTTATAGTTTTATTCTGTAAAGACAAAGACTTGTTAATTTTTGATGTTTATTTAACTTTGAACAAACTGTTGCCAGTAAATAACATACATTTAAATCTACAGTAAGTAACTGGCAAACCGCTGCATAACTACAGCAACATTTTTACAGTAAAGAGTCTGATGCCATCGGACATCATATAAACATCATGGTGTTCATGTCAGTTTTTCCAATCGCTTTGTCCTCGCATGTTGACTGGATGCCGCTTTTGACGTCTCCATTTGGCCCGACGGTTCTTAAACCACACCTGAAACAACACAAACACAATAAAAAACATTTAATTTTAAACAAGTTTAAAAATGGGAATTAAAGTGTCCATTTAAGGAATGGCAGTGTAAATAGGAAACTGATGTCTTCAGTTTGAGGAAGGACTGAGTGAAGATGAAGAAGACCTGAATGCGTTTGGTCCAGGTAAGGGGCGGAGTCTGAAAGGCAGCACGCTGAATATTACACAAAGATCATAATTGAATATGCTTGTAATGCTTTTAAATTGTAGTTTTTTTTTGTCAGTTTCTATCATTGCAGTGTCAAGTTCTTCAAAATGAGTCTTAACATAAGACCCAAAATAAGACTCATGATCATTTTGGTATAACATTTCATTAGCAAATAAAAGTGTCAAATACAATGTGACATTTTACACATGAATCATGGGAAAACATAGAAACCCTCTTTAAATATAATAATGATGATTATTAAGAGAAGTTACCTCCACTCTTTCCTCTCGCAGGTGTGTCCGTTCAGCCAGCTGCTCTCGGGTGTTAATATCCGGGTACTGGTTCTGTTTGAAGAGTTCCTCCAGAGCGTCCAGCTGTTCCTCTGTGAAGATGGTTCGATGGCGACGGACCCTCTTCTGAATATGACCATCTGCAGAGGAGCAAGTGTCTGTAAATATCCTTTTACTCCAGACAACATGACAACCTGAAACATTCACACAAGAAGAAAAATCCTTAAGAATGTGTAAAAGTCATACTTTACACCAAAAAAAGTTTTTCTGTAGCTCAATCGGTAATAAGTTGGCAAAGCAAATTTCATGGGAACATAAATAATCATAAAGAGTCTGCCAAATGAATAAATGAAACATCAGGAGAAACATCACCCCCCTCCCTTTAAAAATATTATAAATATGGTTAATAAAACTTTTTAAACTAAATAAACTTACTCGCAGCTGTGTGTAAAATCTCTCCACAGTGTGAACAATAGCAGCAGTTCATGCAGGTGTGCACACGATGATCCATTTGATTCACTGATTCATGATTCATTGTAGATTTCTCCCCACACGGTTCTTCAGTGGAGATGTAAGCCTTTTCCAAGCTGGAAATCTTGGTGCTGTTTTCAAAGGCATCACTCAGGATGCTGTCGATAGTGAATGCGAAGCGTTTCTTGTCCGTATACACGCTCGAGTCCATGGTGTGAATTTTGTTGTTGCTGCATTTGTAACTGATGCTGAGCCAAATGCTTTTGCTTTGGTGGTGAACACCTTCATATAGAGGAGGATTTCTGTGTGTGTGTGTGTGTGTGTGTGTGTGTGTGTGTGTGTGTGTGTGTGTGTGTGTGTCTAACCCCCATTTACCAAATAGATTAAACGAAAGGAGACAAAACATAATCCCCCTATAGAGCCCATCCAGAAAAAAAAACATAAAGTGGCTGAAAAATCCCACCTAATCTGGGCAGTTTTGTAAAGGTGTTAGTAAGAACAGGAGATTCGGGTAATCTGGCTTTGGCTGTCAGAAAATCAGATTTCACTGTATCAAATGAGATGTACAGAGACCTTAAATCCTCATTGTGCGGTCAAAGATAAATTGGCTGTATTATGGGCTTGGATGTCAACAAAGACCAGGTCATCCAGGAGCTTTATCATCGGCTTGTGCATTAGCATGAAATTTAGCTCGCAGAGACTTAAGCATTCATGATAATGTATTTTGTCCTTGATCTTAAAAATATATATTTCACTGTTATGTGTTCTTTAAGGGTAAATGTTAAAGAACAGCTTTAAATTAAAGGGGTCATAGCGTATAATGTTAAAGACTTTTTCAATATTTAACTGCTATAATTGGGTCCCCAGTGCTTCTATCAACCTAGAAATTAAAAAAAAATCAACTCAGTAACTTAGTTTTGGTGAACCATTCTTTGCAAGCATGTGAAAAAATAGATATTTTAGATTTCACCTGTTTCACGTAGGCAACAAGTCTTATTAACATAAATACCACTCCTTAATCTGCACTATCCAACCACGGCACTGCCTTATAGTAGAGAGAGAGAGAGAGAGAGAGAGAGAGAGAGAGAGAGAGAGAGAGAGAGAGAGAGAGAGAGAGATAGAGAGAGAGACACACACCACCATTATGGCGATCAGTGTTTGCATTTCATCAGCTCATTTGCATTTTAAAGGACACACCCAAAAACTGCACATTTTTGCTTGCTCCTATAAAATGGCAATTTTAACATGCTATAATAAATTATGGGTGGGGTATTTTGAACTAAAACTTTACACATGTACTCTGGGGACAACAAAGACTTATTTTAAATCTTTAAAAAATTTCATAATATAAGCTCTTTAATGAATAATGCCTTGTTCTGTGTATATAAAAATAGTGTTAATACTCTCATATTTATGTCTCATATTTATACAAATTTCTATTTTTCTTTTATTGGTTGTTGTAAATTGTGAGAACACAAATGTAAAGAAAAAATGAAAGAACAAAATAATGCTTAACCTCCTAAAACCTGGGTGTTCACATATGTGGACGTCACATTTTTTTTTATAATACTTAATTCTGTGTAACTTAAACTTGTTGTACACAAACATGGCCAATTACACTGCTTCATGTTCAAAGAAAAATATTTGGTTATTATATTTATTGGTTCTTCCTATAACCCCAAAATAGCTGGAAGGAATCTGAAAAAAAACAAACCAAAGCTCGGGACTTAGGAGGTTAAAGGTGCAGTGTGTAAATTTAGTGGTGAGGTTGCGAATTGTAATTAATGGCTCAGTCCACTGCTCTTCCCTCGCTTTTGAAACGCATAGAGAAGCTACAGTAGCCACCACCAGAAAAACTATGCATCGACTGATTCAAATTAACAAAAAAGTTTGTCCGTTAAGGGCTTCCGTAGAAACATGGCGGAACAAAATGGCGACTTCCATGTAAGGGGACCCTTAGTATATCTAGATAAAAACATCTCATTCAAAGGTAATAAAAACATAATGGTTCATTTTTAAAAGGTCTTTATACACCCATGATAATATACTTTTGTATATTATTTAGCATTTCTGTCAAGGAATCCTTTTAAAAATTACACACTGCACCTTTAAAGTAATTAAGAGTAATTGTACAGTAGTTTTTATAATTTAAATTTATGATGCTCAAATGCAAGCTATATTTTTTTTCAAGGTAACACATAGATTCTAAGCGATGTCCTGACACTGTCTTATCACACAAACACACATTCATGTCTCATTTTTGACAAAAAGTCTCAGAAAGGCAAAGCTATTGTACACGTTCTATTCACTCTCAACAAATCCCCTGTAATCATACAAGACCGTATAAATGTTTTTCATCAAGGAATTAATGGATTTTCAAAATCTGTCTAAAGCCACACAGATAAGGAGGATAAAAGTAGATAGAAATAAACAGCGTCTGTCTGGCTTACTGGTATTCATTGCTTTCACATTAAGATTATGGTTTTAAGTGTCATGATGATTGGTATCGCTGGACTTCTCTGCCTCTCATAAATAATAAAAATCCATGAACATCTGATTTTTCTGCAGATTGGCAAGTCTTTTGCTATTTTACACGTTGCATTGTTCATTCATGAATTTTTACACTGTAAAAATTATGTGATGTTTACTTCTCAAATTTATTTATGTAATTTAAACTTTTTTTAAGTTACATTAGCTCATCACTCCTCAAGTAAAAAAAAATCAAAGAAGAAATTACTTGTAAATCCAAGTTTTACTTAAACATGTAAGTTCAAATTTGTATATAGTGTATTTGGGAAACATGAATCAATGTTTGCTCAAAAAAAGACAACAGGCTATTGCATTCAACCTTGTATTTATCATTTACTGTTCAGCAATATTGTACGTCTACACTTTACAATAAAAAATGGACTGAAATCTATGAAGAAGCAGTTTCATTGTTTTCTACAATACAAGGTTGTTTGACCAAAAAAGAATTAAACAAAACCAAATACCACAAACATTAATGCCAGATAGGTTGCTGCATTTAAATACATACGGAAATAAAGCATCTCGTGAACAAATCCATTATAGAAATAATCTTAGGGGGTACAATTGTATTTACATTTGTTAGGAAAGTGAAAAAAATCAACTTTACATGTTAAGAAGGTTGCTGGAAAGGATATTTCACTTACACAACATTTCAATCACTTGAATTCAGCATCAAACATAATCTGCTGGATTTTCATTTTGACCGCAGCTCTCTTCTGTGGTGTCAGTCTTTTCAGGGCAGGGACATAACTTAGGAGAAACAGCTCATCTTCATCAAGGGTTCTGTCAAGCACTGGTTTATCAATGCTCCTTACAACCTCTTGTTCTTCAATCTTCCCATTGACGTTTGCAGGTGATGCTGATGCTGTGAGAACAGGGGAAGATATGTTTGTTTTAATGGGGATTTGCTGTGGAAGTGTATTTGATGCCCGCGAGACCTTCAGACCGGGCGGCAGACTGGTGACCACAGCGAGCTGGGTCATTTGTTGGACCTGTTTGATGGGGGCAAGCTGTGTCACAAAAGACAGGGGCAATTGTGACAAGGGATTTAACTGAGCTGTGATATTTGGTTTTATCTGAGGAGACATCGAAGGCTTCGTCTCTGGGAAATTAGACATGAATTCCTTTGTTTCTTCTGTTTTGGACTTGTCACACTTGGACTGTTCAGACTTGGAATCGACCTCCTTCGACTTGTCCAAGGTTGACTCGACCGGCTTTGAATCGCCACCGCTGGACTCGTCGAGTGATTCCTCAGGTGAATCCTGACCACTTCCAGCCACGTCATCCAGATCTTCCGAACCCTCGGCTTCGCCATCCCGCTTTTTCTTTCTGATGTGGGCATCCAGGAATGAGAGGGTTTCTCTGTGCGGCCAGTAGTGAAGGCGACGTCCCCCTTGTTCCTTTCTTAGTGCGCACAGTCTCCTCTCTCTGATGTACCTGTCCCTTAAACTCTTCCATCTTCTTTTGCATTCCACCACTGCAGGAAACAAATATCAAATCAGTGCGAGAAGGTACACAAAAATACAAACACGAAAAACAGCGATAAGTCCGAATTTGAAAAATACAAAAAGATTTCATGTTTTCCACGTATGGAATTAAGGTCGCAAAGCTCGGGAATTTTGGAAATATTTCAAGTTGGAAACTTAAGGAATTAAAGGACATTATTCTGAAAGTTTCAGTAATTTTAACAAGATGCATCACATACAAACATTAGCTTCCTCGACATCTGACTAAACTTCATCCATGTGCCAAAATTCCCAGAATTTAACCCTATTGGGAATTTTCTGTAATGTATTTTCTATGATTACAAAACAAACACATTTTTTCAATGCAGAAGGTTTATTGTTTATAATTAATAGGATAAATGTCAATATTTTAGGATTTTAAAACTTCCCAAACTGTCCAGCACAGTATTCCAGTACAATACACTTCTATTATCTATTATTTTTCAAATAAACTTTATAAATGACTCTAATAATCAAATAGAATTTTCCTTCATTTCCAATATGATTGCTATTGAAATTCCAAAAATGGGAAAAGGATATGTGAGGTCAAACCTGTTACGTAATTGACACGCACAAACCAACGCAATATGCTTTAGTTTAATATTTAATAACTTGGTCTTTAAACATTAGAAATGCACAAATCTTCCATTAATATTAAACCTTCATTCATGTTTCTGAGTCAATGTGCATACCACGTAAGAGCAAACAAAAAGCCACGCTAGCGTCACGTCTACACTGCTAGCGACGCGTCAAACTCAAACGCTGCCATGATCAACCAGCAGTCTCCATTATAACGCGCTGTAGGCAGTTTTACTATTTAAAACCTAGACACGTATTAGTTGCTTTAGTCGCTAGTAGTGCAAATTATTAGGCGAATAATTACGAAGCATTAAGTAAATCAAAATAAAAAGTAACTGAAACTCAAACGCTTCACATGCAAACACTGCGCGGCCAAACGCGCGCGTATTAACGACGCACTGACCGGAGAGTCCCACAGACGCGGCGACCTCCCTCCACGCTTTCGCCCGCCTCTCAGAGCTGCAGTAATCCCGGTACGAAACGTTGTAAAGCACCGGGTACGCGTACACGCTCTGAATTAGTTTCTCTGCCACGGCCATTGAGTTTATTGAGTTGCCGCGTGCGACGCGTCGAGCGGAACGTTCTCCCGGAATCGCACAGGCGCGTCAGAATTGCGCGACTCGCGCCTCTTCAACACAAGCGGAACGTCATGGCGGCATTTTCAACCAATGGGATGTCGCGGTGGGTGGGACTACACGGAGCGTCGCGTTATGAATAGAAACAACAAGCGTCAGTCAAAATAAGTCTTGACGCTGGTTCATCCGTCAACGGATAAGGAATATATGAAACCATAAGAAAATATGTTGTCTTTATTTATATTTTAGAAAAATAGTAAACTCATAAAAACTGTACAATAACGCAAATATAACTATGGGAATTATGTTGTAACTAAAATATCAAATTTTAATAAAAAATTTAATATTAAGCAACTTTAGTATATCTGATGCCTTAACAATATTGAAGCAGTTTGCATCTTTTTGTGCCCTTACCCGCTGCTTATTAATCTTTTTTTGGTCCAATTCATCCAACATTTTATTAAATAAAGTTTTTAGTTTTGCAACAAAATAAGTTAATGTGTTGGAACATTAATAATTGTGATATAAAAAAACAACAATTTGAAACATTTAAGCATACACCTTCAGATCAAAGAAAGTGATGCCATCAGAAAATAAATGTTATGCAAATTTAACACACATACTGTCAAAGACAAGGGATCTCCAATATGGTTTCCCCCTAATACATAGTAAACACATTCCACAGTTTTATTCACTTAACAGAGTAGCTTAATAGTTTATTAAAATGCTGGTGCCACAGGACCATGGTAAGGTGAAAAGAATCACTTCAACCCATTAAAGAAGTTAAAAATGCATGAAGTTGTGTTCTGCACCAAGGCATCTAATGTTGTAAAATAGTTTTTTAATCATGATATTTTACATTAAGGGTATTTTATACCACTAAAACACTACCCATAACTAAATAATAGATAGAGAGAATACACATTGCATTGCACACAGGACTCATGCTATAGGTAAATTGTGTTTACATGTCTTCCAACTACATTTGGTCTATCCATGTATTTTTACTATGCAGAAATAAAGCATTTTTGAAATAATTTTGTTATATACCATGCAGAAAATACTTTAAAAAGTTTAATACACTTATACTTTTAGTGAAAATCACTAAAAAACAATGAAAAACTTGCACACAACAGTTCATTCATCCTTGAATTCAGCATCAAACATAATCTGCTGGATTTTCATTTTGACTGCAGCTCTCTTCTGTGGTGTCAGTCTTTTCAGGGCAGGGACATAACTCAAGAGAAACAGCTCATCTTCATCAAGGACTCTATTAAGCGTTGGTTTATCAATGCTCCTTACAATTTCTTGTTCTTCAATCTTTCCATTGAAGTATGCAGGTGATGCTGATGCTGCGAGCAAAGTTGCATTTGTGTCAATAGGGTTTTGCTCCTCAGGTAACTGCTGACAAGTTCGGTTCACATCCTCAGGTCCCTCTCCTCCACTTCGTCGCTTTCTCTTCCTCATATGAGCATCCAGGAATGAAAAGGTTTCTCTGTGTGTCCAGTAGTGTAGGTGATGCCCATCTTCTTCATTTCTTAGTTTGCATTCTACCACTGCAGATGATAAAGGAAAAATAATAATTATTAATTAATACAATTTTTACGTTTCATTTGGGGACTTATAGTGCTTTCAATATTTACAGATGTGTGTTCTTTGAGGTTCAAACACATGAGATTTTGCTTTTAGTAATGCAATGAATGCTCTCCAAGTTGGGCTGCAGGATCAAAGAAATCCCACACATGACAGAATACTGTATTATACTTCAGTATTTACTACAGTAACCTATAGTAAAAATCCTAGACACTATAGTGCTTTTGAATCTTACCATAGTAAATACTAAAGAATACTAGTGTTTAGTGATGTTTTTCAATTTACTATTATTTAATACCATAGTATCTTGTATGGTAAATTAACTATACTAGAGCAAATAGCATACTACAGCATTTTTTGATACAAGCACAATTAACCCTAACATAGCCTACACATATTTACTATGAGGTAACGTTATATCATTTAATTGGAAGTATCAAGTGTATTTTATATTAACAGTTTTCAAAGAAGCCGACAATACGCGCGTAATATTGACGCACCGGAGAGACCTATAGACGCGGCGACCTTCCTGCACGCTTTCGCCCTCCTCTCAGATCTGCGATAACTGTGCAGTGAAACGTTGTAAAGCACCGGGTACGAATAAACGGCCTGGATTAATTTTTCAGTGTCTGCCATTGAGTTAAGATGCGGTTGAAACGCGTCGATCGGCTCGCGCTTCCGGAACGGTTCAGTCGCGTCAGAAATGAGCGACGCGCATCTCTGGGGGGCGTCGCCTGCATTATCGGGCGCGCGGAGAAGCCCGCTCATTTCTTGATGAGCAAAGAGAAAGCGTTACAGTTATTTGTTTATAACACATTAACAAAATGTCAAAATGATATTAAGATTGTATCTGATTCTATCTACCTGTCCTTTCGCTCAGTATGCATTGCGTTAGCAGCAGCAGCGCAAAGGTTGTGGGTTCGATCCCAGGAAACAAAAAAATCTTAATATTGTTAAATACGTATAGAATACACACTTTTGTTTAAATCTGTAATGTAGTCACTGCTTATACTGTTTTTTTCTACTTATTTTAAATACTAAAAATAATTAACACGTGGTTGATATAAGAGATTTTCCAGTTGCATCCCAGTCGACTTGATTAAACCATAAGAGCTCAGCTGTGAACTTATTCTGATCTCAGGTGTACATGTTCTATTTGTGACAAATTTGATATTATGTAATCAAATTAATAAATCAAGTTATTCACTCGCAACATTTTACAGTTTTACACTATGTATTATTATACTTCAAATCAGCAGTTTCAAGTCAGCAATATTATAGTACCACACAACTCCATGTTTTATTTACTTCAACGCACATTGGCATGTATAAGATTGCCATGTGTTGAGGTTGTTATCTGTATCGGTGGCTAGATGGCGCCGTTACCTGTAAAAATAAAAAACACAGGCGAGCGATCAGTTACCTTTTTTGCAATTTCCCACTTTGGAAGAATCAAGTTAAGTTTAACTGTTGAAATTAATTTAATCACATCATATGTTAAAACTTAACAGCATAACACTTTAAATAGAGAAAATAAACTAAAAAAGCTTTAATAATGTCTGTTATATTTTTAGTTTTAGTTATATTTGGCGTATGGTGAGTGTTTAAAGCAAAGTGTTCATGTCTTCATCCCCATCTTCCTGGATTAATAAATCAATCAATCTGAACTTGAAATGCATATTATTTCTACACGTACTGTTTCTGCAGTATATTGTGAATGAACACACGGCGAGCAATAATGTAACGCTACAAGCATGTGACGTCACACCCGGAAGTAAGGTAAGCGTGTGGAAGTGGTCGTGCTGAAATCTTTATCTATTTAACTCAACGCCGTCCTGCGAAACAAATATAAACACAGAATGTCCATGGACATAACCTTTCTCGGGACCGGGTCTGCGTACCCGTCTCCTAACCGCGGTGCTTCAGCGCTTGTTTTAAGGACTGAAGGGGAAAACTGGCTTTTTGACTGTGGAGAGGGAACACAGACCCAGTTCATGAGAAGTCAACTCAAGGCAAGTAAGTTTGTCTGTCCTTATTTCTTTTTTTTTATTACTCGTTGTTGCATGCATCATAGTATGAAATGTATATTCTGCCAATTGTGCTGACAGACAATAAATAAAGAGTATGAGTTTACACATCAAACATATTCTAGTAGTGACATGCTATAAATTACCCTGTTTACTATGGTAAACTGCAGTTAAATTTCTAGATATTGTAATTTTTTAAACTTTACCATGGTTAACACTTTAGTATACTATAGTATTTACAGTTTATCCATTTACTCTAATTAATATAGTATACTATAGTAATTATGATATACTACATATTGTATATTACAATTTGCTACAGTTTACCATACTAAATACTACAGAATATTGTAGAAATAAATAGCTTGTCTAATTTTGTTTATATCATATATGTGTGGTACTCTGTATAATAATTATTATTTATATATAAATAAACACCCATGCATGTTTAATTATGAGAAAAAAATTTATATATTAAATGTATTTACATTTTTTTTATATAAATTAAAATGTATATACACATGTAAATATTTCTTAAATATATACATGCATCTGTATATATACATAATTATTATACACAGTATTTACACTTTTATTCTGCAAAGTGACTAATCAGTCACGATTTATCGTTATACAGCCCTAATTTTATGGCAGTGTTATGTATTTTCACTCATAATATACTGTAGTGAGCTTTATACAAGCTTTTTATGTTCTGTAGGCAAAATCAACAAAGTGTTCATATCTCATCTTCATGGTGATCATGTCTTTGGTCTTCCCGGATTACTGTGCACCATCAGTCTGAACTTGAACCCTCAGCCAGATCAACCTCCGTCCTGCGTGGACATTTATGGCCCACGGGGGTTGAGGCGCTTCCTGCGAGTGGCGTTGGAGATATCCAGCTCGCAGCTGCTGTTCTCATACGCTGTTCATGAGCTGGAGACATCAGATGATCAATGTCCTGTGGAGGGACGTCTCAGTCCTGAGGTGATCATGAGCAGTGATACGTTACATCCGCAAGAGCGACCTGGAAGAACCATTAAGTTAGACTCTGACACTGACTGTTATAATCTCATTGATGACAAACAGTTTGTAGTGAAAGCGTTTAGGTTGTATCACAGAGTTTCATCATTTGGGTTTTCCGTCGAAGAAAAAGAACGGCCGGGTCGCCTCAACACTGACATGCTAAAAGAATTAGGTAACTTATTCAAAGATTAATGCATTGCTATTACTATTGCTCATACTTTGGTTTAGATATTTAAAGCTTTTTGCCCCTATACCAGCAGGTTTAAAGCCTGGACCCCTTTATGGACGTTTGAAGAATGGAGAATCCGTAACGCTTGAGAGCGGCCGCGTATTGACCACCAGTGAGGTGCTAGAGCCTCCTGTAAAGGGCCGCAAAGTTTGCGTGTTTGGAGACTGCAGTTCAACACTGGGCGAGGGGTTTAAAAGGGCGTGTCAGGGGGCGGACGTGCTGGTGCACGAGGCCACGCTGGAGGACGGGCAGCATGAGAAGGCCATTGATCATGGACACAGCACCCCAAGCATGGCTGCCGCTGTAGCGCTGGCCTGTGAAGCTCGCACCCTGGTGCTGTATCACTTCAGTCAACGCTACAAACCCGAACCCCTTCGGCAGGACGGAGACGATGACGTAACGGAGCTCAGGAAACAGGCCGAGCTCGTGCTGCAGGGGTCAGGGACGCAGGTCATTCTCGCTGAGGACTTTCTCACACTACCTATTACACTCAAAAGGAATTTATCACAGTAGTCTTCCTGTTACACTGAAATCAATGAATGGTTTACTGTTAAGCTTGTTTTAATGTAATGTTTTTAATAAATACATTTTTAGCCCATTATTGAATGTTGATGCTGAGTTTTATTTATGAATGCATATGAATGACTTTGTCGGCTTGAATGTGAGAAACCAATGGGTTCTGTTAGACATTTTTTATGTGTTACTGGAGTGTTAATCATCAGAGACTGTGAAAACTTAGCTAATTACTGTGATTGATTGATATGGAAAGCAAAAACAGCTCTTCAATTTGCCATACAGGGGTTGGTTCATCTATAATAGATTATCAGTGTTCGAAATATGTCAAGGTTTATGGGGGACCCTCGCTAAGCAACCTGGCCATGCTCCTCATCATTATAGGGTCGCCGTGATTTCACAAAGTAAGATGTGATCCTGGATCAACTTTTAATCAAAGAAACCCCAAATTACCCTTAACTCAAACCTTAACCATTTTACCCCTCAAATTAGAATGAAATAAAAGTTTGAGATTTTTTTTAAGTCCCTAACCCAATCCTAAATCTAACAATTGCAACCTAAATCAAGGCGGATTTGAGAGTTTACATTTATTTCAGACACAAATCTTTTGGATTAGTTTATTGTGACATTGGGATAAGTAATGGACAGTATCACTTTGTGGCAGAACACCACAAGAATTTTAAATTCATGTAGTATTTTAATAAAAAAAAAAAACAGGAGACCCCCCTAATTTTTATTTTTGTGCTTTATAGGGGGTCCATCAATGCTTAAAGGAGGTCTGGGACCACCCCAGCCCCCCTCAATTCTAACACAGTGTATTGATTAAGAAAAACTTATTATACCTTTACTCAGTATGCCATCAATAAAAAAATAATACAAATACCTTGCAACTGGACAATTTCATCAAATAACGAAAAAGGTTATGTAAAAAAATACAGTGGGTCATTCACGTATTCTTTTCTTTCAAAAATTAAAATAAAAATACACACCATATCAACTATATCCAGACTATTAAAATTTTTCATCGTAAAATGTCTAGAAGTTTTCTAAACTAGCATTGAGCTTTAAACTAGCGATCATTCTTGTATTGTATTCTTGTATGAATGCCAGCGCATCTGCGTGGGCGGGGCTTCACCGCGCTCCGAGTGGCGTCACTCTGTCGATGACGTCACGTAAATACAGCGTCCGTGGTTTTGCACCATGAATTGTGAGTGTTTCCGTTCGTATCTTTTTCTTTAATTGTTTATTTTATTGAATCGTTTGCAGTGGTACTAGTATAGCCATTGTATATGTCTTTCTGTCTAAATTTATGGAAATATCTGTGTAAGTTAGCACGCTAGCTCGTTAGCCTCGGAGTGAAGTGAGTGTATTGTGATTTGTTATTGTTCAGTAAAAGACATTCGATTGTTATAATGTGTATTTATAATAATTATGAATGATACAGTATGTTGTTGTTGTGTATTTAATGTATTTATAGCTGTTTATTTGCTCATTTGGTTGCTATATTATTTGTTTTTTGAAAAGAAAAACAAAATGTCGAATAAATAAATTAATGGAGATAACGTTAACTGTAGATAATTATGAAGAGAATTAAGTGAAATTAGCATTAAGCATTATTATTTTAATTCTTACATATATCAAATTTCATATATCTTTCAAAATGTAATGTAGTGTGCTTTACATAGTAAACATACATACTCTACATAAGTAACATACTATAGTAACAAAAGGTAAATAACCTCTTTCTTTCTGTCTTTTAGTGTCCTGTTGTGGACCACATCTGGTCATAAAGGAGTGAAGACAGAAGCTCAATAGGTTTAAAGGACATTGATTTGTTTGATCTCCCCTGTGTTTGGGCAGTATGTCTGTCTCCAGTACACCCACCAGTAATGATGCCTGTCTGAGCATCGTTCACAGTCTCATGTGCCGTCGACAGGGAGGAGAGAGCGAATCATTTGCCAAAAGAGCCATAGAGAGTTTAGTGAAGAAATTGAAAGAGAAAAAAGACGAGTTGGACTCTCTGATCTCTGCCATCACTACGAATGGAGCTCACCCTAGTAAATGTGTGACCATACAGCGCACGCTGGACGGTAGACTGCAGGTGTGTATTCAAATACAAGTACTGTACTGATTTACTATATGTAACCTGACCTGCAGAAAAGCCTTTATCTGCCTGTCTGTCTATTTGTCAAATATCATATAGCTCTCAAAAGTTGATTTTCGTTATAGATTTCTTTGGATTTTTTGTCTCTACGATCCTTAAATATATTTAAAATGCAAAAGCAAAGTCTTTCTAGGGAAGTTGCATCAGTATGTGTTCTTGGGTATCATCTTGGGTAAAATATCTTTGGCAAAAGTCAGTCAATTTGATTTATCACCTAGAGGAAAGACTTTTCTTTCTAAATATTTTTTTAGTCTTTTAAAATATTTTTGGTAAAAATAAAGGAACATCATTCATTAAAGGTTATCACCTTTGTTGCATATTATGGGTTGATGACGTTGTAGATTGGTATTTAAAGGAATATTCCATTTTCTTAAAAGAAAAATCCAGATAATTTACTCACCACCATGTCATCCAAAATGTTGATGTCTTTCTTTGTTCAGTCAAGAAGAAATTATGTTTTTTGAGGAAAACATTGCAGGATTTTTCTCATTTTAATGGACTTTAATAGAGCCCAACATTTAACACTTAACTCAACACTTAACAGTTTTTTCCAACGGAGTTTCAAAGGACTATAAACGATCCCAAACGAGGCATAAGGGTCTTATCTTGCAAAACGATTGTCATTTTTGACAAGAAAAATAAAAAATATGTACTTTTAAACCACAACTTTTCGTCTAGGTCAAGTCCAGCGCGACCTAACGTAAATGCGTCGTGACGTAGGGAGGTCACGTGTTACATATATAAAACGCACATTTGCGGACCATTGTAAACAATAAACTGACACAAAGACATTAATTAGTATCAGTTGACATACAACAACGTAGGAATGGTCCTCTTTCAACACACTTGTAAACACTGGGGCGGAGTTTCGCGTTCGTCCTCTGTGACCTCTTGACGTCATGACGTATTGCTTGGGGTCACACTGGCGCATCACGACCGGATTTAAACGAGAAGTTGTGCTTTAAAAGTGTATATTTGTTATTTTTATTGTCAAAATGACAATCGTTTTGCTAGATAAGACCCTTATGCCTCGTTTGGGATCATTTAGAGTCCTTTGAAACTCTGTTGAAAAAAACTGTTAAGTGTTGAGTTAAGTATTAAATGTTGGTGTCTATTAAAGTCCATTAAAATGAGAAAAATCCTGCAATGTTTTCCTCAAAAAACATAATTTCTTCTCGACTGAACAAAGAAAGACATCAACATTTTGGATGACATGGTGGTGAGTAAATTATCTGGATTTTTTCTTTTTTGTCATTTCACGTTTTTATAGGGATGCACTGATGTATCGGCCTTTAATCGGTAATGGCAGATAAAAGGAATTTGTTCACTATTATCGGCCGATTGTTGAAAAATCGTAGAATTTTACAACATAATAAATTAAAACTATGAATAAAAAGTAAAACTATCGATATCTATCTATCATTTTAAAGAGCTCCTATGGTCCGATTCACGATTTTACATTTCCTTTGGTGTGAGTGTGTATTAGGATGTGTTAATGATATGCAAATTGTACAAACCCCAAAATAAGCAATGCCGCGAGTTTTGTCTTCAACGTAAATCTCTTTTCTTGGACTACAACAAACACACGGATTGTAGGCAACAGTTTACTTCCTAGGCTTGTTGACGTAGACAACGTATCAAAATTCCTTCCGCTTCGGACTTACCCTGTACATTAAAGGGATAGTTTGACCAAAACTGAAACATGCATCTCGGACAGCTTGGGGGTGAGTAAATCATGGGTTTAATATCATATTTGGCCGAACTATCCCTTTAAGTTAACTCCTGTTAGCATTGCATTGTAACCGAGTCTTTCAAACATGTTAAGGAGCGTCACATTTCTGGCTGACATCAGAGATATTCAGGCCAATCCAAACGTACAGATTAGCTGGTCAATCAGGTACACTTTCAGCGCTTTTCAAATCACTGAGTTTTGTACAAAATCAGTGCGTTATATCTGGAACTACAAAAATGGACGGTATGTTGAAAATAATGTGTTTTTTTAACCATAAACCATGCAAACACATATTATACCAAATACACAAAATAAAGTTTTTTTTAGCAGTGAAACAGGTGAACTTTAAGTAAACAAATGTCGCCATCGGCACAGAAATGTTGTATCGGTGCATCTCTAGTTTTTAACACAAAATTTATTGGAAGTTATGGTAAATAGAGGTTACATTAACTAAATTTAATTGGAAACATAAATGTTATTCTACATTTATATTATTTAGGAAGCGCAGGACAAGAGAGAGCATTTAACATTTTGGCCATGGGCAAACATAAAGTGCAGTTTACAAAGCCATGCTTACAAATAGGAAAGGTGAAAAACTTAGAAGAGTTTATTTTTACTTCTTGTTTTTCTAGATTCTTCTGGTTAATGGACACATTTCTGATCAATGTTAATGTGTTAATATGTTTTTGCAGGTGGCTGGTCGTAAAGGATTTCCTCATGTGATATACGCACGACTGTGGCGATGGCCAGACCTGCACAAGAATGAACTGAAGCATGTTAAATACTGCCAGTTTGCCTTTGATCTGAAATGCGACAGCGTGTGCGTGAACCCGTACCACTACGAGAGGGTCGTGTCTCCGAGCATCGGTGAGCTGGTTTTCATTTTAATTTCTCTGTCATGTGGGCAAACAGGATTTATGGCTATTTCACCTACATTTCAAGTACACATAATTATGTTATTTTCATGCATGTTTTTCTTCCCTTTGAATATTGGCTTGTTCTTTCTTTACATTTTTAGATCTTTCTGTACTTTCTCTGGGAGGTCCAGGTGAGTATGTCCTTTGTGGTATTTTTTTGGAAGTTGGTATTAATCATTCCTCTGAAATACTTGCTAGTAATTGTGACATTGCACAAACCAATGATTTGGTAACTTTTTACAAGTTAACATTAGTTAATGCATTAGCTAAGATTAACAAAGATTAATAATGTTAGCTGAAAATATTAGCTAATGCATTTATTCATTTAAAGTGTTAATGTTGGCTTTGTATTATGGCTGCTATACTCTATTGACAATGACATTTTGTTGCTTTCTTTTCACATAAATCAGTTTTTCAGTTCAGTTGGTAAATAAATAGCAGATGAGTGAATGCATTGCATATATTATACAGGCCCGAGCGGAGAGCTTATAGTAAAGGATGAATTCGAGGGTCCGTCATCACATTCGGCTGCTGACGGTGGACACGGTATTCAAACCATCCAGCATACTGCTGCTCCCAACGTACCGACTGACACTTTTAATAGCCCCGCCCTGCTGCCACCATCAGACTCAGCAAGCTCCGCCTCCACCTCTGCTTTCACCAGTATGGCAGCCGGTCCACCCAGTAAGTTATTCATTCATCATTTTTACATCTTCTGCCTCTGTATATTTGTATAAAGTCAGACTTGACTTAAAACGAGAATTAAGTTAGCCTTTCGGTCAGTTTTACAGTGGCACAATCATGTGGTTCTTTGAATGTATGAAATCTGTATATTTGTTTGTTAGATACTCCCAGCTCATGGCCCAGAGGTAGCAGCTTTCCCCCCAGCATCCCTCATCAAAACGGCCATTTACAACACCACCCACCACTGCCTCACACGGGCCAGTACTGTGAGTGACTACCAATGTTATATATTACTATTAAGACCTTTTCACACAGAAATTAGGGAAAATGCATCCAAAATTTGTTTGAATTCACACTGTCAATGATTTTCCGAAATCTGTGTGTGCGTTCACACACATACCGTAAAGACACGTGACATATTTTTTTCACAGCGTCTGAAGTTTGATAATTATCCGTGATTTCTTTCTCTAGTATTTTAGTTTATGACAAGATCATAAGGAGCGCGTGATGCGCTGTTCTGTCATGCTGGTGATGATCTTAGCTTCGGATCGGATAGCGACGTGCACCCTGATCTCTGCTTCAGTCCAGTTTGCAGACATTTCTTGTCGTGAATGTTGATATGCGTTTAAATCCCTGTGTCAAAGAGCTGAACCATAACCTCACTACGGCACGCCCCTTACGGCATTGTTTCTGCTTCACAGGAGCGTTCCCAGAACATTTACGGGACGCGTTTGAGTTCACACAGAAACCTCTCTACCTATTTTATGGAAATTTTCTAGCACCAAAGTACTGTGTGAATGAGGTTTTACATAACTTTCTGATTTCAGTTTTATCATTGATGAATGTTTCCTATCTCACAGGGTCCGTCCATAATGAGCTGGCATTTCAGCCACCTATATCTACTCATCCAGGTGAGTAAACGGGTTGCATTCATATTCTCATACTAGATGAACTTTACAGTCAGTTACTGCGTTTCCATTAAAGATTTGCGCAAAACGTCAGCGTTCATTTCTAAAGGTCGTCAAAAAACTATTGCAAAATGACCGCATTTCTATTAACCGATGTTATGCGACTAAAACTTTATTTTGTGGTCATACGATAAGTCATTCCAAAAACCATGCCGAAGAGTGTGGACTTCATACAGCACAGCGCAGACCGGCAGGAGGTTGTGCCCCAAAATCTCGCAATACATGGCCCCGGTCATCCTCTCCTTAATATAGTGCAGTCGCCCTGTCCCATGTGCAAAAAAAACACCCCCAAAGCATGATGCTACCACCCCCATGCTTCACAGTAGTGATGGTGTTCTTGGGATGGTACTCCTTCTTCTTCTTCCGACAAACACGTTTAGTGGAATTATGACCAAAAGGATCTATTTTGGTCTCATCTGACCACATGACTTTCTCCCATGACTCCTCTGGATCATACAAATGGTCATTGGCAAACTTAAGACGGGTCTGGACATGTGCTGGTTTAAGCAGGGGAACCTTCCGTGCCATGCATGATTTCAAACCATGACGTCTTAGTGTATTACCAACAGTAACCTTGGAAACGGTGGTCCCAGCCCTTTTCAGGTCATTGACCAGCTCCTCCCGTGTAGTTCTGGGCTGATTTTTCACCTTTCTTAGGATCATTGAGACCCCACGAGGTGAGATCTGGCATGGAGCCCCAGTCCAAAGGAGATTGATAGTCATGTTTAGCTTCTTACATTTTCTAATGATTGCTCCAACAGTGGGTCTTTTTTCACCAATCTGCTTGGCAATTTCCCCATAGCCCTTTCCAGCCTCGTGGAGGTGTAAAATTTTGTCTCTAGTGTCTTTGGACAGCTCTTTGGTCTTGGCCATGTTAGTAGTTGGATTCTTACTGATTGTATGGGGTGGACAGGTGTCTTTATGTAGCTAACAACCTCAAACAGGTGCATCTAATTTAGGTTAATAAATGGAGTGGAGGTGGACATTTTAAATTTTGACATACTGTGCTCTGTTTCCCTCAGCTCCGGATTACTGGTGCTCTATTGCATATTTTGAGATGGATATTCAGGTGGGCGAAACATTTAAGGTGCCCTCCAACTGTCCCATCGTGACGGTGGATGGTTACGTGGACCCATCAGGTGGGGATCGCTTCTGTCTCGGCCAGCTGAGCAATGTTCACCGCACGGAGGCCATAGAGAGAGCCAGGTATGAATTTATAAAAATAATAACAATCTCTTCTGATGTGGGTGTGAATCTGTTGTTTAATTTTCAATCAGGACAAATTATTCAAGTGCCTTTTTTGATGTAACATGAACCAGACATCTAGACCCCTATTCTCTCTGTCTCTCTTTAGGCTTCATATCGGTAAAGGTGTTCAGCTGGAGTGTAAGGGCGAGGGGGACGTATGGGTCCGCTGTCTCAGTGATCATGCAGTGTTTGTTCAGAGTTATTATTTGGACCGTGAGGCCGGACGAGCTCCGGGTGACGCCGTACATAAAATTTACCCCAGTGCCTATATCAAGGTAACAGGAACACAATCCTCTGTCTTCTGGAAAAGATATTGTAATAAATCTTTACCGCGGTATATATTACAGTTTGACTTGTTCGGACATATCGGTTTTGTATCTGCAGGTGTTTGATTTACGCCAGTGTCATCGGCAGATGCAGCAGCAGGCGGCCACCGCTCAGGCGGCTGCAGCTGCGCAGGCGGCCGCAGTGGCAGGAAACATTCCCGGTCCTGGATCAGTGGGTGGCATCGCTCCTGCTATAAGTGAGTGTCATTAACATTTACTCAGAGTCATGTTTTTTGCATTTTTAATTACTTTAATGACTACAAGCTAAACTTTTTGAGGTAGTTTTTGTTTTAATTTTTACAAACCGGCTTACATCATTTCACATTGATGGCTGTTCTCAGTTGAAAATGTATCTTAGCATGACGTTAACGCGATCCTGTTTACCTGTCCTCAGGTTTGTCTGCTGCAGCAGGCATCGGTGTGGACGACCTGCGTCGCCTCTGCATCCTGCGCATGAGTTTTGTAAAGGGCTGGGGTCCTGATTACCCTCGCCAGAGCATCAAAGAGACGCCATGTTGGATCGAGATCCATTTGCATCGAGCTCTGCAACTCTTGGATGAGGTTCTGCACACCATGCCTATAGCTGACCCACAACCACTAGACTGATGTTCAACCTTTGTATTCTTGAGCATTTTTATAATGACCCCTGACCTTACCCATGACCCTCCACAGCTGCTCGACAGTTTTGTCATACCGTTGCAATACGACAAAACACTAAATCGGATCAAACAGGATTGTTTATCTTTAAATACTTTTGTGTTTGATGTTCAAACAAACACCGAGAACTCATACAGGACTGTGGTCAGAGAAACGCAGTATTGCATTTTATCAAGTTATGCCATAACCTACACTACACTGGCCATGTACACATTGTAATTTGCAGTATAATAATCAGGTTTCATTCATGAATTTCAAGCTCAGTTTGGTGACCGTTTATCTAAGAATGATTAAAACAACATTTCTGGATGTAAATTGTTGCATTCGATAGGACAGTTCATGAGAATGGTTAACAAACATTTCACACAGAAATTTGTTCTTGCATTGTGCACATGGCCAGAATATTGTTTTTTGTGTTACATTATTTTATAAGCTAACAATCACTTGTTTATATCAATCAAATGGTTACTTTATACTACATGTAAAAGCTTTTGTATCCTTATACTGATTGACTGCGTATGGGCTACGTCTCAATATTATCAACCGGTTCTCAGTTTTCCAGACTCTTTTAGATAGCACAAAAAAATGTAAATTCTTAAGGTGCTCTCAAATGTTTATTGTCATAAAAATAGCAGTCTGATCTCACAAGTTGACTAATTTGAATGAAGTAAATCATACAAAAACTTGAGTATCCTTAAAAAACCTCCCCTAACCCCAGTGTGACTCACAGGGGCCAAAGCAAATTGTACAGAGACATACAAACTGCCATGAGAAAGCATTGGATGTATACAATTTCATCCCTAAACAGTAATTGCTTTTTTTAGAGTCTTGTTTGTGTTTCTTTTACCTTACTGATGATTGTTCATTTTCCCATGAAGTATTTTTCAGATCACATAAGGCAATAATAGTATTAATTAAATCTAAGCGCATGTAATGGCATACGACTTTATTATTTTTGAAATACACTTTGGGGTGGTTTCCCAAACAGGGATTAGCTTAGGCCAGCACTAGGCCTTAGTTTAATTAGGAAATATAACTAGTTTTAACAACCATGCCTTACTAAAAACATTACTTTTGTGCATTTTAAGACAAAATGTACAACTTTCAACTTGTTTTCAGTTTGGACATTTAATTTCCGATGTGATGAATTAACCTGAAAAAATATCACCACTGTGTAGAATCCAAACCCAAAATATTGATGAGACTGCTAACAAATTTGAGTAGTTACCTGGAGGACAAAAAATGACTTGAGTGTAAATAAATCAATATAGAAATACATAAATAAATAAATGAACACATACATAAATGCAGAAATAAGTAATTAATTAAATGCAGTTAATAAATTAATGTAGAAACACAAAAATAAATGAATTATTAAAAACATAAATGCATAAATAAATAAATTAATAAATGTAGAAATACAAAACCAAATAAATTAATAAACACATAAATGCAGAAATAATTAATTAAATGCAGTAATAAATAAATTAATGTAGAAATAAAAAACAAATAAGTTAATAAAAAAATAAATGTAGAAATACAGAAATAAATAAATGAACATATACATAAATGCAGAAATAAGTAATTAATTAAATGCAGAAATAAAAAATGTATAAACAAATAAATGCAGAAATAAATAAATGTAGTAATACATAAATAAATAAATTGGTAAAATGCATAAATAAATAAATTAATAAATGTAGAAATACATAACCAAATAAATTAATAAACACAGAAATAAATGAATAAATACATAAATAAAAAAATGCAGACATAAATAAATATATATTGTTTTGTCAGAAGTATTAGCTTTTTATTAGCTTTCTTGTTGCACCATTTCTGTAATACTACACTTATTTGTACATTTATTCACACTCAAGTCATTTTCGTCCTCTATAGTTACCCAGATTCTTACTAAATAAGATACTTATAAGAAATAAGATACTTAATAAATGCAAAACGTGACCCTGCCTTTTTTATTGATTTACTGTTTTTCTACTATATATATATATATATATATATATATATATATATATAATCTTGATATCTTTAATATTGACTGAGTAAATGATGTCAAAAGATTGGAATTAATGATTGATGCTCCTAATCTTATTACATTTAGACTTTGGAATGGATTATCAGTCAATATTAAAAGTATTTTAATATTCATACACAACCTGTTTACAGTACATACTACACAATATGCAGAATGCTAGTATCCTGCCTGTGTGTCAAACAAAAAAAGTGTTTGTGTGCGCATTGAGTGACAGACGCGTTAAACCGGTTGTTCTGGTGTAACTGATGTTATTTACCTCCATCATCTGTTTTAACTCTTAACATTTCTATCAACAGAATCGACCTTATTGGTGTTTTAAAATCCATTCACTGTGGTAAAAATCACTCTGAGACTTATTGCTATTTGACAAAAAAATTTGAATTTGTATGAATCTACAAAGCATCATGTTTATCCTGACTATTAAATTTCTTCCGAACAATTTATGATCTTTCTTTCTTTCTTTTCGAATTGTAAATAAGCTAAAGTCAAACTTAATGAAGTCGCACAGAATGAAAGGAGTCAAACACCTGACGTGAGTTTTAAATGAAACAATTTATTAAGGAACTTTAATATCAGAAAAATAAAAATCTTAATTCTTTTTTACAGCAAATATATAATATCAGTGCTTTGGCCACAGGACAGTAAGGCCATTTATCATAAAATATATTTTAAACTTTAAG
This sequence comes from Paramisgurnus dabryanus, assembly GCF_030506205.2. NCBI lineage: Eukaryota > Metazoa > Chordata > Actinopteri > Cypriniformes > Cobitidae > Paramisgurnus > Paramisgurnus dabryanus. The sequence goes on along the minus strand of NC_133341.1, from coordinate 31,589,007 downwards.
AATACAACTTATACGCCTTCATCTCCCTGCATATATGTGTATACATTCATATGCATACACATAATAAAAGAACAACAAAATGATCAAATACAGAAACATTGTAGCAGTGTGACAGTAAAAATCCCTCTGATCAACACTTAAATTCCTAGTCGTGTTTACCATAGGACTTTACTTTTGTTCATAATGTGGTTGTAGTATGCAGACTTAATGCAGCGTATACATATATATATACTGGATCCTTGGCTTTTTAGGAATCTTGAGATAATAAAAACATGCAGGTGTGCAGATTCCTGCTCTACAGTACCTAACTTCAATACTCTACAAGCTAATACTTAAAGCCAACGGCATTGGACCGCTTGCCAAATATTCTTAAATCTTTCATCTTAATAGGTATATATATATTTGGATATGAAATATAAACTAGAGAAATACTACAAAATCGTAAAAAAGGAAAAAGTGTCAAGGTGAATTTTGTGAGGTTATGGCTCTGATGCCTGTAGATTCCTCTGAGTTTAGGGGGAAAGGTCAAAAGCTGTAGCTTGAGAAGTGATTGTTTATGTCATTCCTGTTATCTCAGACACAATCGATCCTTTCGGGTAAAGCAACCCTTTCCAGCAGGACCTGTTTCGCTTAAGGTAATGAGTCTCATTACACAAACATACGTGAGACGACTCGTGGGCCTTATGCACATTCTTGCTTAAATCCTCACATTGAAACAGCAGAAATGTGATTCTCAAAGCCACCTTTACGTCAAATGCAACGATTTACGTAAGAATGGATTTGCATGAACAAGGCGCAATGAGATTTTACGACCTAAATGTTTTGTAATGATGATGGAGATGTTTGAAGTACAGGCATCAGGTTTGTGAGGTGGAGGTCAGGACAGCTTGCGTCTGGCCGTGTGCTGCTCCCTTTTAGTGTGGTTTTTGCAGTAAAATCGCTAGTCCACACCACCACCACCACGACTGCCATAACGCTGCCATTGAATCAGACACATAAAATGTAAACACAGTATTGATACCTTGGAAATGAGACAACGAAAACATGTAAGTTCTGGCAAGCGCTACTTGCCATACAGAATGATGTAGCAGCTAAACATAACAGGGGAAATATTTGAGATGAACTCAACTTTGATTATTTATCTAAACCTGTTATTCAAATATAGTAAAAAATAAACTAGTTTACTTTTTGTGATCCCAATTTATCATAAATGAACTTTCTCAGATGTTTGGCGTACGAGCTGAAGATTTTATGTGCTCTGAAGGATGGAGTTGGAACACTCGGGACAGAGGACATTTGGTCCACCCAGGACGAGCGCAGACACACCGTCTCCACCGCAGCGTACGCACACAGGAACGTGACGGTGTTTGATGTAGGTGCGAACGTTGGGCGGGGAGCCGGATCCCGTGCTGTCGCTAGATGGGGGAGAAAATGCGGCACCAAACGCCGGAAGGCTCTGGGAATTCTCTTGCGCCAGCCGAACCAGCGGATGATCCAGGGCCTCGGGAAGAGACGGAGAGAGACGGCTGACCAGGGACGGAGAAAGACGTGGCGTGTTTGGTAAACTGGCACCTCCGCGCTCCAAGTTGCTCCACGCGGCCGGCTGCTGAATGGTGGATCCTGCGGAATCATCCGACCCGAGAGGCAGCTGGGAATCGCCGAACCAAAACGTACCGCCACTGCTGCCGTACGGACTGCCGGGACTGAGATCCGTCACTCCGTTGCTTTTGACGCTGTAGTAAGACTCGCTGGAGTTGCTTCCGAGCGAGCTGGAACTGTCGTTTCGGTAGCCCGCACCGTTGACGTGGAAGTTGCCGTTATTATTTCGGTAGTTAGCGTTAGTGCTCGACGCACTGCCGGAGAAGAGCCAGGACCCGTTGACGCCCATCTCAAACCCAACGTCAGTGCCGTTGTAGTGGAAGTCGTCATCATCTACACTGGTGCTCACGGTTCCGGCGGTACGCACAGCGATATGCGCCTCGATTTCTTCTCGTGCCCTGTCCACGTTTTCAGGCATGCCGGTCACCTCAAACACTGGTTCTTTTTCGCGGCTCGGTGTGACGATGTAGGTGTGAGTTTGCTGTTGGATCCTCTTGATGGTGGCTCCTTTCGGCCCGACCACGAGCCCCACCATTCGATACGGTACCCGCACCTGTATGGTGGTCTGGCCCGGATGGCAAGGGACGCTGTTGAGTCCCAGGCCTGGCGCCACCACTTTGTTCCGCGATGCCCGGATCAGAGAAAAGTGCTCGGCCGCCGAGAGAATCTCACGTTTTGCCATCACGACGTCTTCTTTCCGTCCCGTCACTACGAACACTGGGTCTTCTCCTCTTACTGGAGTTTTGATGTATGTGTTGGTTTTTGCTCTCAGAGCTTTAATCTTACAACCTGCATTTAGAAGAGACACAAACAACAAGTAAACAAACTGCTATGCAATTGATAACCAAGCATCACAAGATGAATCATACAGTCAGTGCAGAGTTCATTTGACTTCATTGTTGTCATACAGTAAAGATATGTCATTAGAGATAAGCATGGCAGTCATAATACATGATGTACAATGCACATGCAGTTTAATGAGGTCAATGCATATATTATGAAAGCCATGATATGATTTGAACATGGTAAAATATTTGAAACTCTGAAATACCCAAAATATTTATAAACACATGTGGACGGGGACGTGTCTACACTTAGTTGTTCGGGTTTCACTTTTTATGACCTTTCCAGACACATTTAGACCAATTCGCTAATGAATAATTCAAACAATTCATTGGTGAAAATGGGTCCAAAGGTACGTTCAGTTTTTTTAACCGAAAGAAACCAGTTCAAAAAAATTCGCTCAAGTACGTATTATATTTTATCATTTTGGACTACATATGAATGATGATATAATTGCAGGTACATTTGGTGTCTAAATTCATTATTTTTTATGTCATATTTTAATTATTTTATTAATTTGGTACTCACTGATCGCAAGATGTTACTCTTCCTTTGTAACAGAATTTACACAAACTAATTTGATCAACAGGAAAACATGATCTTCAGCTTTTTAAGACACTTTTTTTACAAAAATATTATATTGTAATGGCCTGTAACATCTTGTCATCCTTGACCATAAGTATAAAATTATTGAAACAATTAAAAATATAACCATTCAAAAAAATCTTTGGACACCAAATGTACCTGCAATTATTTAAGGAGGAGGATTAGGGCCATGCTAAAAATTAAAACATCACAAGATTAAAATCATTATAATGCGAGATTCAACAAAAAAAGTAAAAAGTAACACAAAAAAAATGAGAAAAAAAGTCCAGATAAATAAAATTATGAGATTATTTTCGACATATTTTGAAAATAAAGTCAATATAACGAGAACAAAGTCGTAATATTTAGAAAATAAAGTCAATGTAACGAGAAGAAAGTCGTAATATTTAAAAAATAAAGTCCATGTAAAGAGAAGAAAGTCGTAATATTTAGAAAACAAAGTCAATATAACGAGAAGAAAGTTGTAATATTTAGAAAATAAAGTCAATGTAACGAGAACAAAGTCGTAATATTTAGAAAATAAAGTCAATGTAACGAGAACAAAGTCGTAATATTTAAAAAACAAAGTCGTAATATTCCGAGAATAAAATCAACACTATGAGAATTAAGTTGTGAGGTCATTATATTGACTTTATTCTAATAACATTATGACTTCCGTTTTATGTTGACTTTATTCTCACAATATTACGACTTTATTTTCATTATATATTGACTTTATTCCTGTTATATATTGACTTTATTCTTGCAATATTACGACTTAATTCCCGTTATATATTGACTTTATTCTCACAATATTACGACTTTATTCTCATTATTTATTGACTTTTTCTCACAATATTACGACTTTATTCCTGTAATTTTACTTATTTTAAATTTTTCTCAAAAAACTATGAGTTAAATCTTGCATTATAAGGACTTTAATCTCAAGATGTTTTTTTAGCTTGGCCCTATTGCTCCTTTGTAATATAACGATCACCCATATATAATGATAATTTTTACGTCTACAAAAATAATTTTGATGATTTAATAAATATGTCGACATTATGAAAAGCTTAGCCAACCATGTCTAAACTTTTCATTTACACTTTAAAAACGGTTTTAAAACGTCTAGTTCTTCTATAACCGTGGGAACCCTGATTTTCTGGAACTTTCTCCAGGTGTGGGTTCTGTGTGGGCCTGCTTAAGTTATAATCATTAAAAGACTAGATGAGGTGAGTCACAGTAAGACAATATCAAACATGCGAGCAAACAAACCCACCCTGTCGGCCAACTATTTCCGCCACATGTTCAGATGTGGGCACCACCACACACTCGGTTGTGTTGACGCTCTTCCTCCTGGTGTTGAGCGCACATCTCTCTCCATCTTGCATCATCATCATCATCCTCCAATCGACCTGCGACTCGCCCGACCCGTCCTGAAAGAGTCTGCCCGACCCAGAGACCTCCATCCCGTTGAGTTCAGGAGCCACGGCCCGGGCCCTCGACTGATCCAGCTCACCATTGTGCCTGATGATGTTGTTGAAGTTCTCCTCGTCTAATCGCGGCTGACACAGGGGCTGAAGGTCCAGCACCGCGCCCATGACACCTAGATGGGAAATATCACGTGGTTCTGAAAGAATCTCATCCTCCAATAGGCTCAACCCGCTCAGACTCATTACCGGTACCGGGAGATCCGGTTCGGTGTCGTCTGACTCCAGGAGTTGAGTTGCGTTACTGGGCATGCTCGACCAACAACGTGCCTTGCTTTTACTGCGGAGAGAAACAAACAAACAAAAACTATGAGATGTTGAGCTGTTTTGTTACTAGGTTAAAACATAATCAGATAGACTATGTGGTTACGAAAGTATGTTAGTTTGATTTAAACTTACAGTTGACGTTTACAGCATCGGGCGCTGCGGTTCCGTGACCCTGTTCTACTGGATCTCTTTGTTTACGGTTCTTCGGGGATTTTGGCGCAGGTTGGTGGACAGCTGTTCTGACCGCGCAGCGCCATCTGCCGGTGTGGAGGCATTTGTCGCCTGCGGGAACTTTGGATGAAAATAATGTAATAAAAACAATATATTTATTAAAGATTATGGATTTCACTGCATTATATTTTATATATTTTTAGACTAAAATTAAGTCAAAACATATGTATGTATGTATGTATGTATACCAACAAATAATATATTTAAAAATACATAAGCAGTTTATTAAAGAAAGAACATACGGTAGCTAAAAAAGTTCAATATTTTGTAGTGCAGAATCTTATTTAAGTGTTTATGCATAATTTTTTTATATATGTATACAGAGGCGCACCTTGTCAACAGGCAAGGCAGGCAACTGCTTGGAGCCCCGAGCCACTAGAGGGCCCCCGAGTTTGTTTCTCGGATGGCCAGCTACACAGATGAACAACATGACTGCATATCAAAATTCCGATTGGATGGAATGTTGATTGACATTAGCTTAGCCCAGTCAAAATCCAACCCAGGTGGATAACTTGCCAGTTTCGAAAATGAACGTAGCGAATGGGTGACGTTGTATCGTTCAGTCGTGATGTTTCAGTTGATCCTTATGGATCAAAACCCACGGTTTGGCTCGCATGTGATTGCCAGATTAATACGCAAATTTAAATAGGAAAAGTTTATCATTTGCACGTGTTTCAAAGGCTTGCAAATGCTAACACTCAAGTGATTTAAAACAATTTAACCGCATATAAAAGGCGCTAAAGTGAGCAGCCCTCTGTACCCACATGTGGTTTAATGTGCCCGGTCCAGCTCCAGTCAGGCACGTGCCCAAGTGTAAATCTTCTGGTGTAAATCTCAAGTTTAAATTTTAACAGTTAACTAGTGCAATCCTTTACAAAGACAATCGCGGCAAAAACGGATCTATATGCAATGTAGTTACCCAATTTACGCTTGGAAAAGTTACGAAGCAGTCGCAATGACGCGTGCACGCACGTATTCATGTCCGCGCGCGTCTTTGCGTTCATTCGCGCACAACCGCATTCAAAAGACGTCACGCGAGTGAGTTAGCTTATGAAAACATGACGAGACTAAAGGAAGTTTCTAAATAACAATGCTAATCTTATTTTGACTCGATCATTATTGGCTTCTGTAGATATACATCAGAAATGTTTTGTGCAAAGCAGGGAAAGGGAAGCAGAAAGGAGAGATGATGAGTTCATTTAAGGGAGGTAAGAAAAACTACATCCTCACTCTGTCAGGTCTCAAACATTAGAGGAAAAATCGCAGGAAAACCTCTTGTCAAGTCTATACAATTGCATCGTTGCTGATAAAATCAACAGATGTATGTGTTATACTGTTCTGTATTTTCAGATATGAAATTAATATTAAGTTTACTAATATTTAACTCTAGGACACTAACTTACAGTTAGCAGTAACTATGACTGAGATTATTTACTATAGCAGTCATAAAATGACTGGTTTCTTAAAATATTCTTGTAAAAATATTCTTGTAAAAATAAGTCATTAATCATTGCTATCATTGTATAATGTAGAAAATATTTCTCTGCTGTCATTATTTCCAAACAGGTTATGCCATTTATGCATCTAAACATGTTAATAATGTTAGGTATGATGAAGATTACACTTGTATATATGTATCTTTCGCAGTAACTGTAGAATAGTGGCTTAAGCAAAGGATATTGTATAGAAGTATTGCACACTTCTTGCACACAGGGAATTTTCTGCTTGGGGCCCCCATAGACCCTAGAATCGCCTCTGTATGTATACAGTTGTACAAACAAATGTATTATACATTTTTAATTTACGATGCACATTTGTAAATAACTCACCCTCTTACATATTATGCATATTGTTTATTTATTTATTTTAATTAATAGTTGTTAAGGCATACATTGCATACAACATATTAGATGCTGATTTTGTTTTATCGTCCTAATATTCGATCAAATGTGTTTTCTAGTTTTATTGCTACATTATATTTGTATTGTGTTTAATTATTTTGTAAATAATAAAAACAATGTTTTGCATAAAAAATACAAAGTCTGGATATTATGTCGTATATGTAAAATTACCTTTGCGTTTCTGAAGAAATCCAAACATGATAAAGAAAGTAATAGGATTTATTTTCAGCGCGGTTAGCGTGTCCAGGCAACGAAACTAATGCTACCATTCATTTCCTATGGTTTAGAACTAGGCTAAGTCCGTTTTCAATCCGAAGGCTGCAGCCTGCGAAGGTCACGTCACCAAGCCTGGTTTATTTAAGTTAACTAATCATTACATTAGCAAGTAATAAGCATATTACAACAATTTACGATTAACCAGGAATAACATTCAACTTTATAATTGTTAATATTCTGAAATAAGACAGTCTTGATGACGTATGCAGCCTGGAAATGCGAACTCCGGAGGCTGCAGCCTTCGGATTGAGAAACGACCGAAGTGACAGAAAGTTTCCGTAGCAACGTCACCATTATTTAATTAACATGCGCGTCCAGGCAACGCGGAGACGCGCTCCACTTTGTGGAGTTTCTTCATTGTCTGAAGAAGACGATGGTACAGTAGAATAATAACATCAGATTATAATTATTCCTCGATTTGCATTAAGATACAAATAATAAACATGTATGATCGAGCTCCCAGGGTCACACATATGACATCAAGCAGCACCACGACTGAAATTGGACCAGGATCTTATAATATTAGTAGGTCTCACAGCAAAAGAGGTAAGTTTAAGTTTGAAAACCAATTGTAAACAATAAGTGGAAAACTAAGGTTCATCAGTGTTCCTTTTTTTTTTTTTTATAAGACTCAGGGTTCTTGAGAGTTGGAAAATAAGTTCTGCACTGTACACGTGACTTAAAAACCTACACATACAAACCATACGTAGGATTTTTTACTTAAACTTTGAAAACACAAGTTGGCACTGACAGTATTTTAATTTTTTGTTTGTTTGTTTAGACTCCTATGCTCCATTCCTCTCTCTGTGCAGTAGAGATTCTGTGTTCTTGAGGTCAGGCAGTGATCTGTTTCCAGGTCCAGGACAATACAGCAGTGATATCACAAGGGTATGTTATTACCTTATTGCCAACACATTGCTGTGACATACTGTTAATATTTAATGTAAGTTTAAACATTTGACTGAAAAGCAGAGTCATATTTTGGGAGGAAAGAGTCTTCAGAACCGATCAAAGAGGTTTGAGGATGCTGTGTCAGATGTCCCAGGACCAGGGGCGTATGATGTTTCCCATAATGTTTCACATGCAGAGAAAATAATGAAAAATCCAGAGAAAAGCTTGAAGGTGGGGCATTACTTTTTTAACTAAAATATAAAATTATTTATTATTTTATATAAAAAAACCTTTACTAATACACTGAAAAAATGACCTTCTTAGTATTTCAGTACAAATATCAAAAAATCAAAGATGCATTAAATCAAGATGTATTTTCTCGATAAACTAAATAAGTAAAAAAAATACAACTTACAAATTTGTACAAATAAATAAATCTGCTAATAGGATAAGAAAAAAAAACTTTAAATAAGTTTACTTTTTTTCTTAAACACTTAATTCAAGATAAAATCAGGGAAATTTTTCTTACCCCACTGGCAGATTGGTTTGCTTGTTTTAAGTACAAATTCACTTACATTTGATATTTTTGTTTAAAAACTAGACTTATTTTCTTAGGTCATTTTGCTTATCAAGAATTTTTAGATGTTTGTACTGAAAAGACAAAAACACTACGTAAGAATTTGGTTTTTGCAGTGTAACTTTTATTCTTCTTAATACAGTACATATATTTCACACAGTAGATTATACTCTGTTTCAAGCATATTTTAAAAAAAATCAACTCAGTAATCATGCTTGAATAAGATTTTTGTTTTTAAATTAATCAGTAAAAACATGCAGACTGAGGTTTTTTGATAATTAAAAAATAACGATGCACCGCCCTCTAGTGTACAAACAGCACAACGCAAGTGCCAATGAGATTTTTATTCTTACTTAAGTAAAATACAAAGCCTGCCAATGTAAATAAATAATTCATTCAAATCAGCCAGTGGGATATATCTTCGTTAATTTTTTTTTTGTCTTTATAAGCTTTATTTTCCTGACGCCGTCGTCAATCCCACAATGCACCGCAAGAGCGCGACGTTCTATGATAGAAACGCATTTTTATAAAAGGGGCTGTTTGAAAACCGACCGTGAGCAGATAATCGTGAAGGTGAGTTCAACAAACAATAGCAAGACGAATAAATACAGATAGACTTTTGTGTAGAAAACGACTTAATCTCTCAAAAGAACATAGCAAGATACACTAGTCACGTCACATAAGTTACACCCCACATATAATAGTGATTTGTTGTTATTTTTGGTGGTGGTGGGGTGTTTAAGTGTTTATTTTTTGGAGGGGTACATCACAAAAAAAGTTTGGGAACATCGCGGGATGTTGATGGTGGTGTTAAACAAACAGGTGGATGACGTCAAAGTACCGCGAGAGCGATTCTAAATTAGACTTCTACGTGTGATTTCTTGATTCGCTCTCGCGGTACGTTGACGTCATCCGCCTGACGGTTTTTGCAGCGCAATAGTTCATTGGAAACCACGCTATTTTCTGTATGCAAAATAACATTTTGATTAATTTCTTTATTTTGTATTTCTGTTTTTTAACAGATTTTTTTTAATTTTTGATATATATTATGTATACATTAAGTAACATTTTCTTGTTTTTATTTTAAACTAAGCAAGCTTACTTTGTTGTAAATTTTTTTTTTTTTTAAATGCATGCCACAAAGATTGTATTATCAGATGGCATATAATGTGTTTGTATGACCATATATGTATAATTAATTGTGATGTGTGCAGGGCGTCTCTAAAGGTGTGAAGTTACACCTGAGTCCTGATGCACCATCCATACCTTCTCCAGGACAGGCCTATGGATATGAAGAAGATGCTCAGGGTGTCCTACTCAGATTCAACCCCCCCATCAAAGACCAGACCCTTGGCCCCGCCTTCTACAGTCCTGTAACGGTCAGATAGATTATGTGCCATCTGTGTTAAATTTGTGTGCCCTTTGTTCCACAAGGCATGGTCTGGGAATGATTCCGGCAATGTTACCAGGTCCCCATCCTGGGATCAATCCCGGGATCAGGTGTTTGCGTTCACACAGAAGGAAATTGTATGGTTATTTTCCTGGAAGGGGTTTAAGACAGCATCCTATTCCTAACTAAACTGTCTTACAAATTTTGCTAGACAAATATATCTAAGGTTGCATTATTATGCCACCTACCTTCATATCTGGATGCTGTAACTACGTAGGCGGCTTACAAAGATGTCATTGTTAAAGGATGCATGTCTAATGGATACGTCTAAGTGTGTGTGTGTGTGAGTGAGTGTCACGAAAGGTCAGACTGTCTAATGCCCTGCTGCTGTGCCTCATTACTGCAGTGGCTGTGTTCATGACTAATGATCGGTGCATTATTTTAAAAAGTCACAAAGCCCAGCGCTCGTCCGTTTTACTGTCAGGACGGAAAACCCTCGGTAATTAGTCTTTACGTTATATTTCAATATTCACTTACAATAATGCAGCAGATGCTGGACTCGTCCTTAATCTAATCATCTTTCATGTGCCATTGAGCTGCCAGCTTCCTCTTCATAAAAATGCCGGCCCATCCGCCAGGCTCTTATTTCTCTCTCTCTTTCCTATTCTTATTGTTTCAAATTGATCACACATATTCCTCCCATTCTCAGAAAATACGAAGCAGTCATAACTGAGATTTTAAGGACTTTATTTCAGTGTCCCTTTGACCCTTAAAATTTAACTTTGTGCATTTAATGCAGTATTTAAAAAAATATGGCAATTTCATACACCCACGTTTATTGGATTTGGATGTGTTTTTTCTAATGCTCTGGTTTATTTTTGAAGTCCTGCTCATATTGTAACATTGTCACTCCTGTATGATAAATCACTCCATTTTTCCTCATTTCTAAGCTGCTAAGTGTCTAAAAATTGATTAAATGCTATGTATATGATTGGCACATCTCCACGTATCGGATGTAGTTCATCAGGGTGGGCGAATGTTCTGGAAACTTAAAACTGAAGTCCAAATTATCATAGCCAATAAAATAAGTAAATATGTATGTCATCTATTTAGCAAAATCTTAAGAAGTGTCCGTATCTCTGGTGTATGTGGCAGGAGGAACTCTCTTCTTCAAAGAAGTATAAAGGTGTGCACTTTAGCAGGATGACGGGCCGGAAAGATCAGACGAGGGATGCAGACGGGCCTGGACCAGGACAATACGACCTACAGGAGTGAGTTTGATTGACTGCATTCCCAGCTGAGACACAACATCATTTGCAAATTTATTCTGAACCATCTGGACGCGTCTCCTTGGGATGCTTAAAGGGAAAGTTCACCTAAAAATTAAAATTACCCCATGATTGACTCACCGTCGAGCCATTCTTGATGTGTAGGATTATCATTTTTTAGATGAACACAATCTGAATTTTATACGAAAATGTGCAGGCTGTTTTAAGCTTTATAATGGTAGTAAATGGTGCTTCTGATTTGAAGCCCAAAAAAGTTCATCCATTCTTCACAGAAGTAATCCAAGGGGTTAATAAACTTGAAATCAATACGATTTTGTAATATAAATATCAATATTTAAAACGTTATAAACTGTAATAATTAGCTTCCATGGTAATTAAAATTTTTGGGTGAACTATTGCTTTAAGAAAAAATTTCCATGGTTTCAGTTTCAGATGTCACGCATATCGACCGTCATCAAGCTCATTCAACAATTGTTTAATGCACATTGTTTATAACAATAGATAGGATGGATTTGTTTTCGATCTAGCAAGCTCTAATCTAATTGGCTGGCTTTTTGGAGGAGTAATGGCACAGAGGGGTTTTATCGGTCTGTAATGAATGTCCTTTAGTCTTTGCATTTAAAGCAAAACAAATGTTAGGTTCACTTTAATGCATTTGGCAGATGCTTTTATTCAAAGTGACTTACAGTGCATTACAAGGTATACGTTTTTTTTTATTAGCATGTGTGACCTTTTGCGCTGCTACCACTGAGCTATATCAAACATCACTCACATGCTTTGTTTGATACAAAACTTTTGATAATTTTCTGTCTATGTGTTTGTTTTAGCGACCACACAGCCCAATATGAAAACGTGAATCTGAGGCAAGAACAGCGAGGTCGACCGGAGCTGATCCTCCCTCGATACCATGAGCTGATCACATTACAAGAGGAAAAGAAGGTCAATGTCTCTCTTTATTGTCTTTAGCATCTTTATCATTACTTTCGTGATTTGCCACAGGGACAACCTTTGCGCATAGTTGTCTCTGAGCTGCTGACATTAAATTGGAATGAGACATGAGTCTATTTGCATGCATCATCTCTTATTTCACGAATGCTCCTGTGTGGAGACCTTTATCCTAATTTGCCTGTATATGATATATCAAGTTTAGTCACATTTGTGACCCTGGAACACAAAACCAGTCATAAGTTGCACGGGTATATTTATAGTAATAGCCAACAATAAATTGTATGGGTCAAAATTATCGTTTTTTAAAGCAAAAATCATTAAGATATCATGGTCCATTGAGATGTTTTGCAAATTTCCTACCATAAATAAATAAAAAATGCATTTATCATCAGTAATATGTGTTACTAAGGATTTCACTTTGACAACTTTAAAGGCGATTTTCCCATTATTTTTTTTTTTTTTGCACCCTCAGATTTTTAAATAGTTGTATACTATCCTAACAAACCATAGCTCAATGGAGAGCTTATTTATATCCTAACAAATCATACATCATTTAAAAAAGCTAATTTGTAAGCTTTCAGATAATGTATAGACGGTTTCAGCTGTAACAAGCGGCTTTCGTGGTCAACACGTAACTTTCGTTTAACTCCACTAAGAATAAATTACACCAAAGGACTTTAAACGTAGTTTATTTATATAACTAGCTAAATAAACAACACGTAGATTAAGAAAATTTGTTATTTTCAACAATGTATTTGTTCAAAAGTTAGTTTAGTAACTAGTCAGACCATTAAAAAAACTGCAAACAGAAGTAAAGTTTGGACCAGATGCGTATCGCGTCACCGCACGTGTGTCCGATGAAACCGTATATACATTTCAATTTAAAATATTAACCCTTGTGACTGGTTTTGTCTTCCAGGGTCACATTTATTTTTCTATAGCACTTTTTCACTGCGTTTCATTGCTTTAAAAAAAACAAAACAGAAAAACTAGGAAATTTATAAATATATAGTATATATAATAGAATATGCTGTATAGTATATGATTATTGCAGATTTTATTGTCCTAATAAATAAACTCTATATACTTCTTCATTGACTACCAAACATGTAGTCCAGTGGTTCTCAAACATTTGTGTACGGTGCATCCCTTTGCACAAAAAAACATTGTACAACTTAAAATTTTAATTAAACAAAACATATTAAATTATACAACATATTGCTGTTGGTTAGCAGCAATATGTATTTTTAGGTTTAATTACACAGATATTATGATAAATTTAAAGGGACATATCATGAAATTCAGACTTTTTTCATGTTTAAGTGCTATAATTGGGTCTCCAGTGCTTTTATCAACCTAGAAAATGTGTAAAAAAACAACCCAGTAACTTAGTTTTGGTAAATCATTCTTTGCAAGCATGTAAAAAAAATATGTAATTGAAATTTGGCTCCCCTTGTGATGTCAGAAGGGGATAATACCGCCCCTTAATCTGCACTACCCATCCACGGCACTGCCATTTAGTGCAGAGATCAACTCATTTGCATTTAAAAGGAAACACCCAAAATCGGCACATTTTTGCGCAGAGCTACAAAGTGGCAATTTTAACATGTTATAATAAGTTATCTATATGATATTTTGGGCTAAAACTTCAAATACGTATTCTGGGGACACCAAAGATTTATTTAACTTTTTTATCTTAAAAAAATCTTGTAAAATGTCCCCTTTAATGTATTTTATAAATTGTAATAAAACTGGGGACCCCCTGGCACCATCTCGCAGCCCCCAGAACCACTAATGTAGTCCATTAATATGATAATTATAACAGCCATCATATTAAAGTAGACATGCCTTTCCATCTTACATAGAAATAGCTCTTAAAAGACCTTAAAAAATAAATGCATAAGAGCAAGAGTGTATACAGCAGTGTATATAGCACAAACTTGTCTGAAAACTGAAAAAAGCTTATACAAAAGCTTCCTGTAGAGGGCACTATTGCAACAAGATTAAAGCATCAGTAGCTTCGGTTGTGAATAAGCTTACAATGATGTAATTGTGCATATGTGTGTTTATGTCCGTAGGGCGTCCCAGGTCCAGGACAGTACTACATAAAAAGTCAGTTCGAGGATCCCAGTGCACACCGAGGTCCAGCATCGAACCCACCGTTCCTCTCTCAAGCTCAGGCATGAATGCATTCCTTCACCTGATGGAGAAATGCCTTTGCTAATGTGAAGTCAAAATTGACCTTGTTTACTTTTTATCGATGCATGCTTCAGGTCTTATTGTGAATGATTTATGAATGCACATTATTCCAAAGAAAATATTCCATTATTTCCCAATCTGTCATCAAAATGTAATAACTCGCTCTTGCATCACCAAGAATGGGTTATGGACCGGGTCTGACCGCTCAGGGTTAAGGGTGAAATGGATAAAAAACACCTAATCTCTTTGAAGATTCTTAGAAATATGTCAAATTACATAACAAAAATGTGTTTTATGACTTGAAAATACTGTTTTTATAGAGGTTCAGTTCATCTAAAGATGAAGCGCCCCCTGTTGGTGCTTACGATGACCCGCGCTGTGCTCTTGAGCTTCTGAAGAAAAGCAGCGGGGTAAATAAAAGCCCCTTTGGTGCGACTGCTGTACGCTTCCTTCCAGAAAACCAAATAAAGAGCACACCAGGTTTGTGTGTTTCTTGTGTCATTGTAAATATCTAATCACATAGAAATTAAGTTTTATAGATCAGAGAAAGGTCAGAATTTGCCTCTGTTTGCCTGGGGTGCAAAACATGAGCTATAAAAAGTTAGTACCAAAAAAGCCATTTAGCTGTGTAGTCCTGAAACTTGGAAGTGAATTAGCATTTCCAAACCATGAGCTCCCACGAGAATCCTAATGGCTTGAGCAGTTTGTGATTTATGAGTAAAATAAGGTGTGTGTTAGGATTTTATCATTCTGTAGCATAAATTACACGCAGTCATATCTTAAACGTGACTTTAAAACGAAAGGTCTGGCGTGGGATATAATGTTGGTCGAGTTCATCAAGCACAGTAACGTAAAAGCTTGTGGTTGTTTTTGTGTATCAGCTTGTTAGCAAATTACATTTTGAAGCATACAATGGTTTTTATATGCATGTTTGATGTATTGATGTAAACGGCAACACGGTTAACAAAAAAAAAAACCTTATAAAAATAAAAATAGCAACATCTCTGTTGTTGCTATTGGTATCCACAAACCCAAAATCTCAGAATTTTCTCTAAAAGAATCCCTCCAATATCTCAAATTGTGCTTTTGCCAAGATCTCCAAGTTTTTTTCAATTAAATTGTTTATTTGACATGTGCCCAACAAGGACACAAAAGGACAAAAACATGAGTTTGGAAAAGCACTTTAAAACAAAGGAAAAGCTTCAATATTTTAAAGGAAAACACCACTGTTTTTCAAATATTTACTATGTTCTTACCTCAGCTTAGACAAATTAATACATCCCTATCTTTTTTCAATGCGTGCACTTAATCTTTGTACAGCGCGTCATGGCTTTGTTAGCATTTAGCCTAGCCCCATTCATTCCTTAGGATCCAAACAGCCACCAAACACTAAGTGCCCTTCTGCCATACAATATAGTTCTCATTTTTCATCCACTTAAAAAATCGCAAAGTTTTATTTTGTTCCACCGTACTTACTTGTGTAACTACTCGTATAAAGACTACTCGTCTTTAAATAGTAGGGCTTGGGTAAACGACTATTTATTAAACGATTAATCAGGCGACTCTTTTTCCGATTAGTCGACTAATCTAACAACTTATTGGACGATTAATCTAACGATCAGTTTCTGTTCTTTGATTAATAAAAACCATAATGTATCTCAAATAAATGCCAAAAATATTCTTAATTATATACTTTAAACGTTGTATCAGCGATTTTAGGCCAGGGGGTGGCTTGGGGATTTGGGTCCTTTTGGGTCGGGTACATCACAGCTTGATACCTTATAAATGAAAAAGAGAGAAAAACTAAAAATATACCATTACATTACAAAAGCAAAAAAATAATATAATATGAACTAATTTCTCATAAAATTCTTCTAATACCAAAATACCTTAGCTATCCACATTCATTTTAGGCTTCTTGTACTATACTGAATTGATTTCTGTATTTTGTGTTTTTATATCTTTACAAACTTATCTCAGTTGTTCATTATGCACATTTGAGATAAGAATGCTTTAATGAAACTTGACCAAGATTTCACAAAAGATCAATCTAATCGTTTGTTAGTTGCTTTAATGCTAACTGAAGTTGTGTTTCTTCTCCAGGTCCTGGTGCTTATAACGTGTGTGACTATAGTTTATCTCAGGATAGTTTAAAGAAATCCAAAATAAAGGGCGCAAGGAAAGGAGCTTTCGGATGTGTTGCACCTCGCCAGCTCTTCCACCCCAGTAAAGCGGGAATACACGGCCCGGGTCCGGCACAGTACAACGTGAGTCCTCAAGTGTGTCCTGATTGTCTATTGTACACTAATCTACCAGTTTATCCAGATTCACAATAGACTTGTGATGATCCCCTTGAACTCAATATTTATCCAAATTTTTAATGTCAGCACACAGATTTGATAAGAATCATTCACTAGAAATATTTTCAATCTTGAACCTGTAAATGCAAAATGTTACCATGGTAACCAACGTATGTGTGATGTTTTTTTAATCACTACAATAAAAGTGTTGTAACTTGATGACCATGCAGTAACCTACTGGCAGTCTCTATTTATATAGTTCACCCTAAACTTAAAATGTTATCATAAATTACTTACCCCTGTGTTGATCTAAACCCCAAGTGCTCCGATTGTCTTCAGAACACATTTTTAGATATTTTGGATTAAAACCGGGAGGCTCGTGACTGTCCCGTAGACTGCAGTTTGATTTTCACAACCAAGGCCAGAAAAGATTGAATAATATTATTATTGAACGACTGATGGCCCATGGACCATTTTGGCGATGTCTTTCATTATTTTTTGGGCTTTATTGTGAAAATCAAACTGCAGTCTATGGGACAAACACAAGCCTCTTGGTTTTCATCAACTAACCCATATTGGTGGGTGTTACTCCACTTTCTTTAAAATAAAAATCCTGATAATTTACTCACCCCCATGTCATCCAAGTTGTTTATGTTTTTATTTGTTTAGTCGAGAAGAAGTGTATTATATAATATTATATAATATATTTCCTCAAAAAAAAAAACTAATTTCCTCTCGACTGAACAAAGAAAGACATCAACATTTTGGTGAGTAAATAATTGTGATTTCTTTTTTATGAAAGAGAAGTAATCTTTTAACCTAAGCTAACTCTGTAAAACATGAAGGGTTGCACAATATTAAAGAAAAAATGTGATTACTTGCTAAATAATGCAATGCACGATATGAAATACAGTAATGCTTTAAGTTTGTAAAACCAATTTAAATGATAATAAAATATATTTTAATAATACAGATTATATAACCAACATACAGTTTTAAATTTTGTCTGGGAAAAAGCATCAATCTTTCTGTCTCGCCAGTCTCTTTGTTATCTACATCGAACTAAAACTTTGGTTATACTTTATTTTGATTATCCACTTTAGACATTATAAATAACTTTGCATCTACATGTCAACTGTCATTGGAGTATTAGTAGACTGTAAGGATTAGTGTTAGGCAAGAGGTTTAGGTTAGTGGAATAAGTTGACATGCACCTGCAAAGATCATCACAATAAAGTGTTAATAGTTATTAACCCTCAAAAGCCCCTATTTTCCTGTATACGTTAGAGTTCCTTGGGGGTAAAAATGACCCCCGAAATTAAAAGAGTGATTACAAAAATATATACATTTTTAATGATACAAATAATATATCATTTTTTCCCGTTTTCTTCCCATCTATACATTAATGCTGTGTTTTGGGAGATATGAAGTACTTTTTACCACTCAATTCCTCAACTACACCATTAGCTTGCCTGTAAAATATACAATTTGTAAGAAAAATTCTCATAAATTATGTTCTAAATTTGATTTAAATTGTTTTAGAGATAGATCTAGATGTTATGTGTTGAATTTGACCATTTGGTGTTTAGAAAAAAACATAAAAGAACTACAGTTTAGGAAAAAATCATTTTGACCAGCAGATGCCCATAGAGACCCATTAATTTTACTGTATGTGGCCAACTGCTCAACATCACTACTTTAGTGAAACATTTTGTGAATTTATGTTTATATAAACATTAGAAAGGACATTCAAAATAAATATTATTTCAAATAGTATAATTTTTTGTAGTTTTGATGCATTTTGAAATGTCTGTTTTTACAAAATGCCACAGAAATTTGACTAAATGTAAGGGTGTTTGTCTGTGTGTGTGTCCGTATGTGTCCGTGTGTGTGCACGCGTGCGTGTTTGTGACTGTCTTTATGTGTGTGTAAGTTTTACTGTGTCTTTGTGTGTGTGTGTATGAGTCTGTGTTTATGTGTGTTTGTGCACACACACACACCTGTGTGAGCATTTTCCATCTTTGTTTTGCATCTGTGGCTGTTTTTTGCCAAATTTTGTAAAAAAAAGCTCTCTGTGGCAGTCATACCTTTGTGTGTTTGTGGGTGTCTGTTTGTGTGTGATTGAGCATGTATTTTCTATATTGCATTTGTGCTCTAAAACCAGGCCTACCTTTATGTGTTAAAATTTTCAGATTTATTCTCGATGCATAGATTTTTTTTGACGAATAAAAAGATTTCTTTTGCATTTCCCGTTTATTTCAATGGGGTCATTTTTACCCCCAAAGGACCTCTTTTGGTACATTTTTTTTAAACCTCTTAAGAACGACCGAATCAAGCCCAGTTTTTTTTTGTAAGAATCTTGACAAGATAATTTGAAAAAGTCACAAAATCTTTTTTCACTGAGATAAAGGGAACCATGTTTTTAAAATAAAGAAAAGTGGCTTGGGGTAAGATTGACCCCAAGGGACTTATTAGGGTTAAGCAGACAGTCTACTAATGCTGTTAAGATTGGTAGTTGATAAGTAGTTGGAAAATTACTCATAATTAGTAAAATGTCTAAAGTGGACTATCAAAATAAAGTGTTGTCCCTAACTTTTTTTTGAAGTATTAAAATCATTCAGTTATTGCATACCAGTGTGCATACAGCGGCAGGGCAATATATTGTGTGAGATATTTCATTATACCGTCCAGCCCTAGTTTTACTGTAGTAACAATAACTGCTTTAACTATATGATGCATTTTGGCAGATAGTATGTTTACTGTGGTAAATGTTTGTAGGCGTAAAGGATTATAAGATACGACTGCATGTATTATGATGGGTAAACCCATCCTCCACTGAGATTTTTTAGGGTAATCTCTGCAGTACCCACTTGGTGACTGTTTTCTGGCAAACTTTCATCCATTCACCTGTGGGTGTCCTATTGGCCTGCTTCATGAACCAGCTGACCCCAATTGATGTCTTTTGGGAACATTCTGCCTATTGTATTTCTTTCTGCATGCCATCCGCCTGCATCGGCGAGACCGCATGAGGGTTGAGTGAAATCCGTGGCCCTGTATTTTCTCAGAGATGAAGAAAATCATCTTCCTCTCAAACTATGAAAATGCTTTTCAGACCAATCTTTGCGCCGCAGATCCATACATCACGAGTGAAAGAAACTGCACTCACTGTCTTTTTTAGAGTAGTATGTCTGTGTAAGTTATTGGCTTGTTAGCAGCAAGTCTGTGGATTCTGAATATATAGAGTTGAGCGGGAAGATTATAATAAGTCTGATGTCGGACATCATACTGACATAATTCATGCATGTTTAAGAGACTGAATTCCAGTTAATGCATGCAAGCAAAACATTTCATTGTTATGCATGAAAGTAGCAGAATGATATAAAGTAGTAGGCAGTAGTAGCATCTAAACATACCCATTGGTTATAGTGTTGTTTCAATGTCCAGTATAAAACTCATAGGTTCGATATAGTCGTATAGCTTGTAATGCACTGTAAGTCGCTTCGGATGAAAGCGTCTGCCAAATGCATGAATGTAAATGCGATGTATATCATGTGTGCTGCTCAACCATTTAGATTATAGGATTGTTGATAGACAGCGGGTTATAAACATGTCAGTTGTTATATAATATGTTTTTTTTTCTTGCAGGTGATGAAAAAAGAAGAATTATATAAGAAACGGAGCACCGCCGCTTTTAAATCGACCACTAACAGACTTATGGGTTCCCTGTACGCCAAAGTAAGACACATAATGATGCCACATTTAACTTTAATCTGTCATCTTACAGCAGAGACACATTGCAAATGTGATCAGTATCTCATATACTTCTATAATAAAGGGTCTTTTCAGAGTTTCATCATTAGAAACGTAACCCAAAAAATCTAAGTGGATTTTAAGAAAAGATTGTTATGATGTTTCTGTAGTTTAGTGTTAGAGAATTGCATCAGCAACACAAAAAGTCATGGGTTTGATCCCAGAAAAAAGGTACAAGAAGGTACAAAAGTTGTCGGTACGTTTTTTAACTCTTTCCCAGCCATTGACAAGTTATCTCGTCATTTAAGAGAGAACGCTTCCTTGCCAATGATATCATTCAGGTGGCGCTCTTACACAACTTATAAAACACTGAAGCATCCACTGATCCAGAAACTGTAAAATATCTGTGTATGTTTTGATCATCATTCTGAATCTGATCTCTAACAAAAGTCCTTTACAAAAATGCAATTATCTCAATTATTATTATTTTTTAAAAACCTACCCATATATGAGAGGTGATAAAAAGAAAACAAATGAAGATAGGATGAAACTTTTTTGTTTGAAAGCGGAGGGTCTTTTTTGATATATTGTACATTTATATATTTAAAGAGGAAGGCATTACACTTTTGTAATAATCATAAAAAGCGCTGACTTAAAAATAAACAACGCTGGTGGGGAAAAAGTTAAACAGTACACTTTTGTACCTAAAAGCTCTATATTCAGTGTTATAATTCGGTGGGGCAGTGGGCTTCGGGGGGGGGGGGGGGTCCAGGACATCCTATAAACATTTAAGGACCTCCTATAAAGCACAAAAATATAAAGTAGGTGGGGTCCCCTGTTAATTAAAATACTTCATTTAAAATTCTCATGCTTCGGTGCCACAAAGTGATACTGCCCATTTATTTGTCCAATTTCTCAATAAACTTTTTTTTCCAATTCAATTTTATTTATATAGCGCTTTTCACAATTGGTAATTGTTTCAAAGCAGCTTTACATTAATAGAAGCAGTGAAAAGCACAGAAAATCGACAGATAGCATAACATAATACACGATAGCATAAGCAGCTAAATGTGCTGCGGCTATAAATCAACATTATAAGCGAGCGTATTATTAATGTAACATATAGAAGAGGGTGCTATGTTAAGCCCAAGAAGCCTGCCTCCCCGGGTTGAAAAACCTCCTAGGAGAAAAAAACCCCAGACTTTTTTGCTGGGGAAATATAAAAAGTCCTAGGAGGGAAAAACCCTTGGGAGATATATATATATATATATATATATATGCAAGCGGATAAGGAGATTAAGCGGGTTCTGCCGGTGGTCGTTTGTCAGCCATCAGCTGGATATCACGTTATAGGACGGCCAGTAGATCAGAGGTGTGCCTACTTTCTGTCTCATTGTCTTCGGGGTCGAGGACGAGACAGGGAGAGAGAAACAAAATCCTATTAGCATAGGGGCCATTCACATGTAATGCAAGTGTGACACAGTGATGTGGTTTAAATCATCTTGGTTCCAGACAGGCTAACTATTGCGGCATAAGTATGTTACCCACAGTTGAGGATTTAGCAAATTGGGGGCCCAATGCTTATGCTATCGTGTATTATGTTGTGTTTACTAACTAATCCAAAGATTTCTGTAAATCTATAAAAATTTCTAAAATTTCTAAAATAAATGTAAACTCTCAAGCGCGCGTGTCATGCTGTTTTCTGAAGGAATTGACAGACAAGTTGATGTCTCTGTGTCTGGATTATTTTCACCTAGTTGACGGTAAGAATCTTTAATTATTATTTTGTGTAATCTTTAGGGTTAGGGGCTTTTTAATTTTTCTCAAACTATATTTTACACTAATTTGAGGGGTAAAAATGGTAAGAGTTTAATTTAAGGGTAATTTGGGTTCTTTTTTATTAAATCCAGGACCAACAAAAATTTTAATCCAGGATCTCATCTTAATTTGTGAAATCACGGCAGCCCTGTAATGGGGGCTTAGCTGGGGGGCTCCTTATAATCTTTGACATAATTTGAACACTGTTGTACCTCAAATGTACATATCTGTATCTATTTTTTTAAAGGCACCATCCCAGTTACAACTTTTGTACCTTTTTATCTGAGAGTGCATCTATAGCTTGGAATGTCGCTTTGGATAAAAGCGTCTGCCAAATGCATGAATATATAAATATACAATACAGACTTGCTTGTTATGTATACATACAAAAGTTAAAGCTCACAAAACACATGCTGTTTCTGCATATCTCATGTTAATCTCGAGGACCTATATAGAGTTGAATTACTTATCTCCGTAGAGTCATTAGTTTGACCAGATTTATAAAAGACAGATCAGCTGTACCGATGTAGGAGTGTTATACAAACATTATTGGCAAGAAAAGCCTCTTATACCTGGGTGCAGACACGTATTGACGTGTTTCTGGTAGGTTTTAGTATATACTGCGTCATCTTTAAATAATAACTAGTTACTTACTTGTATCAGGTGACCTGAAAATGCGAATGAACTGTTTTCATTGCAGTTTTGCAAAATACATCTTTTCCAAATTGTCTAAACAAAAAACACCTCATGCAAAACGTTTTTGCGATATATAGGAGTTTTTTTGCAAAATTAACGGTTATGTTTCCATTGGCCACGTGTGCAATTCACAATGTCAATTTGCACAATTTAAAGGGTAATAGAAACACAACTATAGTGTTAATAAGTCATGAATGCATGAAATAGCTTTAGATCCCCCTTCAAAGTTTTCAACTTGATCTCAAACTGCCCTAAATTATTTTATATCCCTTTTCTCTATCTGCATGACATCAATTGTCCGATTTGTGTCTGTTTTTATTTTAAGTAATGTTTAAAAAAAGTTGATACTTGACTCGTCCAGAGCAATTTATTTTTGAGAAATAAAGATTTTTATACTGGAAAATCAATGAGCCGAGCTGAAATTAAAACTCCGTGATAAATTATGAGTGGGAATGAGATGTCAGCTCAGTATTCAAAGTCAAACACAGCCACAACGTCTGGCTTTCAAAGTGTGTTTGCATGCGTTTGAATTGAAGAAGCGCGTGTTGTTTCACTCCGTAGAGAGTTGAGATGAAATTCTGTCCATATCTAAAATCAGTAATTATACAAACCAAGATATGAGAGCACAGAGCTGCATGTCCTTACGTGGGATTTTATAACCCAGAGAGTGTTTGACTCATCGCAGCGTCTCAGACTCTAATGCATAAGCTGCAAATATTTCATTATGAGATCTACGCCTCGCCTCTCATCTGCTACTGTAGTTTTCATTAGGCATTTCAACATGCCCTTATAAAAACACACGGCTGTCTGCATGAATCCAACAGAAACTTTTTTGAACTTAACATCAAAAGGTAACAATAAGAAAACAGCGCTATTTTAAGACAATTAAGATCTCAAATTCTCATTACTGGTGTGTGGTTCTTCGTAATTCTCATTATTTTTAAAGATGATCCTCATTAGATTCTCAAAAGTTACTGTAATATAATTTTTTCTTTCATCAGAAAGACCTGTGAAACAAATACAGTCATGATATATAACTTACAATTATAAGCGTATTTTTTATTGTGGCACTAAGAATTCGTGCAAATGTTGTTTATTGTGTTAAAAAAATAATATGACTCTCAAAGTAACAACGTGTTTATCATTAAATGTCCCATATGTTATGTTTAAAGGGATAGTTCGGCCAAAAATGATATTAAACCCATGATTTACTCACCCCCAAGTTTTCCGAGTTGCATATGTCCATCGTTTTTTAGACAAACACATTTTCGGGTATTTAAAAAAAATGTTTTAGATCTTTCAGTTGATTAAATGTAATGTTACGGGGTCCACGACCTTCAAGTCCAAAAAAAGTGCGTCCATCCTTCACAAATTAAATCCAAACGGCTCCAGGATGATAAACAAAGGTCTTCTGAGGGTAATCCGCTCGGTGTTGTTGTAGAAATATCCATATTTAAAACTTTATTAACGAAAATAACTACCTTCCGGTAGTGCCGCCATCTTAGTCGCGTCCACATTCAGGATTAGAGCTTACGCAGCCTACGGAGGCTTCTCTGCTGCTGCTCTGTGCCCCCGCCCTCCGAATTTGTCATACGTCACTTAGAAAAGTGCGTACACTACGCTAATACTCTCTCCTGAATACAGAGGAGTCGAAGATGGCGGCGCTACCGGAAGGTAGTTATTTTCGTTAATAAAGTTTTAAATATGGATATTTCTACAACAACACCGAGCGGATTACCCTCAGAAGACCTTTGTTTATCATCCTGGAGCCATTTGGATTTATTTTGTGAAAGATGGACGCCCTTTTTTTGGACTAGGTCATGGACCCCGTAACATTACATTTAATCAACTGAAAGATCTAAAACATTTTCTAAAATATCTGAAAATGTGTTTGTCTGAAAAACGATGGACATATGCAACTCGGACAGCTTGGGGGTGAGTAAATCGTGGGTTTAATATCATTTTTGGCCAAACTATCCCTTTAAGTATTTACATTTAGGTATTTACCAGATGCATTTCTGCAAAGCGAATTTTTGTGAGCAAGGGCTTCCACAATGAATAAAACAATCTGGAGGGCTACTTTTTCTATATAGCCTACTCAAAACTTTTGTTTTACTTGTTGATTCTATTTTATTTTACAATTTTTTTCGTTGTTTAAAATATTAACATACATAAAAGACGCCAAGCTAATATAAAAAATACGTAAAAAATATTAAAATTGAGGCTTTTAATAGAATGTGCTGTGGAGGGCAACTCACAGACTCTGTACGGGCAACCTGGTGCCCCAGGGCACCATGATGGAGACCACTGCTCTCAAAAATGCTGGGTTACTTTTAACCCAGTGTTGGGTCACAAAGGGATGAATCCAGCTATTGGGTTTAATTAACCCAGGAAAATGTTTATATTTGACCTAACAATGGGTTAAAATAACCCAGCTTTTTGTGTTGAAAAAACCCAGAATAGGTTCAATTCATCGGGTCGTATTTGTCGGTTTTTGACCCAACGCTGGGTTTTAAAAATAGCCCAGCATTTTTTAGAGCATATATTTTTTCAGTATGCATGTGTTTTTCTTTGGATATAATCGTCTGTCAAGTAAATAATGCAAATTTTACTTCAATTTCTTTGGCATGTAGTCTCTTATTCCTTTTCATTTATGTGGCCGCTTTATAGATTTGTTGAGATTTACTTGTCTAGACGACCTTTCAGTCCTGATCTATTCACACACTCCTATAAAAACATAAATAAGTTCAACAGAGAAAATTATTCTGGTTAAGCACAGCTAGTGTTTTATTAAAGAAATATTTTGCATTTAATAATAGGCAAGTTCTTCAAGTCACCACCATCAAATTATGTTCCAGTTGCTTAGCTCTTTTCCCGCCAGCATTTTTAAAAAAAGTTGACAGACAGCGCCTGCATTTTTGTATTGTCACCTGTTCAGTTTCTCATTAATGCAATTATCTAATCAACCAATCACATGGCAGTTGCTTCATCGCATTTAGGGTTGTGGTCCTGGTCAAGACAATCTCCTGAACTCCAAACTGAATGTCAGAATGGGAAAGAAAGGTGATTTAAGCAATTTTGAGTGTGGCACGGTTGTTGGTGCCAGACGGGCGGTCTGAGTATTTCACAATCTACTCAGTTACTGGGATTTTCACGCACAACCATTTCTAGGGTTTACAAAGAATGGTGTGAAAAGGGAAAAACATCCAGTATGTGGCAGTCCTGTGTGCGAAAATGCCCTGAGGTCAGAGGAGAATGAGCCGACTGATTCAAGCTGATAGAAGAGCAACTTTGACTGAAATAATCACTCGTTACAACCGAGGTATGCAGTAAAGCATTTGTGAAGCCACAACACGCACAACCTTGAGACGGATGGGCTACAACAGCAGAAGACCCCACCGGGTACCACTCATCTCCACTACAAATAGGAAAAAGAGGCTACAATTTGCACAAGCTCACCAAAATTGAAGACTGGAAAAATGTTGCCTGGTCTGATGAGTCTCGATTTCTGTTGAGACATTCAGATGGTAGAATCAGAATTTGGCGTAAACAGAATGAGTACATGGATCCATCATGCCTTGTTACCACTGTGCAGGCTGGTGGTGGTGTAATGGTGTGGAGGATGTTTTCTTGAACCACTTTAGGCCCCTAAGTGCCCATTGGGCATCATTTAAATGCCACAGCCTACCTGAGCATTGTTTCTGACCATGTCCATCCCTTCATGACCACCATGTACCCATCCTCTGATGGCTACTTCCAGCAGGATAATGCACCATGTTACAAAGCTCCAATAATTTCAAATTGGTTTCTTGAACATGACAATGAGTTCACTGTACTAAAATGACCCCCACAGTCACCAGATCTCAACCCAATAGAGCATCTCTGGGATGTGGTGGAATGGGAGCTTCGTGCCCTGGATGTGCATCCCACAAATCTCCATCAACTGCAAGATGCTTTCCTATCAATATGGGCCAACATTTCTAAAGAATGCTTTCAGCACCTTGTTGAATCAATGCCACTTATTAGTATGGTGTTCCTATTAATCCTTTAGGTGAGTGTAGTTATGTATATTAAATTGCATTTCTGTCAAGAGATCCTTACTAAAAGTTACATAATGCACCTTTAAATGGCAGAGCACTGAGTTAGCTGTGCAAAGGTCATGGATTTGATTCCCAAAGAATACATATAGTGCTAAAATATGTATAGACAAAATGCACTGTCATTTGCTTCGGACAAAAGCATAAAAGTCAAATCAAATTTAAAACAAGAATCTATCGTAACGAAAGTGATTTTCAAATAATAAAAAGTTAAAACATGAAACGGCATCCTTAGAAAGGAAAGGAATATGTATCCATAGTGTACAATTCCTAACATGTCTCTCGCTGTGAGTGTATTACTGTCAGCCTGGTTTTACTTACTGACTGACAACTACTATCTGTGGTAATTGACAGCAGGTGACAGATGAGTGTAACTTGTATTCAACCGGGAACATTATTCACATGAAAGCAGAAAAGCAGTTTGGCAGACACACTCACACTTTCTGACTCGTACATACTGTACCTGCTCGAAATACATTGTGCAAATGATTTTTATGATGCTGTGGTTATATATTGGATTCTTTCTTGGCAGGATACGCCTCCGCCGGGCTCGTATAACGTGTGCGAATCATTTGAGAAGATTCACGGCGTCCATCGCTACAGCCGACCACAAAATGAGAAAGCGAGAAAACGACAGAGCAGCTTTCTGTCCGCCGCCCCCAGAGACCCTGAGTTTCTCCGCTGTGACCCTCAGATCCCAGGTGACCAAACCTATGCAAAGTTATTGAAAGCACCATATGAGGAACTCAGATGCAAAAGCCACTAATTGGCACCTGCATGAAACATGAGATGATGATTAACCAAATGGTCGTGGCGTCAAATACTTTTGCTTAGCTTAATCGTTAAAAACACGTTCTGTATGAATGCCCCTTTAAATGGTTTTGCATCTGTGCTCTTCATATGTATGGTTCTTGCAGTATAATATTCAAAAATCCCTAGCATATTGTTATATATTTTTCATATGTGTACTTACATTATCCCAAAAAAATTCAGAGATTTTGCATCGTCCTATGCTCTTTCATGGCATCATCAATCTACGCCTTTCTTGTTGTTTAGTGGCAAAAACTACATATTGTGCCTTTAATGGGGAAATTTCAAATTTCACAAACAATTTTAACATGTAAAATAAATCTTTGGTGTCCCCAGAGTACATATGTAAAGTTTTAGCTTAAAATACCATATAGATAATTTTTATAAGATGTTAAAAATGCCACTTTGTAGGTGTGAGCAAAAATGTGCCATTTTGGGTGTGTCCTTTAACATGCAAATGAGCTCATCTCTGCACTCTGCAGTGCAGACGGAAGGGGTGGTATTATCCCCTTCTGACATCACAAGGGGAGCCAAATTTCAATTCCTATTTTTTCACATGCTTCCAGAGAATGGTTTACCAAAACTAAGTTACTGGGTTGATCTTTTTCACATTTTCTAGGTTGATAGAAGCACTGGGGACCCAATCATAACACTTAAACATGGAGAAAGTCAGATTTTCATTATATGTCCCCTTTAAATGAACATTCACATTTATTACATCTTCAGGCAGGATTTGCCATCATCTTGTCAATTAGCTGTTTTATTTGTCGTCACCAGGTCCAGGTCATTATAGTCCAGATGTGAAGTCTGGTCCAAAGTTGGCCCTGATTGGCTCAAAAGAAGATCGGTTTAAGTGCCTTAAGGACATCACTCCAGGACCGGGAGCATATGAGGTGAATTTCAAATATGATCCCAGAAACGGATTAAAATGACATACTTCAATACCATAAACCTGAAGGTCTATTCTGTATTACAGAACTAAAATATTTGTCAACCATATGTTAAATACAGTAATTATCAGAAATATTGTTATACTTCTACTGTTTACAATTTCTTGAATACAAAATGAGATTAAAAGGAATTTATTCAATACGTTTTCGCACACTGAATGTTTTGTGTGTTGTAGTTGAGTCCGGTCATCAAGGACACCGTTCTCAAAGGCACCTTCAATGTGACGCTTCTCAACCCTTTAACATCCAGCACCAGATCTTTACCTTCACAAAGGTCTCAGAAAAAAACTACAGCTCACAGCAGTGCCTAACTCAGGTCAAAGGTCAGTGCCTTTAAACTTCATATACAGCACTGTTAGGCCAGGTGCACACTGCGTTTATCACTCTCCCATTGATCCCATTGATCTCCGACAAAACCCAAGCCAGCCCCTGTGTTTATGTTGGCAATGTTTTGCCTTTTAAAGAAAATGAGTGTCTGTTTAAAAGAAGTATTTTTGACCGTAGTAAATACGATCATAGCCTTGCATTGTGGTTAAACAACTGTTCAGGAACCGCCCATTTGATTGACATCTAAAGCATTCACTCATAGTTCGCTCTTTTGTTATGTGCTGTTTAAAGGATATGGTTATCAGACATATTAGACTGCAAATGATTACATGCTAAAATATTTGAAAATGTATATGCACTATGGACCAGATTCACTAAATGTGAAATTAGCATGAGAGCGCAATTTTAAAAATGTATTGATGGGAGTGGAAATTTCTGCAGGTGATTTACGGTTAAATAACACGGGTGCAAAATCTCATTTCCATAATAACCATTGCAATTTAAGACATGCTATGTTGGGCCTTAAATAGCACTGACAAGCACAAATGTTATTAAATCGTGTTAATAAATTCATTTAAATACTCTCCTATCATAAATTTTGCATATGAACTCCTACAAATGCATATGCAATAAGGTCAGCCGTAAAAGAAACGCCTTCAGTGCTAATTTTTTCTGTTTGTCTTTAATAAATCCTAACAGTTGTTTTTAACACCAAAAGTGAATCTTACTTATTGGACTTTTATAAAGTCAGCCAGTCACATTTACATCTCATCTTTCCAAGTTTGTGTTAAATATGCATCCGACAGTAATACGCAAAAAGATTGTGGCCATGTTTTCTGAATTTGAGAATTGTAACATGACAGAATTCTGTATATCATATAGACACACTAGCATCAACATCTCTTTAAAAACTGCAATGGAAAACTGTGAAAAGTGCTATAAAAAGAATTTTAATTGAATTAAATAATCTGTAGAAAACAACGGCAAGATGTTGAAGTTGAACATGCATGGTTTTTTATTTACAAAAGCAAATTAGCTCATTCATTAATAATGTGAGTCCCCTTAAAGGAATATTCCATTTTCTTAAAAGAAAAATCCAGATAATTTACTCACCACCATGTCATCTAAAATGTTGATGTCTTTTTTTGATCAGTCAAGAAGAAATTATGTTTTTTGGGAAAACATTGCAGGATTTTTCTCATTTTAATGGACTTTAATAGAGCCCAACATTTAACACTTAACTCAACACTTAACAGTTTTTTTCAGCGGAGCTTCAAAGGACTATAAACGATCCCAAACGAGGCATAAGGGTCTCATCTAGTGAAACAATTGTCATTTTTGACAAGAAAAATAACAAATATACACTTTTAAACCACAACTTCTCGTCATGTAGATCCGGTCGTGATGCGCCAGCTGACCCCACGCAATACGTCATCACGTCAAGAGGTCACAGAGGACGAACGCGAAACTCCGCCCCAGTGTTTACAAGTGTGTTGAAAGAGGACCGTTCCTACGTTGTTGTATGTCAACTGATACTAATTAATGTCTTTGTGTCAGTTTATTGTTTAAAATGGTCCGCAAATGTGCGTTTTATATATGTAACACGTGACCTCCCTACGTCACTACGCATTTACGTTAGGTCGCGCTGGACCAGACCTAGACGAAAAGTTGTGGTTTAAAATTGCATATTTTTTATTTTTCTTGTCAAAAATGACAATCGTTTTGCTAGATAAGACCCTTATGCCTCGTTTGGGATCATTTAGAGTCCTTTGAAACTCCGTTGAAAAAACTGTTAAGTGTTGAGTTAAGTGTTAAATGTTGGGCTCTATTAAAGTACATTAAAATGAGAAAAATCCTGCAACGTTTTCCTCAAAAAACATAATTTCTTCTCGACTGAACAAAGAAAGACATCAACATTTTGGATGACATGGTGGTGAGTAATTATCTGGATTTTTCTTTTAAGAAAATGGAATATTCCTTTAAGTGCATGATAATATCTACAGCCTTTTTGCACCTGGTCACTTCATGCGTTTTCTCATGTAAATGCCCTACGAAATACTTTCCAAAATTTAAATTTGATCAAATTCGACCTTTCTTCCAGATGTAAAGACGTCACTCGCAAATTTGCCAAATACGACACGCTTGTTGCTTTATAGAGCGACAACACACAATTGCCAACAAAACACAGACGCTTGATGCATTTTTACTTACCGTCTGTGACTCATGACCTGGTTATTTCAACAAAATCCAGCAATAAACAAACACATGCACAACTTTGCTGCTAAACCATATCCATTGTTTCCATAAGGCTGGCTTACTGGGAAATGTGAACAAGGCTTTCTTCTCCTTACATCCAAAAACACACTTCTTCTTCCGTGCCATTGTCCATTCTTGATATAAAACAAAGCTGTCGCGTGAAGTAATGCCTGTGACTTCTACAAAAAAAAAAAAACAATGCTAATGAGCGTCCTTGTTGTTCTCACTCTCACTCTGATGGACATGTGGGCGTGCTTTTCTGGGGGAAGTGCCCATATAAGGAATATGGGGTCACTGATATGTAACAGGTGCCCATGTTTGAAAAAATCTTTTTGAAACTTGTAGGAAAGATGAGGCGTGAGTTTGGCCCAGAAATACTCTGTCACATGCTTTTTGGATACTTTGCATTTGTTTAGCATGAGGATTGCAACTTTTTAACTGTGTTAATAAGTCAGAATGCATGAAATAGCATTTAAACAAAGAAATAAAACTTTTATTATCAAACTCAATGGGTCATTGTCCTGTCAATCTCAAAAAGTGCTGCCTTTTGTTGTACGTTGTTATAGAAGTGTCGTTGTACGTTGTAATTAAAGAAATTAGCATTTTGCACGGATAAAAAATCTGATTAATATCCGTTTAGTCGAGACGCATTTCTGTGGCCAAGTGTAAATGAAATGGTTTTAACAAATCCGATCACAGAAAACGCATGACGCTTAGACTCTAATGGCCTGCTTCCTATCATGTGACTTTCGCCTATTTTAATATCATTCTTCTCACATTTTGTTCACTAGTTTAGGATCTCAGTGAAAAATGTCTCATTCACACTATTGGTAATTCAATATTGAATGAAATGAGTATTTATAGATATTATAGTCAGTATTTCTCTCAGCTGAAAGAACATTTGGACTGAGTTTGTTGCATTACGTCGAGAGGATAGAAAGATTCAGGAGATGCTGTCTTCAATGCGAGTCAAAATGAGTTATCTTAGAGGAAAGCGTAATTCAGTGAATGCGCCTACGATGCCAAAAATACCGTCTAGATCGTCAGCTCATTAGGGTTCGGAAAAAGTTTAAATCTCTCCAAACCTCTTTCTGTTTCTGTGGATGGTGAAAATGTTTAAGTATTAGAGACTGTCTGAAAGTTTGAGGTTAGTGAGTAATGTTTTGGTCCTTTATTGAGTCACTTAGCGTCGGCATTTCACATCATCATTAGTTCTGTGCACTTCTGTATCATTGCTAAGTCTACTTTCCTCCGTATCTTATTGTTTATTTCTATATTCTGATTTGTTTTTCAGGTCACAGACTACTAAAAAGGCCTGGGCTATGCCTCTCCCATTAAACACATGCTTCTCAGGAGGTCCTGACACACGCACACCTCTTTATGGGTGATATATTTCCCCAGTGCTCCAAGAAAATAAATCAGGATTCTTTAATGCGTTTGATGTTTCGGGGTTTTTGTGCGTCATAAATTCTCAGCCCTGCCCACAATAACGCAGCCCTAATGTAGCGAGATCTAAGCGTACACATACACACACACACACAACATCTCGATACGGTTATACACACCCTTTTAATCTAATTAAGCATTTACACACTCTCATTATTCAGCAGACCGGACGAGGTTGGGGGAGGAATTGAGAGACGTCCAGGCCGAGAGAGAAAGAAAGGTTTTAGCTCTTTATTGAACTGACTTGTTTTACATTTGCAAGCTAATTGAATCAGATAAATCACTGTGTCGGACGCTCGCTTTCCGCCCGTATGTGTGTGTGTGTGTTTGGACCGTTGGGACTTTAGGTGTACTATCTTAAAGTTTCTAAATTCAAGCAGTTAAAGTGGCTATCGTTTTCCCCTCATCCTACACCATGCCAAAATAAAGCAGTAAGTTGTGCGGACTTGTGTTACAGAGATTTTTACCGCGGTTAAGAGGTGTTATTTTATGATGCTTACAGTGAAACCATTGTAAAATTACGGTAACACGCCGCATTGCTTGGCTTAGTGCTTTTATAAGAGCAATAAGTTAAGATACCTTGTTTTTAATAAAATTATTTACTTTATTAATTAGACTGAGTAACAATTATTCAGTTAAGTTATTTCTTAATTGTTAACCTGATTCACTTTTACTGCCGATTAACATGGGTTTATTTTTATCCAAAATTGTGTAAAGAAAAATCTACAAATATAAAAAAGCAATCCATACATTGCAAAACAATTAAACCTACAGGCTTTTTCCCCTACAAAATAATTTTAAGCCACATTAAAGATTTTTGAAATAAAATTTCCAAAAAACACTTGCACAGTGTGACATATTTCAAGCAGTTGTAATGACATGATCTCAAAAGTGCCCAAGTATTTGTAATTTTTTTTTTTAAATGGCTCATCCCTTGTCATTGTCGCCTATCAATGACCACGTTTATATGCACGATCAGAATGCGATTATAATGAGATTTTGGCTCATAAACGCAGCAAATACAATCATATTAAAACAGGTAGCGTATGCAGTTTTTATTGGAGTATAGTGGTGTGAAAAAGTGTTGGCCCCCTTTCTGATTTTTTTTGCATGTTTGTCACACTTTAACGGAGCCCCTAAGGGGACATTAGGTTTATTATGCAGAATTTGTTTTTAAAGTTTCGTTTCGCGTGCGCACGCAATAGTCTCACCTGCGCAAGCGAAACTAAACTTTAAAAACAAATTCTGCATATGAAGGTTTTGCGTGAGCACATGAAACTAAACTTTAGATTTTTTTTACTCCAATGTCACCTTAATGTTTCAGATCATGAAACCAAATTTAAATATCAATCAAAGATAGCACAAATAAACACAACATGCAGTTTTTAAATAAAGCTTTTTATTATGAAGGATAAAAAACCAAACCCACATGGCCCTATGTGGAAAAAGTGTTTGCCCCCTAAACCTAATAACTGGTTGGGCCACCCTTAGCAGCAACAACTGCAATCAAGCATTTACGATAACTTGCAATGAGTCTGTTACAACGCTGTGAAATAATTTTGGTCCACTTTGCAGAATTGTTGTAATTCAGCTGCATTGGAGGGTTTTTCGAGCATGAACCGCCTTTTTAAGGTCATGCACATCATCTCAATAGGATTGAGGTCAGGACTTTGACTAGGCCACTCCAAAACTTCATATAGTTTTTCTTCAGCCATTCAGAGGTGGACTTTCTGGTGTGTTTTGGATCATTGTCCTGCTGCAGAACCCAAGTTCGCTTCAGCTTGAGGGCATGAACAGATGGCCGGTCATTGTCCTTCGGGATTTTTTGGTAGACAGCAGAAGTCATGGTTTCATTTATCACAGAAAGTCTGCCAGGTACACTACCATCACCATATTTAACTGTTTGTATGATGATTTTTTTCACACAGGGCCATGTGGGTTTGGATTTTGTTTTCCCTTTATAATAAAAAGCTTCATTTAAAAATATTTTTTTTGTTGTGTTTACGTGTGTTATCTTTGATTAATATTTACATTTGTTTCATGATCTGAAACATCAATGGGTGATTCTCGCTAAATTAGATTTATGAGGCGTCATGAAACATTTGGATAAAAAAGAAATGCAAAGTAGGAGTATCAAAATAAGAAGCATAGTTACAAACATTCCTTCATGTACTATTTTGCACATGATTTCAAATTTCCACATTTAAGGGGAAAAGTTTCATTACCGCAACATGTCCATGACTGGATTTGGGTTCTTTGACATGGAAATATTTTTAATTAAAAAATCTAAAAAATAAAAAGCTTCACTGGATGTTATACTATAAACATTTACAGTAAAGAAACATGTGGTATTTGGAGATCATTGGTAAATGTAGAGACAATAATAAGGAATATAAATATTTCTCATCCTCCGCAACAATTTTCAATCATTGTTTAAGCCCTCAAGGAACTAATATTTTCAAAAAAAAATGTTGGAAGAAACATAATTGACTGTGACACTCAAGAAATTTTGTTTGTCATAGTCCCTAGACAATTTTTTAGTTCTCATTACCGAAACATGAGTTTGTAAATGCATATATTTAATGTAAAATCATGTTGCGGTAATGATAATTTTTGATAGTGATCATCTAAAAAATTTAAATAATTCTATAGGAAATATTTTTTAAATCCTCTAAAAATAATGGTTATAGTAAGTTCAGACCTTAATCTTATATGTGCCAAAAAAGGGCTTCAAGGGCTTTTAAAAAAAATCTGATGCTGGACACCTTCTAAATCTGGATTTCGTGAGAATCACCCTAATGTGTGCCAAACAAAAAAAAAAATCAGGAAGGTTACCAACACTTTGAACACTTTAATCGCATCTATGCCGCACTAACTGAAGTGCACGTGTGTTTTTGTCATGCATCTTAAGAGCAAATTTGTTTTAAACTTAGGAAGCTTAATGATGTTCCACTCTCCTTCATAACATCATTAGGCTCTGCCTTTGTGTTGTTTTGAAAATGCGACCTTTAGTGGTAAAATCCTAAATGTTTTGCGTTTAATTATAATTTGGGCGATTTTAGCACCATGGTAAACACTGGAAATAAAGAATATTTTTAGTGTATGATAGTTCTTTTATATAAGGTAACCTTTCTCATCTGTATATAAGCAGATGTTAATGGCTTTGTGATTTCTGAGTGGGAGAATATGAGAGTTTTTTTCCTCGGTGGACTTTTAGAACCGTTGCTGAAGACTTATGAAGGTAAACACCATATTGTGAGATGTGTTAATTGGGGAGTTAATTGTCGTTAAGATGTCTTAATTAGACATTAAGGCAAGCTGTTCCTTCTGCTGAGGTCTGGTTGGCCCTGCGCCCACAACGCTTGAAGGCTTCAGCAGAGGACAGCAAGTTCTGCTGCTCCATCAACAATCTCTTAATGCTGGAGGACTCTCTGTCAAACAAACGTCTACCCGGAGGAAAGTTATTGCCCAGGGGTTGAACTTTCATAGCTTAATGGAGCTCTCCTTTAGGTTTCTTTTACTTATTATCTTTGTCTCAGACATTTCTACAAATAAAAGCGAAATAAAAATAGAGCCGATTGTTGACATACAGTAGGAGTATAGCAGTAAGCAGTTAATGTCTGGAGTGTCTGGAAATGTGATACAAAGCAACACGTGTCTTATATGATGAAGAACTGGTTTAATAAAGCTCCAATCTGTAACTATTTCTGCTTAAAATAAGCAAATTTAAGCATAAAAAGTCTCTTCTCCTTAACGATTTATTAGTTGATCTGGTTAGTATAATTTCACAGGTAATATTAGTTTAACGTATTACAACTTTTAGAAAATTACCATTTAAAGTAACCTGCAATTTTATATTTAAACACAGATGGCGATATAGCAACCTATTCTCCAACCCATACGATTGCTTTTGTCGTTTGTCAATTTCACCAAATACGACCAATAGATGCATTAACTAAATTTGTGCCTCTACCGGCAGCAGGTGATACTTAATATATATTAGGGTATTAAATGATATTTTTGGGTATAATTAGGCTATGATGACATGTACTGGGATAAGATTTTCAATTTAAACCGCCAGGATTAATTGTATTTTATTATACATTACGTAAAATTAATTAAAATTAAGATTTTACTTTTAAATTCTGACCTAATACTGATTTTGGCAGTAACTTATTTTTTTTAAAATGGTGTTTATCACATTTTGGAACCAACCTCTTCAAATTCAAACTAGGTTCGTTTCCACCAAGTTGTTAGAGCGAATGACGATGGTATTGGTAACCTAGTAACCAACAGTAAATTAAACAAGGCACACATAGAAAATGAAGACAGGACTGCATTAAGCAGTACAGTTTGTTATTACCAAACTAAGGGGATGTGTACACCAAAACTTTTACGCCCGCGGCCAGCGCATGTTTTCAATTGTTTCCAATGGAAGCTCGGCGTTTTTCAAATAAGCCAGCAGCTAGCGGGTTTTTTCTGCGCTGAAAACCGGCGCTCGGCGTTTTTTCTTCGCTCGGCGCTGAGCGTCGAGAGTTGAAAGAGATTCAACTTTGGGAGAAAAGCTCCGCTCGTCAATGTCAATTCTCACACGGCCGCCCAATCACAGTGGAGGAGGGGCGGGACATTACCACAGCAACCAACCGGCTCGCAGCTGAAGTATCACAGCTACCAAAGCGCTCAGCTGAAGAAAGCTGGCACTCAGTTGAAAAACAGCTGGCATTTGGCGTCCTCAAGGCGTTTTCAGCCGCGTTTAAAAGTTTTGGTGTGTCCAGCCCCTAAATGCTGGGCACAGAAGAAGGAATGCAGAATTTTTGATGCAGACACTAACAGCAAGGGCACTGCGACGACATCCAGCCCCATATAGATGGTCAGTCACATGCGTTTAATTTTTGCTACATCTGCATTTATTCGGCAAATAAGTTTCCCATTTTTCGC
The DNA here is from genome assembly GCF_030506205.2 of Paramisgurnus dabryanus. Lineage (NCBI taxonomy): Eukaryota > Metazoa > Chordata > Actinopteri > Cypriniformes > Cobitidae > Paramisgurnus > Paramisgurnus dabryanus. The sequence continues at coordinate 31,551,133 of NC_133341.1, read as the reverse complement.
TTTCTCTTTTTCGAAAACGTCCGAAAACACCTTAAGCGAGCGTAAACCATTTTGCGAATAAAGGGATTTTTATTTGACATTTGCCGTTTCCATCACTCGTTTCTTATGCGATACTTCAAAATGCGCTTGAAATCATTGTGATGGAAACCCAGCTATAGACTGCATGCAATCCTTTGTTATAATTTGGCAAATGTTTTGCATCAAAGCTGTGTCTAGGATGCCTAAACATACTGCCAAAGTAGGCAGCTCACTTTGATCTGTCGTTTACCAAACCCTGATATCTCCTTTAAAATTCACACATGCACATGCAAAGAATCAAACCCCGAACCTCAGCAGCATCACGATGGCTGTTCAGATGCAGATGAGGCGGGGCTTATGTTATCACTCCCTTCCACTCCCTCTTACACCAGCAGGGGTTATAATGATGCTCACGCAAGCACATAATCAGGAGACCCCGTAAACATGCTTAAATATATGATCTGCTATAGACCTGCTAAAGTTCATCGGGTGGACTCACAGGAGTCAGTGGTCCCGTTGAGGTCCGTGATTAGAGTTTTATCAAAACGTCCATCGTTCCTTTGAGAGGACGGACCTCGATGTGAAGTTTAATTGAGTTGAGCATTGTTATCGGAGTCTGGCTGCGGTATTGTGGCTCAGAGGGAGTGCTTTTCTCTCTGTCTTTCTCCAGGCGGGAGGCTGCTTAATATGGAAATAGGTTGAATGTGACTGCAGAAAGACGGAAAATAAGCTTCAAATACTCGGAAACGTCAGACTCGTTTCTGCTCAGATGCCGCTCGCACACTTTCTTAATAATCCACCTAATGTTTGCTGGTCTGTTTGCTGTATGTGAGATCAAGAAAGTTATTAGTAGACACAGCGGGTGTGTTCACAATGAAATATTGGCGGTCGGCTCTGAATAGCGTGCAGTGGAGAATCTTTAATAAATACATAAATGACAGCATGCTTGAAGTCTGGAAAGCTGTTTTCTGTGTTGGTCGAAAGGCAGAAAAGACTGAAATGACCTCCAAAGCTGTTGCGTGTGGTCATGTTACTATAACCTCATTCTCACAGCACTTTGGTCCCAGAAAATACCTGTAAAATTGGCAGACATAAACGCAAAAGCATCCCGTAAATGTTTTGGGATCACTCCCGGAAAGAGGACCTAGTAACATTCCCATTACATGGGAGCTTGTCAGATATCCAGTCTGAAGCTGAGATCATTCACCAGCATGACAGAACAGCGTGTCACGCACTCCTTTATAATCTTATCACAAACAAAAATGCATGCGAGTGGTTTCTGGAGAGAAATGACAAATAATAAGCAAACTTTAGAAACCCTGAAAAAAATGTCCAAATGCAGGACTTTAAATGAGCCACGTGTCTTTATAGTGTCTTTACGACATCTGTGTGAACGCACACACAGATTCTGGAAAATCATTGGCAGTGACTGAACCAAAAATTATACAATCCCGGACAAATCCCGAATGCATTTTCCGTAATGTCTGTGTGTAAAGGGCTTATAATATACAACCCCAAATTTTTTTTAACTTTGCCTTCTGCTGAATTTCAACAAAATCCAAACCTCGGCAGTGACATAAAGTCACCCAAAAGCAAATGTAAGCATGACAAGACCCATGAAAGATGTTTTTTAAAATCAGGGTTTTTCCCCAAAAAATTTTTATATTTTTGAATAAAATACATGTAAAAACATTAGCATTTTGTTGTTGAGAAATTAATTTAAACTTGTTTTATCTGCAATATTGAAGATTGGAAAACAATTTATAATTTTTTGTTATTTTGACCATGTTTTCCCCATTTCAGTTTTCAGTAAAAAAATGCAAATAAAAACATTATTTTTATTAAGAATTTGGCAGAAATTTTGTCAGTAGTTGACAGAATAAAACAGAAATGATAATTTTACTTAAACAAATACCTAAAAATTGTAAATCTAGAAAAACTGAAAGGGACCATTGAAATGCACAAAGCTTACAATACACAAATATAGCTGCAAGCAGCAATGGCGGGCCCTCGCACGTTTTTTTACCGCTACATGATGCGTCCGAGAAAACGATGCACGGTGGGCAAGGGCATCAAGTGGGTAAACATCAGTGGGCTATTTAATGTTGTTACTGAGCCATTTGGGGACTGTAGGTAAAAGAAAAACCCCACATTTTAGACAAACGGGGGCGCTAGTGAGCCACTTAAGAGACACGCTTTTGTCTGACCTATTTGTCCACTCTGAACAGCCGACAACTCTGATGTGTGTGCCAACGTTTAGGTTAATCTAAGCACGCCAAGAGTCCTAAATATGCCTGAAATAAAAGTAAAGTTTGGGGCGTTGCCATGGGAACAGCGTTCAATATATAAAAAATCCCTTCACAATTTATCATCTACAATGTCTCGACATCATGTTGACCACTTTTGGTGTCAATCTCATGAATATTCTAGAAGGAGTATTTAAAAGAACATCGGCGTCAACTGAATGGCTTAAATATGCCTTTAAAATGAAAGTAAAATCTGACACGTTGCCATGGGAACAGCGTTTGAGATATCAAAAATCCCTTGCAATTTATCATATACAATGTCTCAGCATCATGTTGACAACTTCTGGTGTGAATCACATTATTTCCTCAGGAGGAGTATTTAAAAGTTTACCGCATGCAGATGTAAGGTTTAAATATGCCTTTAAAATGAAAGTAAAGTTTGACAGGTTGCCATGGGAACAGCGTTCGAGATATCAAAAATCCCTTCGCAATTTATCATCTACAATGTCTCAGCATCATGTTGACAACTTCTGGTGTGAATCACATTATTTCCCTAGAAGGAGTATTTAAAAGAACATTGTAGCAACTGTCAGGCTAAAATAAGCCTTTAAAATGAAAGTAAAAAGTTTGACGCGTTGCCATGGGAACAGCGTTTGACATATCAAAAATCCCTTCGCAATTTATCATCTACAATGTCTCGGCATCATGTAGACCACTTCTGGAGTCAATCGCATGAATATTCTAGAAGGAGTATTTAAAAGAACATCGGCGTCAACTAAAAGGCTTAAATATGCCTTTAAAATGAAAGTAAAGTTTGACGCGTTGCCATGGGAACAGCGTTTGAGATATCAAAAATCCCTTCGCAATTTATCATCTACCATCTCTCGGCTTCATGTTGACCACTTTTGGTGTCAATTGCATGATTTTTCTAGAAGGAGTATTTAAAAGAACATAGCATGGAACTGTCAAAAAATATCCAGCTTTGTGACTGACGCACTTCCTGGCGCCTGGTGGTGGCGCTATACCCGGGAGTCACAATAGGCACATCGATGCGATCGGAATCTTCAGATGATCAAATACCCCGCATGGCATCACAATAAGATATTTTTTGCCTTAGATATTAGACACTTCCTGTTTCTCTGAATTCGCCATAAATTCGTCACCTCGCCATGGCAGAACCGTTCGAGATATCAAAAATCCCTTCGCAATTTAGCAAGTACAATGTCTCGGCATCATGATCACCACGTTTGGTGTCAATCCCATGAATCCACTAGGAGGAGTATTTAAAAGTTCAACGCATGCATTTTTTAAACAATCAAAAATAGACGACTTCCTGTTGGGCGGAGCTAAAATGTTAGAGGGCGAAAGTTGTTCGGGTCGATGAGATCTATATGCGTACCAACTCTCGTACATGTGCGCACATTTTTGCCCGATCTGTGCATCAATGTTTTTTTTTGCATTACAGGGGGCGCTATAGAGCCCCCGTGCCACGCCCGTGTTCCAGCCTTTGGATTTCTGCGATGACGGACGACTCTGACGTCTGTGCCAAATTACAAGAGTTTTCGAGTATGTTAAGGCACCCAAAAAGTCCAAAAGTGTTAAAAAAAATAAAATAAAAAATAAAAAAAAAAATAATAATAATAAAAAATATAGCTGCAAGCAGCAATGGCGGGCCCTCGCACGTTTTTTTACCGCTACACGATGCATCCGAGAAAATGATGCCCGGTGGGCAAGGGCATCAAGTGGGTAAACATCAGTGGGCTATTTTTAATGTTTTTACTGAGCCATTTGGGGACTGTAGGTAAAACAAAAACCCCACATTTTAGACAAACAGGGGCGCTAGTGAGCCACTTAAGAGACACGCCTATATCTGACCTTTTTGTGCACACTTAAGAGCTGACAACTCTGATGTGTGTGCCAACTTTAAGGTTAATCTAATCACGCCAAGAGCCTTAAATATGCCTGAAATAAAAGTAGTTTGCGGCATTGCCATGGGAACAGCGTTCGAGATATCAAAAATCCCTTCGCAATTTATCATCTACAATGTCTCGGCATCATGTTGACCACTTCTGGTGTTAATCGCATGAATATCCTAGAAGGAGTATTTAAAGGAACATCGGCGTCAACTGAAAGGCTTAAATATGCCTTTAAAATTAAAGTAAACTTTGACGCGTTGCCATGGGAACAGCGTTTGAGATATCAAAAATCCCTTCGCAATTTATCATCTACAATATCTCGGCTTCATGTTGAACACTTTTGGTGTCAATTGCATGATTATTCTAGAAGGAGTATTTAAAAGTTAACTGCATACAACTGTAAGGCTTAAATATGCCTTTAAAATGAAAGTAAAGTTTGACACGTTGCCATGGGAACAGCGTTTGAGATATCAAAAATCCCTTCACAATTTATCATCTACTATGCCTCAGCATCATGTTGACCACTTTTGGTGTTAATCGCATGAATATCCTAGAAGGAGTATTTTAAAGAACATCGGCATCAACTTAAAGGCTTAAATAAGCCTTTAAAATGAAAGTAAAGTTTGACGCGTTGCCATGGGAACAGCGTTTGAGATATCAAAAATCCCTTCGCAATTTATCATCTACAATGTCTCGGCATCATGTTGACCACTTCTGGCGTCAATCGCATGAATATTCTAGAAGGAGTATTTAAAAGAACATTGGCGTCAACTGAAAGGCTTAAATATGCCTTTAAAATGAAAGTAAAATCTGACGCGTTGCCATGGGAACAGCGTTCGAGATATCAAAAATCCCTTCGCAATTTATCATCTACAATGTCTCAGCATTATGTTGACCACTTCTGGAGTCAATCACATTATTTCTCCAGGAGGAGTATTTAAAAGTTTACCGCATGCAGCTGTAAGGTTTAAATATTCCTTAAAAATGAAAGTAAAGTTTGACAGGTTGCCATGGGAACAGCGTTCGAGATATCAAAAATCCCTTCGCAATTTATCATCTACAATGTCTTGGCATCATGTTGACCACTTCTGGCGTCAATCGCATGAATATTCTAGAAGGAGTATTTAAAAGTTAACTGCATACAACTGTAAGGCTTAAATATGCCTTTAAAATGAAAGTAAAGTTTGACACGTTGCCATGGGAACAGCGTTTGAGATATCAAAAATCCCTTCACAATTTATCATCTACTATGCCTCAGCATCATGTTGACCACTTTTGGTGTTAATCGCATGAATATCCTAGAAGGAGTATTTCAAAGAACATCGGCATCAACTTAAAGGCTTAAATAAGCCTTTAAAATGAAAGTAAAGTTTGACGCGTTGCCATGGGAACAGCGTTTGAGATATCAAAAATCCCTTCGCAATTTATCATCTACAATGTCTCAGCATTATGTTGACCACTTCTGGAGTCAATCACATTATTTCTCCAGGAGGAGTATTTAAAAGTTTACCGCATGCAGCTGTAAGGTTTAAATATTCCTTAAAAATGAAAGTAAAGTTTGACAGGTTGCCATGGGAACAGCGTTCGAGATATCAAAAATCCCTTCGCAATTTATCATCTACAATGTCTTGGCATCATGTTGACCACTTTTGGTGTCAATCGCATAAACATTGTAGGAGGAGTATTTAAAAGAACATCGCATGGAACTGTCAAAAAAAATCCACCTTTGTGACTGACACACTTCCTGGCGCCTGGTGGTGGCGCTATACCCGGGAGTCACAATAGGCACATCGATGCGATCGGAATCTTCAGACGAACAAACACACCGCGTGTCATCACAATAAGACATTTTTTGCCTTTGATATTAGACACTTCCTGTTTCTCTGATGTCGCCATAAATTTGTCGCCTCGCCATGGCAACACCGTTCGAGATATCAAAAATCCCTTCGCAATTTAGCAAGTCCAATGTCTCGACATCATGTTCACCACGTTTGGTGTCAATCGCATGCATCCTCTAGGAGGAGTATTTAAAAGTTCAACGCATGCATTTTTTAAACAATCCAAAATAGCCGACTTCCTGTTGGGCGGAGCTTAAATGTTAGAGGGCGAAAGTTGTTCGGGTCGATGAGATCTATATGCGTACCAACTCTCGTACATGTGCGTACATGTTTGCCCGAACTGCGCAACAATGTTTGTTTTTGCATTACAGGGGGCGCTACAGAGCCCCCGTGCCACGCCCGTGTTCCAGCCTTTGCCCGGTCGCAATGACGGACGACTTTGACGTGTGTGCCAAATTGCAAGAGTTTTCGAGTATGTTTAGGCACCCAAAATGGCCAAAAGTGTTAAAAAAAAAAAAAAAAAAATAATAATCCGAGCAAAAACAATAGGGCTTCGCACCATTCGGTGCAGGCCATTCTGGCCTGCTCCTCGGTGCTCGGGCCCTAATAATAATCCGAGCAAAAACAATAGGGCTTCGCACCTTTCGGTGCAGGCCATTCTGGCCTGCTCCTCGGTGCTCGAGCCCTAATAATAATAAATCCGAGCAAAAACAATAGGGCTTCGCACCTTTCGGTGCAGGCCATTCTGGCCTGCTCCTCGGTGCTCGGGCCCTAAATATAGCTGCAAGCAGCAATGGCGGGCCCTCGCACGTTTTTTTACCGCTACATGATGCGTCCGAGAAAACGATGCACGGTGGGCAAGGGCATCAAGTGGGTAAACATCAGTGGGCTATTTAATGTTGTTACTGAGCCATTTGGGGACTGTAGGTAAAAGAAAAACCCCACATTTTAGACAAACGGGGGCGCTAGTGAGCCACTTAAGAGACACGCTTTTGTCTGACCTATTTGTCCACTCTGAACAGCCGACAACTCTGATGTGTGTGCCAACGTTTAGGTTAATCTCAGCACGCAAAGAGTCCTAAATATGCCTGAAATAAAAGTAAAGTTTGGGGCGTTGCCATGGGAACAGCGTTCGAGATATAAAAAATCCCTTCGCAATTTATCATCTACAATGTCTCGGCATCATGTTGACCACTTTTGGTGTCAATCTCATTAATATTCTAGAAGGAGTATTTAAAAGAATATCGGCGTCAACTGAAAGGCTTAAATAAGCCTTTAAAATGAAAGTAAAGTTTGGCGCGTTGCCATGGAAACAGCGTTCGAGATATCAAAAATCCCTTCGCAATGTATCATCTACAATGTCTCGGCATCATGTTGACCACTTCTGGTGTCAATCGCATGAATATTCTAGAAGGAGTATTTAAAAGAACATTGGCGTCAACTGAAAGGCTTAAATATGCCTTTAAAATGAAAGTAAAGTTTGACGCGTTGCCATGGGAACAGCGTTTGAGATATCAAAAATCCCTTTGCAATTTATCATCTACAATGTCTCGGCATCATGTTGACCACTTCTGGTGTTAATCGCATGAATATCCTAGAAGGAGTATTTAAAGGAACATCGGCGTCAACTGAAAGGCTTAAATATGCCTTTAAAATGAAAGTAAAGTTTGACGCGTTGCCATGGGAACAGCGTTTGAGATATCAAAAATCCCTTCGCAATTTATCATCTACAATCTCTCGGCATCATGTTGACCACTTTTGGTGTCAATTGCATTATTTTTCTAGAAGGAGTATTTAAAAGAACATAGCATGGAACTGTCAAAAAAATCCAGCTTTTTGACTGACACACTTCCTGGCGCCTGGTGGTGGCGCTATATCCGGGAGTCACAATAGGCACATCGATGCGATCGGAATCTTCAGACAAACAAACCCCCCGCATGGCATCACAATAAGATATTTTTTGCCTTAGATATTAGACACTTCCTGTTTCTCTGAATTCGCCATAAATTCTTCGCCTCGCCATGTCAGAACCGTTCGAGATATGAAAAATCCCTTCGCAATTTAACAAGTACAATGTCTCGGCATCATGATCACCACGTTTGGTGTCAATCCCATGAATCCACTAGGAGGAGTATTTAAAAGTTCAACAAATGCATTTTTTAAACAATCCAAAATAGCGGACTTCCTGTTGGGCGGAGCTGAAATGTTAGAGGACGAAAGTTGTTCGGGTCGATGAGATCTATATGCGTACCAACTCTCATACATGTGCGTAAATTTTTGCCCGATCTGTGCATCAATGTTTTTTCTTGCATTACAGGGGGCGCTATAGAGCCCCCGTGCCACGCCCGTGTTCCAGCCTTTGGATTTCTGCGATGAGGAGCGACTCTGACGTCTGTGCCAAATTTCAAGAGTTTTCGAGTATGTTAAGGCTCCCAAAAAGTCCAAAAGTGTTAAAAAAAAAAAAAAATAAATAAATAAAAAATATAGCTGCAAGCAGCAATGGCGGGCCCTCGCACGTTTTTTTACCGCTACACGGTGCGTCCGAGTAAACGATGCACGGTGGGCAAGGGCATCAAGTGGGTAAATATCAGTGGGCTATTTAATGTTGTTACTGACCCATTTGGGGACTGTAGGTAAAAGAAACCCCACATTTTAGACAAACGGGGGCACTAGTGAGCCACTTAAGAGACACGCCTATGTCTGACCTTTTTGTGCACACTTAACAGCCGACAACTCTGATGTGTGTGCCAACTTTAAGGTTAATCTAAGCACGTCAAGAGCCTTAAATATGCCTGAAATAAAAGTAAAGTTTGCGGCGTTGCCATGGGAACAGCGTTCGAGATATCAAAAATCCCTTTGCAATTTATCATCTACTATGCCTCAGCATCATGGTGACCACTTTTGGTGTCAATTGCATGATTATTCTAGAAGGAGTATTTAAAAGAACATCGGCGTCAACTTAAAGGCTTAAATAAGCCTTTAAAATGAAAGTAAAATCTGACGCGTTGCCATGGGAACAGCGTTTGAGATATCAAAAATCCCTTCGCAATTTATCATCTACAATGTCTCGGCATCATGTTGACCACTTCTGGTGTCAATCTCATGAATATTCTAGAAGGAGTATTTAAAAGAACATCGGCGTCAACTTAAAGGCTTAAATAAGCCTTTAAAATGAAAGTAAAATCTGACGCGTTGCCATGGGAACAGCGTTTGAGATATCAAAAATCCCTTCGCAATTTATCATCTACAATATCTCAGCATTATGTTGACCACTTCTGGAGTCAATCACATTATTTCCCCAGGAGGAGTATTTAAAAGTTTACCGCATGCAGCTGTAAGGTTTAAATATGCCTTAAAAATGAAAGTAAAGTTTGACAGGTTGCCATGGGAACAGCGTTCGAGATATCAAAAATCCCATCGCAATTTATCATCTACAATGTCTCGGCATCATGTTGACCGCTTTTGGTGTCAATCGCATGAATATTCTAGAAGGAGTATTTAAAAGAACATCGGATGGAACTATCAAAAAAATCCACCTTTGTGACTGACACACTTCCGGGCGCCTGGTGGTGGCGCTATACCCAGGAGTCACAATAGGCACATCGATGCGATCGGAATCTTCAGACGAACAAACACCCCGCGTGTCATCACAATAAGACATTTTTTGCCTTAGATATTAGACACTTCCTGTTTCTCTGATTTCGCCATAAATTTGTCGGCTCGCCATGGCAGAACCGTTCGAGATATCAAAAATCCCTTCGCAATTTAGCAAGTCCAATGTCTCGACATCATGTTCACCACGTTTGGTGTCAATCCCATGAATCCACTAGGAGGAGTATTTAAAAGTTCAACGCATGCATTTTTTAAACAATCCAAAATAGCCGACTTCCTGTTGGGCGGAGCTTAAATGTTAGAGGGCGAAAGTTTTTCGGGTCGATGAGATCTATATGCGTACCAACTCTCGTACATGTGCGTACATTTTTGCCCGATCTGTGCCCCAATGTTTGTTTTTGCATTACAGGGGGCGCTACAGAGCTCCCTTGCCACGCCCGTGTTCCAGCCTTTACCCGGCCCTGATGGCCGACGACTCTGACGTCTGTGCCAAGTTTGAAGAGTTTTCGAGTATGTTAAGGCACCCAAAGTGGCCAAAAGTGTTTAAAAAAAAAAAAAAATAATAATAAATATAGCTGCAAGCAGCGATGGCGGGCCCTCGCACGTTTGTTTACCGCTACACGGTGCCTCCGAGAAAACGATGCACGGTGGGCATGTGCATCAAGTTGGTATATATCAGTGTACTATTTCATGTTGCTACTGACCCATTTAGGTACAGTAGGTAAAAGAAACCCCATATTTTAGACAAACGGGGGCACTAGTCAGTCACTAAATAGACACGCCTTTATCTGACGTTTTTGTCAACACTTAACAGCCGACAAATCAGATGTGTGTGCCAAATTAAACTTAATCTACGCTGCCAAGAGCCTGAAATATGCCTGAAATAAAAGTAAGTTTGACGCGTTGCCATGGGAACAGCGTTCGATGTGTCAAAAATTCCTTTGCAATTTAACATCTTCAATGTCTCAGCATCATGTTGACCACTTCTGTGGTCAATCGCATGAATCCCATACGAGGAGTATTCAAAAGTTCACAGCATGTAACTGTCAGCCTTAAATATGCTGGAAAATGAAAGCAAAGTTTGACTCGTTGCCATGGGAACAACGTTTGAGATACCAAAAATCCCTTCGCAATTTATCATCTACAATGTCTCAGCATCATGTTGACAACTTCTGGAGTCAATCGCATGAAAATCCTAGAAGGAGTATTTAAAAGAGCATCGCATGGAACTGTAAGGCTTAAATATGCCTTTAAAATGAAAGTAAAGTTTGACAGGTTGCCATGGGAACAGCGTTCGAGATGTCAAAAATCCCTTCGCAATTTATCATCTACAATGTCTCGGCATCATGTTGACCACTTCTTGTGTCAATCGCATGAAAATCCTAGAAGGAGTATTTAAAAGAACATAGCATGGAACTGTCAAAAAAAATCCACCTTTGTGACTGACACACTTCCTGGCGCCTGGTGGTGGCGCTATACCCGGGAGTCACAATAGGCACATCGATGCGATCGGAATCTTCAGACGAACAAACACCCCGCGTGGCATCACAATAAGACATTTTTTGCCTCAGATATTAGACACTTCCTGTTTCTCTGATTTCGCCATAAATTCGTCGCCTCGCCATGGCAGAACCGTTCGAGATATCAAAAATCCCTTCGCAATTTAACAAGTACAATGTCTCAACATCATGTTTACCACGTTTGGTGTCAATCCCATGAATCCACTAGGAGGAGTATTTAAAAGTTCAACGCATTCATTTTTTAAACAATCCAAAATAGCCGACTTCCTGTTGGGCGGAGCTTAATGTTTAGAGTGCGAAAGTTGTTCAGGTCGATGAGATCTATATGCGTACCAACTCTCGTACATGTGCGTACATTTTTGCCCGATCTGTGCATCAAATTTTTTTTTTGCATTACAGGGGGCGCTATAGAGCCCCCTTGGCACGCCCGTGTTCCAGCCTTTGGATTTCTGCGATGACGGACGACTCTGATGTCTGTGCCAATTTTCAAGAGTTTTCGAGTATGTTAAGGCACCCAAAAAGTCCAAAAGTGTTAAAAAAAATAATAAAAAAAAAAAAAAAAAAAAAAAAAATAATAAAAATAATAATCCGAGCAAAAACAATAGGGCTTCGCACCTTTCGGTGCAGGCCATTCTGGCCTGCTCCTCGGTGCTCGGGCCCTAATAATAAATATAGCTGCAAGCAGCGATGGCGGGCCCTCGCACGTTTATTTACCGCTACCCGGTGCCTCCGAGAAAACGATGCACGGTGGGCATGTGCATCAAGTGGGTATATATCAGTGTACTATTTCATGTTACTACTGACCCATTCAGGTACAGTAGGTTAAAGAAACCCCATATTTTAGACAAACGGGGGCGCTAGTGAGCCACTAAAGAGACACGCCTTTGTCTGACCTATTTGTCCACTCTGAACAGCCGACAACTCTGATGTTTGTGCCGACTTTTAGGTTAATCTAAGCACGCCAAGAGTCCTAAATATGCCTGAAATAAATGTACGTTTGGGGCGTTGCCATGGGAACAGCGTTCGAGATATAAAAAATCCCTTCGCAATTTATCATCTACAATGTCTCGACATCATGTTGACCACTTCTGGTGTCAATCTCATGAATATTCTAGAAGGAGTATTTAAAAGAACATCGGCGTCAACTTAAAGGCTTAAATAAGCCTTTAAAATGAAAGTAAAGTTTGACGCGTTGCCATGGGAACAGCGTTTGAGATATCAAAAATCCCTTCGCAATTTATCATCTACAATGTCTTGGCATCATGTTGACCACTTCTGGTGTCAATCTCATGAATATTCTAGAAGAAGTATTTAAAAGAACATTGGCGTCAACTGAAAGGCTTAAATATGCCTTTAAAATGAAAGTAAAGTTTGACGCGTTGCCATGGGAACAGCGTTCGAGATATCAAAAATCCCTTCGCAATTTATCATCTACAATGTCTTGGCATCATGTTGACCACTTCTGGTGTCAATCTCATGAAAATCCTAGAAGGAGTATTTAAAAGTTTCCTGCATGCAACAGAAAGGCTTAAATATGCCTTTAAAATGAAAGTAAAGTTTGACGCGTTGCCATGGGAACAGCGTTCGAGATATCAAAAATCCCTTCGCAATTTATCATCTACAATGTCTCGGCATCATGTTGACCACTTCTGGTGTCAATCTCATGAAAATCCTAGAAGGAGTATTTCAAAGAACATTGCATGGAACTGTCAAAAAAAATCCAGCTTTGTGACTGACACACTTCCTGGCGCCTGGTGGTGGCGCTATACCCGGGAGTCACAATAGGCACATCGATGCGATCGGAATCTTCAGACGAACAAACACCCCGCATGTCATCACAATAAGACATTTTTTGCCCTAGATATTAGACACTTCCTGTTTCTCTGATTTCGCCACAACTTTGTCGCCTCGCCATGGCAGAACCGTTCGAGATATCAAAAATCCCTTCGCAATTTAGCAAGTCCAATGTCTCGACATCATGTTCACCACGTTTGGTGTCAATCGCATGAATCTCCTGGGAGGAGTATATAAAAGTTCAACGCATGCATTTTTTAAACAATCCAAAATAGCCGACTTCCTGTTGGGCGGAGCTTAAATGTTAGAGGGCGAAAGTTGTTCGGGTCGATGAGATCTATAAGCGTACCAAGTCTCGTACATGTGCGTACATTTTTGCCCGATCTGTGCATCAATGTTTTTTTTTGCATTACAGGGGGCGCTACAGAGCCCCTGTGCCACGCCCGTGTTCCAGCCTTTGGATTTCTGCGATGACGGACGACTCTGACGTCTGTGCCAATTTTCAAGAGTTTTCGAGTATGTTAAGGCCCCCAAAAAGTCCAAAAGTGTTAAAAAAAAAAAAAAAAAAAAAAAAAAAATAATAAAAATATAGCTGCAAGCAGCAATGGCGGGCCCTCGCACGTTTTTTTACCGCTACACGATGCGTCCGAGAAAACGATGCCCGGTGGGCAAGGGCATCAAGTGGGTAAACATCAGTGGGCTATTTTTAATGTTTTTACTGAGCCATTTGGGGACTGTAGGTAAAACAAAAACCCCACATTTTAGACAAACAGGGGAGCTAGTGAGCCACTTAAGAGATACGCCTATATTTGACCTTTTTGTGCACACTTAACAGCTGACAACTCTGATGTGTGTGCCAACTTTAAGGTTAATCTAATCACGCCAAGAGCCTTAAATATGCCTGAAATAAAAGTAGTTTGCGGCGTTGCCATGGGAACAGCGTTCGAGATATCAAAAATCCCTTCGCAATTTATCATCTACAATGTCTCGGCATCATGTACACCACTTCTGGAGTCAATCGCATGAATATTCTAGAAGGAGTATTTAAAGGAACATCGGCGTCAACTGAAAGGCTTAAATATGCCTTTAAAATTAAAGTAAACTTTGACGCGTTGCCATGGGAACAGCGTTTGAGATATCAAAAATCCCTTCGCAATTTATCATCTAAAATATCTCGGCTTCATGTTGAACACTTTTGGTGTCAATTGCATGATTATTCTAGAAGGAGTATATAAAAGTTCACTGCATGCAACTGTAAGGCTTAAATATGCCTTTAAAATGAAAGTAAAGTTTGACACGTTGCCATGGGAACAGCGTTTGAGATATCAAAAATCCCTTCACAATTTATCATCTACTATGCCTCAGCATCATGTTGACCACTTTTGGTGTTAATCGCATGAATATCCTAGAAGGAGTATTTAAAGGAACATCGGCATCAACTGAAAGGCTTAAAAATGCCTTTAAAATGAAAGTAAAGTTTGACGCGTTGCCATGGGAACAGCGTTTGAGATATCAAAAATCCCTTCGCAATTTATAATCTACAATGTCTTGGCATCATAATCGCCACGTATGGTGTCAATCGCTTGAATATCCTAGAAGGAGTATTTTAAAGAACATCGGCATCAACTGAAAGGCTTAAATATGGCTTCAAAATGAAAGTAAAAAGTTTGACACGTTGCCATGGGAACAGCGTTTGAGATATCAAAAATCCCTTTGCAATTTATCATCTACAATGTCTCGGCACCATGTTGACCACTTCTGGTGTCAATCTCATGAATATTCTAGAAGGAGTATTTAAAAGAACATCGGCATCAACTTAAAGGCTTAAATAAGCCTTTAAAATGAAAGTAAAGTTTGACGCGTTGCCAGGGGAACAGCGTTCGAGATATCAAAAATCCCTTCGCAATTTATCATCTACAATGTCTTGGCATCATGTTGACCACTTTTGGTGTTAATCGCATAAACATTGTAGGAGGAGTATTTAAAAGAACATCGCATGGAACTGTCAAAAAAAATCCACCTTTGTGACTGACACACTTCCTGGCGCCTGGTGGTGGCGCAATGCCCGGGAGTCACAATAGGCACATCGATGCGATCGGAATCTTCAGACGAACAAACACACCGCGTGTCATCACAATAAGACATTTTTTGCCTTTGATATTAGACACTTCCTGTTTCTCTGATGTCGCCATAAATTTGTCGCCTCGCCATGGCAACACCGTTCGAGATATCAAAAATCCCTTCGCAATTTAGCAAGTCCAATGTCTCGACATCATGTTCACCACGTTTGGTGTCAATCGCATGCATCCTCTAGGAGGAGTATTTAAAAGTTCAACGCATGCATTTTTTAAACAACCCAAAATAGCCGACTTCCTGTTGGGCGGAGCTTAAATGTTAGAGGGCGAAAGTTGTTCGGGTCGATGAGATCTATATGCGTACCAACTCTCGTACATGTGCGTACATGTTTGCCCGAACTGCGCAACAATGTTTGTTTTTGCATTACAGGGGGCGCTACAGAGCCCCCGTGCCACGCCCGTGTTCCAGCCTTTGCCCGGTCGCAATGACGGACGACTTTGACGTGTGTGCCAAATTGCAAGAGTTTTCGAGTATGTTTAGGCACCCAAAATGGCCAAAAGTGTTAAAAAAAATAAAAATAAAAATAAAAAATATAGCTGCAAGCAGCAATGGCGGGCCCTCGCACGTTTTTTTACCGCTACACGGTGCGTCCGAGAAAACGATGCACGGTGGGCAAGGGCATCAAGTGGGTAAATTTCAGTGGGCCATTTAATGTTGTTACTGAGCCATTTGGGGACTGTAGGTAAAAGAAACCCCACATCTTAGACAAACGGGGGCGCTAGTGAGCCACTTAAGAGACACGCCTATGTCTGACCTTTTTGTGCACACTTAACAGCCGACAACTCTGATGTGTGTGCCGACTTTTAGGTTAATCTAAGCACGCCAAGAGTCCTAAATATGCCTGAAATAAATGTACGTTTGGGGCGTTGCCATGGGAACAGCGTTCGAGATATCAAAAATCCCTTCGCAATTTATCATCTACTATGTCTCGGCATCATGTTGACCACTTCTGGTGTCAATCTCATGAATATTCTAGAAGGAGTATTTAAAAGAACATCGGCGTCAACTTAAAGGCTTAAATAAGCCTTTAAAATGAAAGTAAAGTTTGACGCGTTGCCATGGGAACAGCGTTTGAGATATCTAAAATCCCTTCGCAATTTATCATCTACAATGTCTCGGCATCATGTTGACCACTTCTGGTGTCAATCTCATGAATATTCTAGAAGGAGTATTTAAAAGAACATTGGCGTCAACTTAAAGGCTTAAATAAGCCTTTAAAATGAAAGTAAAGTTTGACGCGTTGCCATGGGAACAGCGTTTGAGATATCAAAAATCCCTTCGCAATTTATCATCTACAATGTCTCGGCATCATGTTGACCACTTCTGGTGTCAATCTCATGAATATTCTAGAAGGAGTATTTAAAAGAACATCGGCGTCAACTTAAAGGCTTAAATAAGCTTTTAAAATGAAAGTAAAGTTTGACACGTTGCCATGGGAACAGCGTTTGAGATATCAAAAATCCCTTCGCAATTTATCATCTACAATGTCTCAGCATCATGTTGACCACTTCTGGTGTCAATCTCATGAATATTCTAGAAGGAGTATTTAAAAGAACATCGGCGTCAACTTAAAGGCTTAAATAAGCTTTTAAAATGAAAGTAAAGTTTGACACGTTGCCATGGGAACAGCGTTTGAGATATCAAAAATCCCTTCGCAATTTATCATCTACAATGTCTCGGCATCATGTACATTACTTCTGGAGTCAATCGCATGAATATTCTAGAAGGAGTATTTAAAAGAACAATCGGTGTCAACTGAAAGGCTTAAATATGCCTTAAAAATGAAAGTAAAGTTTGACGCGTTGCCATCAGAACAGCGTTTGAGATATCAAAAATCCCTTCGCAATTTATCACCTACAATGTCTTGGCATCATGTTGACCAATTCTCGTGTCAATCGCATGAAAATCCTAGGAGGAGTATTTAAAAGAACATAGCATGGAACTGTCAAAAAAATCCAGCTTTGTGACTGACACACTTCCTGGCGCCTGGTGGTGGCGCTATACCCGGGAGTCACAATAGGCACATCGATGCGATCGGAATCTTCAGGCGAACAAACACCCCGCTTGGCATCGCAATAAGAAATTTTTTGCCTTAGATATTAGACACTTCCTGTTTCTCTGATTTCGCCATAAATTTGTCGCCTCGCCATGGCAGAACCGTTCGAGATATCAAAAATCCGTTCGCAATTTAGCAAGTCCAATGTCTCGACATCATGTTCACCACGTTTGGTGTCAATCCCATTAATCCACTAGGAGGAGTATTTAAAAGTTCAACGCATTCATTTTTTAAACAATCCAAAATAGCCGACTTCCTGTTGGGCGGAGCTTAAATCTTAGAGTGTGAAAGTTGTTCGGGTCGATGAGATCTATATGCGTACCAACTCCCGTACATGTGCGTACATTTTTGCCCGATCTGTGCATCAATGTTATTTTTTTGCATTACAGGGGGCGCTACAGAGCTCCCTTGCCACGCCCATATTCCAGCCTTTGCATGAGCCTAGTGGCACGTGACTTTGACATCTGTGCCAAATTTCCGTTGTTTTCGAGCATGTTAAGGCACCCAAAGCGCACGCCAAGAGCTTAAATATGCCTGAAAATGAAAGTAAAGTTTGACGTGTTGCCATGGGAACAGCGTTCGAGATATCAAAAATCCCTTCGCAATTTATCATCTACAATGTCTCAGCATCGTGTTGACCACTTTTGGTGTCAATCGCATGAAAATCCTAGGAGGAGTATTTAAAAGTTCACCATATGCAACTGTCAAGAAATCCACCTTTTGTGACTGCCACACTTCCTGGTGCCTGTTGGTGGCGCTATACCCGAGACTCAAAATAGGCACATCGATGCGATCGGAATCCTTGGCCGAACATACACACTGCGTTTCATCCCAATAAGACATTTTTTGCTTTAGATATTAGACACTTCCTGTTTCATTGAATTCGCCATAAATTTGTCGCCTCGTCATGGCAACACCGTTTGAGATATTAAAAATCCCTTCGCAATTTAGCAAGTCCAATGTCTCAGCATCATGTTCACCACGTTTGGTGTCAATCGTATGAATTCCCTAGGAGAAGTATTTAAAAGTTCATGACTGACACACTTCCTGGCGCCTGGTGGTGGCGCTATACCCGGGAGTCACAATAGGCACATCGATGCGATCGGAATCTTCAGACGAACAAACACCCCGCATGGCATCACAATAAGACATTTTTTACCTTAGATATTAAACACTTCCTGTTTCTCTGATTTCGCCACAACTTTGTCGCCTCGCCATGGCAGAACCGTTCGAGATATCAAAAATCCCTTCGCAATTTAGCAAGTACAATGTCTCGACATCATGATCACCACATTTGGTGTCATTCGCACGAATCCCCTAGGAGGAGTATTTAAAAGTTCAACGCATGCATTTTTTAAACAGTCCAAAATAGCCGACTTCCTGTTGGGCGGAGCTTAAATGTTAGAGGGCGAAAGTTGTTCGGGTCGATGAGATCTATAAGCGTACCAAGTCTCGTACATGTGCGTACATTTTTGCCCGATCTGTGCATCAATGTTTTTTTTTGCATTACAGGGGGCGCTACAGAGCCCCTGTGCCACGCCCGTGTTCCAGCCTTTGGATTTCTGCGATGACGGACGACTCTGACGTCTGTGCCAATTTTCAAGAGTTTTCGAGTATGTTAAGGCCCCCAAAAAGTCCAAAAGTGTTAAAAAAAAAAAAAATAAAAAAAAAAAAAAAAAAAAAAAAAAAAAAAATAAATTCTAACAAAACCAATAGGGCTTCGCACCATTCGGTGCAGGCCATTCTGGCCTGCTCCTCGGTGCTCGAGCCCTAAATATAGCTGCAAGCAGCAATGGCGGGCCCTCGCACGTTTTTTTACCGCTACACGATGCGTCCGAGAAAACGATGCCCGGTGGGCAAGGGCATCAAGTGGGTAAACATCAGTGGGCTATTTTTAATGTTTTTACTGAGCCATTTGGGGACTGTAGGTAAAACAAAAACCCCACATTTTAGACAAACAGGGGCGCTAGTGAGCCACTTAAGAGACACGCCTATATCTGACCTTTTTGTGCACACTTAACAGCTGACAACTCTGATGTGTGTGCCAACTTTAAGGTTAATCTAATCACGCCAAGAGCCTTAAATATGCCTGAAATAAAAGTAGTTTGCGGCGTTAACATGGGAACAGCGTTCGAGATATCAAAAATCCCTTCGCAATTTATCATCTACAATGTCTCGGCATCATGTTGACCACTTCTGGTGTTAATCGGATGAATATCCTAGAAGGAGTATTTAAAGGAACATCGGCGTCAACTGAAAGGCTTAAATATGCCTTTAAAATTAAAGTAAATTTGACGCGTTGCCATGGGAACAGCGTTTGAGATATCAAAAATCCCTTCGCAATTTATCATCTACAATATCTCGGCTTCATGTTGAACACTTTTGGTGTCAATTGCATGATTATTCTAGAAGGAGTATATAAAAGTTCACTGCATGCAACTGTAAGGCTTAAATATGCCTTTAAAATGAAAGTAAAGTTTGACACGTTGCCATGGGAACAGCGTTTGTGATATCAAAAATCCCTTCACAATTTATCATCTACTATGCCTCAGCATCATGTTGACCACTTTTGGTGTTAATCGCATGAATATCCTAGGAGTATTTAAAGGAACATCGGCATCAACTGAAAGGCTTAAAAATGCCTTTAAAATGAAAGTAAAGTTTGACGCGTTGCCATGGGAACAGCGTTTGAGATATCAAAAATCCCTTCGCAATTTATCATCTACAATGTCTCCGCATCATGTTGACCACTTCTGGCGTCAATCGCATGAATATTCTAGAAGGAGTATTTAAAAGAACATTGGCGTCAACTGAAAGGCTTAAATATGCCTTTAAAATGAAAGTAAAATCTGACGCGTTGCCATGGGAACAGCGTTTGAGATATCAAAAATCCCTTCGCAATTTATCATCTACAATGTCTCAGCATTATGTTGACCACTTCTGGAGTCAATCACATTATTTCTCCAGGAGGAGTATTTAAAAGTTTACCGCATGCAGCTGTAAGGTTTAAATATTCCTTAAAAATGAAAGTAAAGTTTGACAGGTTGCCATGGGAACAGCGTTCGAGATATCAAAAATCCCTTCGCAATTTATCATCTACAATGTCTTGGCATCATGTTGACCACTTTTGGTGTCAATCGCATAAACATTGTAGGAGGAGTATTTAAAAGAACATCGCATGGAACTGTCAAAAAAATCCACCTTTGTGACTGACACACTTCCTGGCGCCTGGTGGTGGCGCTATACCCGGGAGTCACAATAGGCACATCGATGCGATCGGAATCTTCAGACGAACAAACACACCGCGTGTCATCACAATAAGACATTTTTTGCCTTTGATATTAGACACTTCCTGTTTCTATGATGTCGCCATAAATTTGTCGCCTCGCCATGTCAACACCATTCGAGATATCAAAAATCCCTTCGCAATTTAGCAAGTCCAATGTCTCGACATCATGTTCACCACGTTTGGTGTCAATCGCATGCATCCTCTAGGAGGAGTATTTAAAAGTTCAACGCATGCATTTTTTAAACAATCCAAAATAGCCGACTTCCTGTTGGGCGGAGCTTAAATGTTAGAGGGCGAAAGTTGTTCGGGTCGATGAGATCTATATGCGTACCAACTCTCGTACATGTGCGTACATGTTTGCCCGATCTGCGCAACAATGTTTGTTTTTGCATTACAGGGGGCGCTACAGAGCCCCCGTGCCACGCCCGTGTTCCAGCCTTTGCCCGGTCGCAATGACGGACGACTTTGACGTGTGTGCCAAATTGCAAGAGTTTTCGAGTATGTTTAGGCACCCAAAATGGCCAAAAGTGTTAAAAAAAAAAAAAATAAAAAAAAAAAAAAAAAAAAAAAAATAATAATCCGAGCAAAAACAATAGGGCTTCGCACCATTCGGTGCAGGCCATTCTGGCCTGCTCCTCGGTGCTCGGGCCCTAAAAAAAAAAAAAAATAATAATCCGAGCAAAAACAATAGGGCTTCGCACCATTCGGTGCAGGCCATTCTGGCCTGCTCCTCGGTGCTCGGGCCCTAAATAATAATCCGAGCAAAAACAATAGGGCTTCGCACCTACGGTGCAGGCCATTCTGGCCTGCTCCTCGGTGCTCGAGCCCTAAATATACATTACCTGCGAAATTATACTAAACAGATCAACTAACAAATCATGTGTATAAAGTAATGCTTTTTGACTTTGGCTCTATCATTTAAAAATATTTAAGTTGAATCATTTCTTTGTGAAATCAACACACAAATGAACACTTAAAGTTTGTTTGCGTGATCTACACTGCAAAAAATGATGTGTTAATTTTTAACACATTGTGTGTGTCATGCCATTTAAGGCGTTATTTCATGTTAAAATAAATGAAAGGGCCAACACAAGTTGTCGGGAGTAATGCAGCATTACAAAGTAATCCCGTTACTGTAATTCCACTACTTTTAGCGGTAATGAACATGTAACGAAATATTTTTTTACATCAAGTAACGCAGTTACAATTACTGAAATTTAAATGAGTTGGTTACTCATGTTACTCTATTTTGTGATAAATAAACACTTGCAGACAAGACATTTCTGATCTAACATCACAGGACTGTGGTGAGCCGCACAATTAATAATAACACAGAAGGTGTGTTAATATAGGGACAACACATTTAATGTGCTCGCTTCATTCGCACGTGAAAGCAAATGTCATCGAGAATTTCGCGCGGAAATTTGTGTCATGGGAGGGGCTTCTGCGACTCTGCTCACTTTCTATAATCTGGTCACTACTAGAGCAAGCTCCTGATTGGTTAACGCGGCACGTTTTTCTGCCAAAGTTCAAATTTTTCAACTCGCGCATTACCGCGGCAACCCTCAATTCATGGCATTTGCGTGAACTAGATGTGCGAATGAAGCGGAATCGCGTCTACCGCGTCGTGTTAAACAGCTTAGTCTTCATATTGACTTAACATTAGCGCTTGACGCCTCTGAATGCAGCATAATCAATGCAGTGATTTAATATCTAATTATATGCTTAGATGCCACACATAAAAAATAAAAATAAGGCACCTTTATTTTACCACTCTCCTTATGTTAATTAGCATTTTTACCAAATGCAAAGTTTTGTTACTGCAAATGCATTGCCGGAAACAGTGTAAATATTAATAAATTGTTACTGAAATTGTATCAGAATTTTATAAGATATTAGCAGACATCATATTGTTGGCGGGGATGTTTGATACCGCAGCATACCGAGCAGCCCACGATATCATATTATACCGCATCGCAACATATCACACAGTACCGTGACAAGATGAAAAGAATTTACACCCCTGACGTCTTAAACATGTGTATTTACTGACATCCAGCGTGTGTGTATCTCACATGAAGCCGTGTTCGTGGTGTTTAAGCACTAGGTAATGACCCTGACCCAAATGCCAGATCTTGCCTTCACAGCGCATGGCCAAGGTTGCCATGTGTGAGCCAGCTGGCTCGTAGTCACCTGGCCTGTGGTCGGATTGCTCTGGAGAACAGCACCGAAACCACACGAGAACAAATGATCGCATATCCAACCTGGCAGTTGACCTAAACCAGACACAGCCCCCTAACCTGTCAACTGTAATCGCATCAGAACATTACAGAATATCTGTGATGACAAGCTCCTTGCCTGCTTTTGTGATTTATGCTGAACGTCTGTTTGCGATTAATATTTCATCTTTTATCTTTCTGTCTGTTTTTCTCTTTTACAAAGGATTGTTTGTAAGATTTTGTCTGAGAAAAGCCAATGTTTAATACATTAATAAAAATCCCAGTCCCAGACTGCGGCTTTGCATGTCCAACGTTTTAGGCCTCAACACAAATCACACGTGCAATTAGATTTAATCCTAATTTCCTTGATTTGAATCCAGTTGTGTTGGACCCTGATATATATATATATATATATATATATATATATATATATATATATATATATATATATATATTACATAATACTAATGACTAAAGGGTCGTTCACATTATAATGATAACTTTATGCTAATTCGCTCACGAGGCGTAGTACTCGTGCAAATCATTTACCTTTAATGACATGAACTAATTAAATATTAACTAAAATATGCTGTTCTTGTTGCATTTACACACCAGGTATACCCTGCAGATGTCCTCAACACGTTGTTTTTACACCGGCTGCGTTTGCAGCGCATACTGTGCAGTTTAATAACAGTATAACAATCTCAAGTTCACATTACTTTATTTTACTTGCATTTATGAGCAAAACCTCTTCAATGCACTTTTTGACTGTCAGTGTAATTTATATAACTGTGATTTGTTTAATACACATTGTTTTTGTGCTGTTCTGGTCTGTGTAATGACAGAATATATATATAGATATATAGAATATAGATATAGATACAATTATAAAAAGCCCATGACACATTATTAAGATAGATTATTAAGATAGATGAGAATTTAAATATACATTTCCTACCTCTTATTCAAAAAACTTATTGCATTTGTTACAAAGTTTGTTTATATATTGCTTTAATTGCATTGGTGTTCTGTAATGTCGATGTTATGGTAATAATTCAAAAACATGATTCAAAGGGTGTGCTGTGTCTCATTTTAAGTTAAAATGACAGGCATAAACATTCATTAAATGATTCCTCATAACATTTTAAAGCCAAGATCTACAGAACATCACACAAAGATATAACAAAATTTATTTTGATAACTAAACCTAAAAAAACCCCAAATGTGATCCTGCCTGGGAAGCCCCGGCTACAGTTCTTACTGATCTGATTTAATTTTGAGATTTAGCACGTCAAAGTAGTTATGACCAAACAAAAGGTCAAATGACATAATTTGTGATTGTTAATGTAAATAATAAAAACTAAGAATTATTTACAATTCCTTAAACATTAATCTATATAATTTATATAAGAAAAATACTGAAATGAATGATTTTATATGTACCTGAGATACCTGCTTGCTTGCATACTTTGACTTTGATCATCTCTGTATTCACTTTAGGTGCAGAAACACCTAATGATCCTTACATCATTTGTTTCTGAAATCTCTTTTCTATCATTTGAAAGTGAACACCGACCATAATATTAAATCACAAAAGAGACAATGGTGTCAGGCTTAATTAAGTGCAAATATGTTTCGTGTCATCACCGAAATTTCAGGAACAGCTTACCTGTTTTGTAACTCAACTTTTGACAAGATAACCACCCTGTTTTAAATAGATTTTAAAACTTATACCTGTCGAAAAAAAATCACTTTTGATGTTTACTTTAATGAACTCCTCAATATGATCTTAAATATGACACGCCAAGCATCTAGCGTGATGTGCCAGCATGCAACAGCGCAACATCAATACAACGAAAAGCAATCCACCCCTAATAAGAAAACTTTACATATACCAAGAAAGCTAGCCTATAGGTCTATTTATATACACATGCTTTAACCTGACGCATTGGGTTTCTTAGCCTGTGTGATACACATAACAACTCTCTTGTTTCTGGATGTTTGTCTTAAAGCAGATGTGTTGCTAAAGATAGGAACACATTTTTCTTTACATCTTCTTATAGCTTAGTTGGTAAAGGTCATGGGCTCGATCCCCAGGGAATACAGGTGCTAATTAAAAACGTGTAGCGTTTGAATAAAAGCCTCACACAACTTTTCTTTTAACAATTGACACGGTTGTTTTAAGTTTTTTACAGATTAAAGTCATACAGGTTGAGGATAAGAAATAATAGCAGAATTTTCATTCTTTTTGCACAACCTATTCCTGTTAAGATTTGGTTGTCATGGAAACAACACTATAGTTTATGTACAACTCTAGACTTAAGATCTTAGGATCGTTATATTTTCAATGAATGTAAAATTCTTCCCTATACTGTATAGGCATTTTCTTTACAAAGGTGTTTAGTGGAGTACAGAGGGTTGAATGATTTAGTTGAGAAAATGTTGTGTATTTGCTTAAAGATATTGCTCCAGAAATATATCCTAAATAAGAGAGAGAGCGAGAGCGAGAGAGAGAGGTGAAAAGTTGGTTTATTGGACAGATGGATGAACAGTCTGATATCTGCTCCAATGTGCCTGATTAAACCTCCTGATCTGCTGGCTTCTTTCCTCTTTAATGTTCACTCAACCCAATCCACTTCCTGCTGAGAGAGGAAGTGACACAATCTGTCAATCCCAGCGGTACACAGCGAGCACGCTCTGTATGAATCATCACCTGCTTGTTGTATGATTTACCTGGGACTAACATCAGAAATGTTTTTCACCCGATCAACTACTGGATTTGCTGAAGGAATTACAGTAAAAGCGCTAAAGGATCGTGAATTTCTGCTTTGCCATTATCATGACACTGTGTGTGCATCTTCATTTCTCTTAGCTGTGCACAAGTGTCAATGGATAACATTTCTTTGAAAAGTATCACAGTTGGGTGATTCTCGCGAAATTAGACTTATGAGGTGTCATGAATCATTTTGATAAAAAAGTAAATGCAAAGTAAGAGTATCAAAATGAGAAGCATACAGTTACAGACATCTCTTCATGTACTATTTTGCACATGATTTCAAATGACATCATACAAACCAATTTTTTTTCCACATTTAAGGGGGAAATTGTCATTACCGCAACGTGTCCATGACTGGATTTGGGTTCTTTGACATGGAAATCTAAAAAATAAAAACTTCAGTGCATGTTATACTATAAACATTTACAGTAAAGAAACATGAGGTATTTGGTAAACGTAGAGACAATAATAAGGAATATAAATGTGTCCAAGAACAATTCAATCATTGTTTAAGCCTTCAAGGAACCAACATTTAAGAAAAAAATTGTTGTAAGGGACATAATTGACTGTGACACTCAAGATGGCTACCAGGTAAGCAGTTCTCAGTTTTTCTCTCCAGATAAAAGTTGAAATTTTGTTTGTCATAGTACCGTGACAACTTTTTAGTTCTCATTACCGAAACATGAGTTTGTAAATGCATATATTTAATGTAATATCATGTTGCGGTAATGATAATTTTTTATAATGATAATCTTAAAAATACGAAGCCCCTAAGGCAGGGGTGTCAAACTCATTGAGGGCCGGATGGTAAATAATGCCATGATGTGAGGGCCGGATAATTTTTTTATTCCTTAGTGTATTGATACTTGTGGTAATATTAAATAAACAAACCAATTAATTAGTTTGTTCAGCAAGAAAACTAGTGAAACACACAGCTCTAGTGAAAATCCACTGGCCTTAGGTTGAAAAGCCTTAATTTAACTTCTTTTGCATTATTCCTTTATGCCAAAATTATTTATAAACCATTCACTTTTCTATGTAATGAGAACAGGCATTTAGAAAATGAAAATGCTAGATGGGGCAGTGGCCCAAACCAAAAAGGGAACTAAGGGGGGTGGTACTATTATTATGGTTTTAATAAAGTATTATAAATATGATGTGTTATATTACTAACATGTGATTATAATGGGAAATATAATAACAAGAATTAAAGTGTGACAATCTGCTAAATATTCAATATGATTTACCTACTTGCTTGATGGAGCTTTGAATCCCTGTTTGCAATGTTGAACAGCCTTTAGCAGCCTCCCTTTCCATTCTATGTCTTTATTTTGTCAAGGCATTGGTGTTTTTGTCTACAAAGTGTGCCAACAACAGCAAATTTAGTGTTTATATTAACTTAGATCTAATCGATTAGACAAGCATTGTAACGTTAATACTAAGAATGAGGCTATTTTGTTGTTGTTTGCTTGCTAAGTTGTTAGCACTTTTTGAACACAGACAGAAAATCATTACCGGAAGAAATACATAAACAAACGTACAAATTACTAATTCTGCGGTTTAACAACTGATTTCATGTAATGAATCTACCTGTTAGTGCAACGAACTTCGGAAACTGTCGTCTTCGCTCTCCAGGCAGAGAGTGGACACAGAGATGCTGCGGAGCGGGCGGGAAAAACACGAAGTGGATTAGCGGAATTGGTGGATCTTTAGCGGAGCGGTAACAATAAAACAGCAAGATTTTTGGGCACCGTGTTTGTTCCGCGTTTTGCTTCTTTCCGCTAGTCTCTCATATTAAAAACGAACTAGACACCCGCCTGAAAGGGTTTTTAAAATATGTATTTCATATTTAATAAAACTGTATAAATCATCACGCGGGCCGGATTGGACACCTTTGTGGGCCATATGCGGCCCGCGGGCCGTATGTTTGACACCCCTGCCTTAAGGGGATAGGGAGCAAAAATTAAATAAAGATTAGTTTCTATCAAACTATCAAGTTTAGTTTCGTGTGCGCACGTGAAACTTTCGCGTGAGCACGCAAAACTAAACTTTAAAAAATTTTTTGCAATGTCACCTTAGGGGCTTGGTAAAAAATGTTAAATATTTTATAGGAAATATTTTTGAAATCCTCTAAAAATATTGGTTATAGTAAGTTCAGCCTTTAATCTTATATGTGCAAAAAATAGCTTAATCTTATATGTGCAAAAAATAGCTTTTTTTTAAAATCTGATGCTGGACACCTTTTAAGTCTGGATTTCGTGAGAATCACCCAGTTGAAGTATTACAAAGTCTAAAAAGCTTTGTGCTATACACAGATGATGTTCCTGCATCCATGGCTGTCTGTTTCAGTCAGATTATTAGTGTAATAGTCTGTCATGTGACATTCAGGAATCAGTTCAGCAGTGTGAAAGAGTTTAAGAGCTCTTGTGATATTGATATCACACAGGTTCAGACGGCATGATGTATAGGTTATATGTACAATAAGAATTAAGTATGCAAATAAATGCACTGGAGTCTAAATCGTCGTAAGGTTTTGAATAGTAAACATTCTTACATCATACAAAATCTTGACAATATGCCTTGCAATCACGGTTTAATTCACTTTCCAAAGCATCTAAGTGCGAGCTTTGCATTGGTGAGTAGGTGGTGATGTTAGATGGATAAACCTAGAGAAAAAAAGACCTCATCCCAGTGCATTGTGGGATGTCTTGACTTAATTACACACGGATCTCTCTCTCTCTCTCTCTGTCGCTCTCTTATGGGCTGTGAGAACTGTTAACTGCACACGGCTAAATTACAAGAGTCCATTATACGGTGCAAATATCTCATAATGTGTTTGTGGGTGTCTGAATCGGCTTTCGATGCACCCAACGTGAGGATGAAATATATGCCGGAAAAAGCAGTAACCTTCCTTAAAGGAGTAGTTCACACAGAAATTAACTAGCTGTAATGATTTACTCACCCATGTAGTCTTTCAAGTCATGATTTACTCTTTTCTGCGAAAGAGATGTTTTGAAGTGTTTTATAAAAACAATGATCTTGTAGTCTAGCAGCCCTAAACCCAATGTTTGCTTCCCTAAGGCCCTAGTAAGACGAACCCAAGACACCAAAGGCTAGGTTGTGTATTTAATCATATATTAAATTCATATTTTATATGCGTTTGCTCTATGTTAACGTATTTAAGCCAGATTTTAATACATTGCATGTATGTGCAACGCACAATGAAATCTCACAGTGCATTGGAACAAGTAAAAAAGACGCTGAGTAAGTGTTGGTTACGCTTAAAATTAATTTAATAGGGGAAACAATGCAACAAATATATTTCAGGGTAATTATTAATGGAGTACTTTAACTTCATTATGTAATTTATGTGTTTTGTATTTTGCACTATAGGCACGCTATAAACATGCTTGGCTCTTTTATCTAATGGTTGGATAAATCGGGGTTCCCACGGGTCCTTGAAATCCTTGAAAGTTTGTGAATCTGGGGGAAAAATTCAAGGCCCTTGAAAGTTTTTGAAAATCTACATACATAGATACAGGTCATTGAAAGTGCTTGAATCTATTTTATGCACAAAGTTTTTGGGAAAAAAATCTATATTATTCTCTGTGTAGTGTAGGATAATATCATACAAATTCTAGACTTTTTAAGCACACGTGCTAAACTGTTGGCTTTAAATGCTTATTTCTTCTGTATGCGAATGTTGATTCATACCAAAATGCTTTTTTGCATAGTTGTGTTTGACACATGAAAACAACTTGGGTTACGCATGTGAAGGGAACGAGACGCTGAGTCTCCCTTGCCATACTTCCTGCGTCCCTGTAACGCCGTCTTTGGCAATATTTCAGATAGCGATATACTTCCTGGTTCCCGCGTCACCCTGTCTTTGTCGTTAGGTCTCACCATTGGTTGAATTTGATATACACATTCAGACACACTTATCATGGAGGCGTCCCCAAAGTGTCACCGCAGAGACGCAGCGCAAGTTCCCTTGAAAGAAACTGTAACAATGTATCTTAAAAGGTAACACAATGTAACCGTACTCTTACTTGAAATGTGTCCCCACATTTAATTTTGAATTTGAGGGTATTGGACCTTGGAAAGTTAACTAAGGTGTGGGAAATCTGGATAATATCACCAAATCCAATTACTGGGTTTAAATGAACAAATGCTGCGCTGTTTCAATGCAAAACGCAGGTTGTTTTAACCCATTATTGGGTCAAATATAAACATGTTCTGGATTAATTTAGTCCAACTGTTGGGGTCGTCCATTTTTGACCCAATGCCGGCTTGAAAATAACCCTCCACTTTTTATAGTATAAAAAGTGTGTATGTATTTGTTGGTTTCCCTTATCTGAACCCATCTGTTATGTAATTGCACATTAGATTCATTTTATAATCTTTAAAACTGCTGAACTGAATAATGAACATAAGTGAGTTTTAATATCAGCAATAATAGCAGCAAACACAAGTCCTCCTTCCTCTCCACCTCCTCTCTCGCTCTCCAATCGCTTCTCTGTTCGCATGATTGCCTTCTGAAATGACCACTGCATAAATAACACAGACTAAATTACTTGTAAATGACACTTGGGGATAGTGGATATGAAATACAGGTACTTGATTCGCTCGATCCGAACGGAGACCTGCGGAACAATTAGAGTTTATTCACAATTAGATGCTGGAAAATTACACAGACAAACAGATATTGAGACGGGCAAACCTACACACACACACATTCAACCGAGCTGCAGACAAGACCCAGAGCGCTAAAGTCTATACCGCTAACATGTTATGGAGGATTTATGAGACAGATTTGAATGATGTTTAATATAACTTCACAATCTGTGATACACAACTTGCTTCCATTGAGCAGGATTATTATTAACCATGTGATTTATTGCTTGCGTGCGTCCTTGTGTGTAGTATTCATATTACCAGACGTAATTTCAGATGTTGTTCTGTGGCTGTAATGTTTTGTCGCTGTTGTATTGTTGTGGGTTCAACAGTGATGTTAAAATCAATCAGTAGGATCCTTACCCTTTGGAGTCTACTTACATTTACAGTTATGCATTTGGTAGACACTTTTATTTTGTAGTGACTTGTGGTGTACATTTTATCTGTATGTGTATCTATCACATAAGATTTACTTACAATGAGGGTCAAGCATCTTTCATAATTTAGCTTAATCCTCTCTGATCTTTTGAATTAAACATCACGTTATTGCAACTATACTTACTGTAATGCACATGCACGTGTAAATAACCAATGTGATTGGCTGACATTGCATGAAAATTTTTTATAGCAACCAACCCATAAGTTGCTGACCACTAAATAGGTCTCAATATGTAGATGTGGGCCTTATATTTAAAGCATTAGTTCACACCAGTGACACCCTCATGTCGTTGCAGACCTTTGTTCATCATCTGTGTAATAGCAAGTCAAATATTTTGATGAAATTAGAGAGCTTTCTAATCCCATGATTGACAGAAATGCAATATTTTTGTACTCATAAAGTCAGTCTCCAACGTGTATTAATGAAAAAATGTGTTTAAGCCATACTGTAGATGCATAGATGCCCTTTTAAAAGCTTGCATTTATGTAGGACTCAAATTATGAATGTATTTGTACTATGCACATCTGCGGTGTTTAACGCAAGCATGAGTTGTTTTCGTAAATATGCATGAGCACAAAAATATTCTCGTTACTTCATGAAATGAAAACTGAATCACTGTAGTCACATGGACTATTTTAACAAAGTCTTTACTGCCTTTCTGGGTCTTAAAAGTTGTGAGTTACGTGGCTGTCAATTGAGGGTCAGAAAGCTTTTGGATTTCATCAAAAATATCTTAATATGTGTTTGAATTTAGTTGGAAAGCGGCAAAATGGGGGCGGTTAGTTAGGTGAAGCATAGTCGGTCGGCACACCTTGCTTGTGCACCCAAAATCTTGCCCCTTTCGCGGACATAGCTCTTCATGGCAGACGCCTTTAAAGATAAACATATTTGCACTAAATGCTGCACAAAATGCTTCCTCTACACGAGAAAAGCTGTAGCCGCGCAGTGATTTTGCCATTTGTCGCGTACTGTGTGAAACGCCCATAACACTGTAAAAACAATTGATTACTGATTAGTTAATTATTCATTTATTATTTAAACATTATTATTTTTTATTTTGTATCCATATGTTCACTTCAGAAATAATTGACAACGGGCCATTGAATTATTTGTAAATAATGCACACCCACACTCTGGCTGGGTTCTTTTTGACCCATAATAGGTAAATATTGGACAGAACACATGCTGGGTTAAAAATTACCTCATGCTGGGTTAAAAATGACGGAATGTTGGGTTGTTGTTATGCAACCATGGTGTATAATAATAACCCAACAGTTGGGTTAAAATAACCCAGCATCGGGTCAATTTTTAACCCAGCACGTGTTCTGTCCAATATTTATCCATTATGGGTCAAAAAGAACCCCGCCATTTTTACAGTGCGAGGCGGAGTGTGCAATAATTCAAAGGACCGGAGTCAATTATTCCTCTTATACCACGGGGACCACAAACATTGCTCTGGTATCTATTTTTAAGACATTTGACAGGTTAGGTGTGCGGTTTACAGAAAAATAATCAACACCCATGAAACATTTCTTAGCCAATCAGAATAAAGCATTCAACAGGCCCGTGGTATAAGCATAGCTGTTTCTTGTTTCATTTATTTGCATTAATTTGTTTATCCGATTGACGATTAAACTGAAATTTCATAATGACCACTAGGGGGCGAACTCTGACAGTTGTGTCCGAATGTCGTGTAGCGGTGTCAGTTGAAAGGCGGCTTTACGGTTGTGGAACGACATGTACATTATTGACAAAACCTTCATTCTGGGGTGAACTAAGGCTTTCAGTGTATAAAACTTGAGTGTGTTTATTTCGCTGATGAATACTGGACTTGTTTATTTGAGCAGAATTATGTAGAGAATTGCAGAGAAGTCTTCGCTGTCTGACTCACACAGATATTTCTTCTTAATCTTTCTGCTGTTTTTTTATTTATTTTTGACTCTGTGGTTCATGCTGTGCATTTGTGACCTTTCGCTGCAGGTTTCACCCGTAAAGATTTCCTTCGTGCTGACTTTAACTCATCAAAGCTCCACCACCTCCAAATATTTATTTCAGCATGTCAATATCTGGAGACGCAGTAGATCCTGTTTAAGATATTGGACAATCTGGTTTATGGTGAGGTTCATATGGCAGAATCTTTTATTTTACTTGGTGGCAGTTTTATATTAAAAAGTCACTGGTGTTTTACACTGTTCTCATAGTACAGTAACAGATTGAGGTCTTGAACCGTATATTCACTGGAGGTGCTTGTCATATTAATTGCTCAAGCTTAGCACACACCACAACCTAAAGAAGAGAAAGAGGTAGGAAGGGTGCATGATGGTGCATATTTTCAGTGTTAACCTTACATTTCTATTTTATGGATATTATATTTTGTAGCTCAGAGTTAAAATGAGCTGTCACATCAGGCAGGAGTTCAAATTCAAATCATTAATAATAAGGCCACATCTCAAACTATTCATCCTATACCGTATGTGATGTTACTACGTCCCAAATAATAGTTTGGTAAGTATGGTATACTTAAAACTGCCTAAATGCTATCTTTAATGTATCAAATCTACACAATCCCCTTTGCCATCTAAGTATGTACTTCGTATTAATATGCAAATTAAAGGAATAGTTTATTAAAAATTAAATCTTTGTCATCATTTACTCACCCTCCTGCTGTTTCGACCACACAAAAAGAGATTTAATGAGTAGTCTTGTGGCTTTAACACAATTTTTTTTATTCTTGGCCCATTTAGAAAATTAAACTTCAAAGAAGTGATCGAAATACTGTACATAAGCCACTGAAATCAAGTAGTGACCAATAATATGAAAAAAATATATTTTTCTTATATTTTAGCTTTTGGAGAGTTGGCCACCATTCAGGTTACTAAATGTGTTTCTATAAAAAAAATTGTAAAACTTTAGCGTTATTTTCTATATTTTACGCAAAACTTTGCAAAATGACAGCGTTTCCATTAATTGATGTTATCAGACTAAAACGTAATTTTGTTATCTCGTGATAAATCATTCCCAAAACCATGGGGACGGATGTGTTAGTTTTCATACGCCGCTGCGCATAGCGACATGTGGATGATATGAAAATACTGTTAACGACTCAAAAGCATACAGAGCAGTCGACTCCCAAATTGCTGTTGCCGTATTTTGATGTCATGCGGTTGTTGGGTCTTGTGATTGTGCATGAAGTC
The DNA here is from genome assembly GCF_030506205.2 of Paramisgurnus dabryanus. Classification (NCBI taxonomy): domain Eukaryota; kingdom Metazoa; phylum Chordata; class Actinopteri; order Cypriniformes; family Cobitidae; genus Paramisgurnus; species Paramisgurnus dabryanus. Next base: position 31,517,406 of record NC_133341.1, on the reverse strand, counting down.
GTACACACCTCTTCTGTCTTGTCCCACGGTTTCCGTTGCAGTTTTGCGAGATATTCCTTTTTACGAATTGCCTAAAAAACCACCTCAACCGAGTGTACATTTTTGCGATAAATTTCCATTTGGTGCATTTTCAATCTGCTATTTCAATTTGTGCAATTTGAAGGGTAATGGAAATGCAGTGACTGTCACTCTCTGTACTATTTTTGTGTGTGCCTGCTTTAACAAAAATGTTACCTCTTTAAATTAACATGAATTCACAATTGAAATTTGCCTCTAAAGTTTATTTCAAGCAGTTGAGCATAAGCCTTTTTTATAATCTGTATATCTATGCTCTTTTAGTGCACATACTACATAGAAAAGATTAGAGCTGTACATTAATGAAGATAAATGAGATGATAAATGCGGTAACTTGCTAAATAACCCAAACTCGGTCCTGGAGGGCCGGTGTCCTGCAGAGTTTAGCTTTGACCCTAATCAAACACACCTGAAGCGGCTAATTGGGGTCTTACTAAAGCATACTAGAAACTTTCAGGCAGGTGTGCTGAGGCAAGTTGGAGCAACACTCTGCAGGACAACCAACGGCCCTCAAGGACCATGTTTGGGAAATATTAAAAAACTTAATTATAATTATGTAACCAACATACATGTTTCATATTCTTTCTGGGGAAATAAAGCATCAGTCTCTCTGATGTCATGTTTCCATCACCATAATTTTATGCATATTTTGAAGTATCCCATCAAAAACGAGTGATGGAAATGCCAAAATTCGAATACAAATTCCTTAACTTGCAAAAAAGGGTTTTTACGCTCGCTTGAGGTGGTTTTTGACTTTTGCGAAAAAGAGTAAATGTGAATAAACTCCTAAGACCCAAGTTTTGGTTTGTCCAGTTATTTGTGGTTAGGACGAACCAATAAATATAATAACTTTGAACATGAAGCAGTGTAATTGTTCATGTTTGGGTACAACAGATTCCAGTCACACAGAATTAAGTATTATGGTGCAAACAACAAAAAAATGTCTTAAGTCCAATTTATAGTCGTGCGTAAGACTACATTGTAGCTACGCCGTAGGTTATCCGTAGCCTTTGCGTAGCCTGACATGCACCTCGTAAAATTTTTAGCAGCGCGTCAGTTCCACGTGGACAGCAAGCGCTGTGATTGGTCCACTAGAACCCCTCCCATCAGGTAAAAAACTGCATCATAGGTATTTCCGTTGCGACGGTGAGAACAAAGATGGACCAAGTTGAGGAGTGATTTAACTCAAACTGCAACATTAGTCCCTGTTTCATCACTGCTGGTATTCTCAAATCATACACAACAACTTGGTGTTTCTTCTTCGTTTGTGGGTTAAACTTGCCAAGCTGATTCTTCATTGACGGTCACGCTGCTACTGTGGTAACGTGTGGATACTGCCTACCAGTGGTCTGCATGTGTGTTTGCACGTCGACGAGGACGCAAAAGTATAAATGAAAACCGACGCAGAACCTACGCCGTCGTGGCTACGCCGTAGGACCTAAGCACAACTATAACGAGCCCTTAAGGAGGATAATGGGAGATGGAAACACATTTGTGTAGTAGTGAACATTAAACCCAAGTGACTGACCGTCTAGCTGTTTCCGCTATCGTTGTCTTTATCATAAATGGGGCTCAGCGTCGTTGTAATGCCCTTGCTGCTGGTGCCTGAATCACAAAGGCTGCATTCCTTCTTCTGTGCACAGCATTCAGTTTGGCAATGACAAGCTGCACTGCTAGTAAATTAATAATTACCCCATCATGTTTCCATTTTCCAAGCATGCCTTGTTTTGTTTGTTGGTTACTAGGTTATCAATACCACTGTCTTCTCTTGAACAACTTGATGGAAACGCACCAAATTCGCATTTGTTTTCTTTTTTTGCGAATTTAGAAAATATTAGCTTCTAGGGGTGTCAACAATAATCGATTCGGCAATGCGCGCATGCACGATTCAGCATCGATGCAGCAAAGTGCCATAATCGATTATGTCACTGTTTATTTTTTGGCCTCGAGTGGACAATAAAGTTGTGAAGTTTCAATTACTGCAGGGGGCATAACAACAACAATCAAGATGGCTGAGGTGGAGAGAGATGACCGTGATGGACGGGTAAATAAAAACGCACCCTTTTCCATGGAAAGTGGACATATGGGCACATTTCGGATTCTATGAAGTTAATGGGAAACTAGACAAGACTTACGCTGTGTGTAAAATTCTCATCTCAGGTATATAATTGTCATTGTCTTAAAGCTGCTAAGCTTCCGTTTTTGTTGAGAATAGTTGCACTTGACTTTACTACTTGACTGATTAAAAATTTGCCTTGTTCTGTACAGTAGAATTCTGATGCATCGCAATGCATCGGAGAATCGAATTGAATTGAATCGTTACCTGGTGAATCGTAATTTAATCGAATTGTGAGGACAGTGCCAATGCACACCCCTATTAGCTTCACGTTTGGATGGAAACCCAGTTTCATTTTCAAAGTGCATCATCCTAAAACTTTGAGTACATGTGACGTTACCAAAAAGTATTGAAGTTATGTAGCTATTGCAAACCACTTGTTCAGTTATTTTTTGATATATATCTTGCAGTCCTATAAAGAAATAGTAAAAGGCAGACTGATGTTTTGTTGAATTTTGGCCGTGATGTTCCGGATCTGTGGCCATCATGAATTGGATTGCGTGCTGTAATGCGGTTTAATGTGTGACAGCTGGTTTAGTTTGTTACTCTATTAAACCATGTGTCAGATGATCTATGGTCAGTCCTGGTTAGTTAGGCATGTGCCGTATATCCGTAGGCCACTCTGGCTTTTAATAAATCTAGTCTGAAATAATTACTAACAATATTTTACACTTTGAATTATTCACCAAGTCACTTATAGTTTTGGGAAAGGTTTCTTGGCCCCAAAATCAAACATAATTTATTTAGTTACAGTACCTTTAAGATTTATGACTGGCAATCCTCTATGCCTGTGAAATACCACCGTCAGGTCGCTAAACACGTGTTGATATGTAAATATGGGTGGTCATACATTAATGTGCTTAAGGCTGTGAATTCATAACCACTGCAGTTTCTAAAAAACATTGTTTTTGTCATTTAATTTTTATCAGAACTTGGTCCTATCATTGTAGTACAGAAATCTCTATGTGTGTTCACTAAAGTCCACTATATGGAGAAAAATCTTTGTATGTTTCCTCAAAAAACTTAAAGGAAAAATTTGTAAGAAATGTATATCAATTAATCATAAAATGGCCCTGACATGTCACTAGACATTAAGAAATCATTTTCATTTCAAATACTTATATCACTGACAACAGTGGTCTGGCCAGGATATTGTCATTTAAAAAGTGGAGTTGCAGCCCTCAACTGATGTTTATGTTGTCATTTTGTGTATTGGCCACAAGTTTTGTGATTGCAATACCAGTTTTGGCCACAATCCTACATACTGTTCCTTTAATTTCTTCTCGACTGAACAAAGACCGACATAAAAATTGAATGACATGGGGGTGAGTACATTTTCGTGTTTTTTTGTTATGAAAGTAGAGGATTCCTTTAAAATTCAAAAGAATAAGAAACATCACTGGTGCTACAGTCGATGTTTGATGTTTTTATGAAAACTGGATAGGACCCATGGCTGGCAGTAGATCAGAGATATGAAATACACAATTAATGCACAGATCATTAATGACGAATAAATCTATCAATGATAAATATGTTGTTGTAATATGTTCGTCTTATATACAGTGTTTGTGTCTGTGATGTTAGCATCAAATGAATGCCTTGTTTCTCATTTCTAATATATGTTTTCGCCAAACAACTTAATCCTCATGTTTGATAATTCTGTGTAGAGTTTCCCGCTGGACGTGGATTTAAATACATTTACCCTGATGAAAGCATGAGTTCAGTGAGTCAAGCCAAATATAAAAAAACTCAAAAAGATGAAGTTAATTTCAATGTTTTGGCAATTATGTTTTTAAAAGCGTAGAGCAGAAACATGCCCTCATATTTTACACAAATGCACTATTCAAAAACTAGATTTTTACATTGGAAATGTAAGTTGTGTTTGTTTATCAGAGCATTTCCTCATGTTAGCATGATCTGGGAACAATGTCATTATCTGTTTGCTAAGTTGGTTTCAATGCTTGCTACATAGGTAATTTACTGTATAGGCGTTATTTCATTGCACAGTACGGCCTGGTACGGTTCAGTACAGCTCACTTTTTTTTCTTTTTTTTTTTTGCGTCGAGTGAACCTTTGTGCATCACATGTTTTGTCAAAATAAGGGCCTGCTGCAGACGCGTCTAAAAGGGTTTATGATAAAAAGAGCTATGAATTTCAAAGATCATTAATGTCGAATACCAGTTATTCTATCAATGATAAATATGTTGTTGTAATATTCTTAAATATGTTCGTCTTACATACAGTGTTTGTGTCTGTGATGTTACAATGTGGATGTATTTACAACATTTAATCCTAACATTATTACGTTTTTACAGCTACAAAGAGTAAAACATTTACAAATCTTTCATATAAAAATGGCTGTTTAATTTTCCTTTAACCATTTTAACGATAATGTTCAGCCCAGTCTCACGAAATTTCGTTATATAGTCATGTAATTTTTTGAATCTTTTTTGTGATATTATCACGAATTTCCGTGTTTTTTCGTGATCGTATAACGAATTCCTGTTTTCGTGTGATTATCACGTATTGGTTACTCACCTGTTTTGTCCTATTTTCTTACCATTGTCGCTTTGGTTTAGGGTTAGATTTACATAAAATGACATCCTTACCCAAACCCAACTCTAACGCCAGGCGACATATAAATAAATAAATGAGAAAAAATAGTATAAACCAATGTATAAAGTGACATTCTAATGCAAGCACCAAATCTAACCCTAAACCGAAGCGACAATGGTTTAAAAATAGGAAAAAGCAGTTGAGGAACCAATACGTGATAATCATACGAAAATAGGAATTCGTATACGATCACAAAAAACACGGAAATTCGTGATAATATCACAAAAAAAAGAATAAAAAAGTTATGTGACTATATCACTAAACCTTGTGAGACTGGGTAGCAATGTTAACCCTACCCCAAACCTTATCCTAAATCCAAACCCTTTATATACCAAAATTTTTTATATGTATTATTTTTATATGATGCGGCGTAATAGACAGAAATGTTAAGGAAAATGTTTGTAACAATATAGCATTTAAAAGATATTTCAAGTCGCTAACACAGTCTTACACAAAATCATGTACTGTTAGAAATAAAAAGCATAATAGACAGACAAGTGTAATCACAATAACTTATTTATTTCGAAAATTTCAAAAGCTGAATCAAAATTAGTAATAATGAAGTTGTGCTGCAGCCATGGCCCTCTCCATCAAGGCACGCATTTCAAATTTAAAAAGTTCACCGATTGAAAGACGGCAATCAATCTGTGCAAATCTGTGATGTAGCACACAAGAGCCATTGAGCGTTTGATATCAGTGCCCTAAAACAATGTGTCGTAAACTTTTGAGGTGCAATATTTGAAATCAAATTCATAACGATTTGGCAAACAGTATAACAAAATCGTGAAATGATTACAGAAATCTTTTAAGGTTTTAAAGTGTTTAATATTGTATATTACATTAATATTGTGTAATTCCCTGAACATTTCATTAGGTAAATAAGTAAATTGTCGTTAATAAATAATTTAGAAAATATGATTGAAAAACGTCATTAATATGAGTAAGAAACACCAATGCCCACGATTATTTATGAATAAGAATACATACCAATTTGTATGTCTGTAAAGCTGTTAATACGCAAATAATTAAAGTATTAGTCCTGTCAACATGTTGATATTATACGTTTCAGTGTGTTTAAAATGTAAGTAAATGTAACTGTGGCACAATAACGCTATTTCATGGCAAGTATTTTACGAGGTGGCTAATTCGTATTAATTTGTACGACCACCTTCGTACATTTTTTAACGATTCGCCTTGACCACTGTGACGTTGGGGTTAGGGGTGGAGTTTCGTTATTGTTTTTTAATGATAATCATATGTTTTTGCATGATTAACTTCGTACTTATTCATACAAATTAGCCAACTCGTAAAATATGTACCAATTCTCGTGAGATCAGGCTGGGCACAACCACACATAAAAATACACACCTATTCTCATGAGATGTTGTTGGTACAATACCTAGTACCCAATACTTTTTTTTAGTACCACCTCGGTTGAGGTTTAATGTGAAGTGTCACACTGCATATAATAATGGTACTAAATTCTGAATTTAATTACAAACTGACCTGTACCATGGTCTATACCGTATCATAGCCTTTGTATAGAGATGCGTATGCTGAAGTCATTCCCGATACACGGCTCTACTGTATAGAGTCGTGTGGATGTGTGCGAGAGATTAATAATGAACTAATGGCCAGTTTCTTTTCATGAATATCTATCAGCTCATGAATCTCAGCGTCAGTGATGCGACTGAAGACTGAAGGATATTATTTTAATTATTGAAGAAGCAGATGAGGAAGTGATAGAGACGACATGTCCTTTATTAATAAAGCTTTGACACTGACTAATAGAAGACACGAGTAACGCACTTTAGATTAATCTGGTGTACATTAACATCTCGAACATCAGAATATGTAATTCACTCTCACTGTTATGAATGAATAATTGATTAAACTCTCGTCTTTGTTTAATGGCACTTCTAAGCCGCGACTTTCCTAATGCTACTGCGTTTGTCTTTATTTAATTCAGCTGTGAAATCTGTATCGCTTACAGCTATAGACTACATGTGTTGATAGGAGGAGAGATCATGATATTGTGTTTTTAGAGATTAAAGGTGTCATGTTGTTTGATGATTCGAAGCGTTGTGCCATTACATTCCCAAAACATGTCATCCCGATGTATTAAAACTTTAAGCTTACAGTATATATTAATATATCTTCATAGCTGATAAGTTGCTTAATTTGTGGACTCCTGTATTTACATATGAATGACTTATGAAGGGACAGTTGTAAAAATACGTGTTTAATAAAATTGCAGGTTGCTATAAATACTTATCAAATGACAGCTCAAACTAAAGATCATTATATAAAGCTTAGGATTAGGTAAAAATGTTTTTTTTTTACCAAATATTCTTACAGAAAATATGTAATGTTTGTACCCCAGTTTGTAAAAACCAACAAACAAAAAATATCAAGATGATAGTCGCATGATTTCCTTGTTGCATTGTTTTAGTATTAAAGGATTAGTCCATTTAAAAAAAATAATACAGATAATTTACTCACAACCATGTCATCCAAATGTTGATGTCTTTCTTTGTTCAGTTGAGAAGAAATTATGTTTTTTGAGGAAAACATTCCATGATTTTTCTTATTTTAATGGACTTTAATGGACCCCAACACTTAACATTTTAATGCTGTTTAAAATTGCAGTTTCTTAACAATCCCAAACGAGGCATAATGGTCTTATCTAGCCAAACGATTGTCATTTTTGGCAAGAAAAATAAAAAAATGCACTTTTAATCCACAACTTCTCTTCTTCCTCCGGCTGTGTGACGAGCCAGCGCGACCTCACGTAATTGCGTAATGCCGTAGAAAGGTCACGTGTTACATATATAAAATGCACATTTGCGGACCATTTTAAACAATAAACTGACACAAAGACATTAATTAGTATCATTCGACATATAAAACAATGTCTGAACGGTCCTCTTTCTCCACACTTGTAAGGCGTAGTTTCGTATACGTCATCCATGACCTTTTGACGTGATGACGTATTACGTGAGGTCGCGCTGGTTTAAAAGTGCATGTTTTTATTTTGTTTGCCAAAAATGACAATCGTTTAGCTAGATAAGACCCTAATGCCTCGTTTGGGATCATTTAGAGTCTTTTGAAACTCGCATTTTAAACTGCATTAAAACTGTTAAGTATTGGGGTCTATTAAAGTCCATTAAAATAAGAAAAATCCTGGAATGTTTTCCTCAAAAAACATAATTTCTTCTCGACTGAACAAAGAAAGACATCAACATTTTGGATGACATGGTGGTGAGTAAATTATCTGGATTTTTATTTTTAAGAAAATTGACTAATCCTTTAACTTTGTTTGTGTGTTTGTATGAATTGAAATTGAAGTTAAAATGATAAATTGTATTGATTGATTGGGTAAGATTGATGATGGGTGAGATTGTGAAACATATACTTTATAGGCTTGTTCGATTTCATTTGGCTGTGAAAGAAATGACAGGCGAATGATGTCAAAGTACAGCGAGAACGATTCAAGAAATCATACGGAGAAGTCTTATTTTGACTCGCTCTCACGATTGTTTGACATCATTTGCATGTCATTTATTTTGGCGCCGCATGAAGTCCAGTGCACTTTATGTAAATTTAATCATGTGACTTTTATTGTTGGATGATCATGTGACTATAGTGGGTGTTTGAATGAGCACCGAAAGGTATTTGTCAACTTGTTGTTGTTTTATAGTCTTGTGATTTTTTAATAAAGAGTTTGACTGAAAACTTGGTGCAAGAATCCTGCAGTAAGATTATAAGTAGACTTCAGGGAAAAAGTGAAATGTGTATAAAGAATTTAAGGCTCACGGGTGTTTACGCTTTAAAGGTTTTGTCTGAGACTTTTCATTTTGAAATCAAACACAAGAGACTCTCGACTTTCACATGCTTGTTTTTTCCTTGTGAAATACAGTGAAGTATATTTTTCAGGATAGTACAAATTATATATTACATTTTTTTTTCTTTTATTGTTTTTCTTTCTGATGATATTTTGGATCATTATCAAGAACACTTAAAAATGCTTTGTTGTTTTTAAAGGGCCTATCTCAGGGGTCTCTTACCTTTTTGTGAGGAAGGGCACAATGGATAAAGCAATCTGGAGGGCTACTTTTTATATAGCATACTACATTTTTTTATTTTATGTTTTATCATTGTTTACAATGTTAACATACATAAAATAAATAAGCAAAAATATGTAAAAAAATAATTTTTTAATTGAGGCTATTAATAGAATGTACATAAGCGGGCACCTCACAGACTCCGTGCGGGCAACCTGATGTCCGCGGGCAACATGTTGGAGACCACTGACCTATATTTTGCAAAATCACTTACAAGGTGTTTGTAAAGCATCTACTTCCTTTATAATCCGTATTAAACCAAAGCAGTCTCATTAGACATGCTGTTTTTATTATTTTGTAAATGTGACATCACACAAACAAAGCTCCGCCCACTAGTGACAGACTGGTTAATTTTACCCCAAAGCAGTTCTTAATATGTTTGTAAGCGCGCTGTAGTGCTAATGCAGTTAAATATACTATTGTCTCAGACTGTATTTAAAGGAATCAGATCGATTTTGAATTTTTTATAAGCACAAATTCACTTATTTTCTAGACTTATTTTCTTAGATCATGTTGCTCATCAAGAAAATGCATCTTTATTTAAGAATTTTTATATATTTTTACTGAAAACAAGACAAAAATACTAAGAAAGAAAGTCATTTTTTTGCAGTGCACAGCACAAAGATTTCAATATGAACCATATAAAAGAACCTTTGATGTATGACAACATTCTCATTTTCATCTCCTGAGGAATTTTAGGTAAAAGCATCGTAGACTTCGAAACTGAGAACTCCATTAAGCAATGCATTAATCCTCTGAGCAATACATTGCCCGTGGGATGTAGTATATTCTTATATATAATAGAAAAATTCTTCATTAGCTCTGACTATCTCTGCTAGCCAAACGCTCAGAGGCGAATGAAATATCTGACCTGAGGCACGGAGCTCGCTGCCAGCGTAAATGACAATGTTCATAAGAAAGTGCTGTTTGCATGATTATTCCTCAAGGTGTTTCAATCTGTAGAGTAAATAATTAATTTTCCTATTTAAGTGCCAGGTTTGATTTATGCCATTTGGCAAAGGTGACTCCGGTGAGAAGTTTCCTACATCAAAAGTTTTAGAGAAATGAATTGCACGCTCTCACGATTATCCACAAACACATGTTGAAGAACATGGAGGGGTGGTGCGAATTACGAAACACTATAGACTCCAAATATAGAGTCCAATTTTGACTTCTGAGAGGTTGAATGTGCTGGCTCAAAATTGGGTATGAAAATGTGAACTCAATTTGACTCCTCCTCACTTCTGTTCAAAATGATAAAATAGTGAGAACTATCTGAGTTCACATTAAAGCATTTGTGATGATGGATGCTCTAATAAAATTATTAACTTTGCTTTTTAATATAAAATAAATCTTGATATGCATATCGTTTTCTAAAATGTAACAATGCATTTGTGCGAGAAAATGATGCATATAAACCAAAACATGCATATAAAAATGCTAAATTCAAATATGGTGAGATGTCAATAACTTCAAATCTCATTGGTTTTCATGTTTCTTGTGACTATTGTCATATTTCATCACAAGACAACGGTTTTGAAGTTATGAAGATGTCATAAACAGAAGAGCTATTTATTCTAATAGTAATTTCATTTTAAAGTCCCACTGTGGGGAAAATCAGGATTTTATTGTTTGTTTATATATCAATGTGGTGTTTTAAACTCATTCCCCGCCAAAAAAGTTTGTGATTTTCACAAAAGTTTCACAAAATGCCTTCCAGGAACATTTTCTTCTAAAAATATATAAACATACAAATATATTAAATTAAAGAAAAGACCCTCTGCTTTCAAACAAACAATAAATAAATAAACAAACAAAAAAAAAAACATGAAAAAACTTTTCATCCTATCGATATTTTTTTCTCTGCTTATAAACTCTTAAATATAAGAGAAAATAGAAAAATATTTTTTTATCAAAAAGCTGAAATAACTGCATTTTTGTGAAGGAATTTTGTTAGAGATCAGATTCAGAATGATTATCAAAAAATACACAGATTTTAAACATAGTAAATAATGTTTTGGCTTAATTTTTTTCATAAATTGGGTAAGTGGATAATCAGTGGATAATCGCGGTATTGCAGACTAAATTTATCAGGAACACTTTTTTAATGCAAATGTTTTCTTTTAATTGATGAGATGCCGGGGAAAGAGTTAATATGTTTTCAGATAAGCTATGTCAACACAGTTTAATGCATGGATCAGTTCAATCCATCTATAGCTGGGTTTCCATCACCATGATCGTAAGCACATTTTAAAGTATCGCATATATTAAAAATAAAGGGTATCCCGCACACTATTAGTAACTTGCAAAAGATGAAAATATTTTTTGCGATGTTTCAATCACAACAGATGTATGCCTGAGGAAGATCTTGAGATCGAAACGTCGCAATAAATATTTTCATCTTTTGCAAGTTAGTAATAGTTTGCGGGATTTATTTTTAATATATGGTTGGACTTCATTGTCTCTCTATCCTACGTACCTATCCGGGACTAACAGGTGTGCAACATTATTTTTCTTATCTTCTAAAGCAGGGGTTTTCAAACTTTTTTTGTGTGTGGACCACTATTTGTAATCAAGAATTTTCGCGGACCACCTCATAATACTCATAATAAAATATGTCTACACAAAGTCCTGAATTTATCTGCACCTCTAAATAGGCTTACTAGCACTAAAACTATAACTGGTCATCACATCAGTACTACAGATTCTTAAAACATATTCTTAAAAAAATATGTTTTTCTTAAAAAAATTTATTATTTTATATTTTATTTTGCCTTTACATGGACCACCTGCAGTACCCTCACGGACCACTAGTGGTCCGCGGACCACAGTTTGGGAATGGCCGTTCTAAAGTATCGCATAAGAAACGAGTGATTGAAACGCCAAATTTCGAATAAAAAGTCTAATTTGCATATTCACAGATTTGTGTATACTAAATGAGGCAAGTTCAAGCTGTTTTAAAGCATGAAGAATTTACTGTGACTGGTAAAAGTTTATTAATATGTTATCATGATGCTCGATGCATTTTAAATGATAACAGGGACTACAAGGAGACTTTAAACTTTACATCTTAACTTTTCGTTGCCATTTGAAATAGCATCAAGCCACAGTTGTCTACAGGTAATGACTTTTGTTAGACACAATGTGTTAAACACATCCTCTCGTGACTTATCACTTTAACATTACAATACAGTGAATGTGTTACAAAAACACTTTGAATCTGCTACTGTACTGTATGCTGTGTGAGGGAATAAACAGCTGCGATGATTTATTGCTAATAAGAGAATTAATGAAACATCTGGAGAATGCAAACAAGTTGCATCCTGCTGTCTTGATTTGTAAATCCCACAGTGTATCTGTCTTGTGTAAAATGATAGACATACCAATGGCATGTTTATTTCCTTTATTGTGAGAAAATATCTTAAAGGGACAATACACCCAAAAAATGAAAATTCTGTCATCATTTACTCACCCTCATGCTTTATTCTTTTTATAAAATAAAAAAGATGATTTGATAAATGATGGCACCCACTTCCATAGTAAGAAAAACAATTACTGACAACTGTGTGCTTACCATCATTTGTCAAAGTATATTTTTTAAATAAAAAAAACTCAAACAGGTTTAGAACAACATGAGCGTGAGTAATTCAATCATTTTGGGTGAACTATCCCTTTAAACATTGAAGTAGTCTCATGATTGCAGCATCTCCCCATATCACATTCACAAACACATATTTGCACATAATGGTATGCTAACTTGTGTACTCCTCCGTGTAGTCATAATCACAGTGTGCATGAGTCAAATATCTTCTTTTCCTAATGGACACAATCTGCAGCTCACATTATAAAGCCGATTAAAGGTTTGACTACACAGAGCTCAGATTTCAGATCAGCTCTTGTGTTCAATAGTCAGGGAGTCAAGCGCCGTCTCAATCAGTACACTGATGCTGTGTACGAAACCGTACCCTAACTCCTATATAGTGCCCTATATTTTGCGTCCGCCATTTTGTAGTGGTGTCCGAAACCTCAGTGAACAACTTAAATTCTTTCACTATTTTTACCCACAATGCACTCTGACTTTTGAGGGTACAGTCGATGTACACTCGCTCACTCACAATTTCCCATGATACAACGAGAGACGGACACGTAACTGGAATCGGCTGAAGGATACTGACAGTAAACGCCACAAATGTACCTTTATACACTTTTGTTACTCCTTGTTGTCAGTTATTTTCTACTTTTTAAAAAAATAACCAAATCTCTGCGACAGCTCTCTGACGCATGGTATTTATGGTATTTCAGTGTCCAAAATTGCTCACTAATTTTTGTTCACTTCTTACTTATATAGTGGACTCAATTGTCATTCACTATATAGGTATAGAGAAAAGTGAAGGAGTGAACAAGGGAGCGGTTTTGAAACATTTGTTCCCTTAAATATCCCACAATGTAACGCAAAAACTAGCGAGTATAATGTTTCATCATTTGATAATGTTTCAATAATGTCTAATTAAATGGTATAGAAATTTTGAAAAACAAACTTTTATTATATTTTATAGATAAACACTAGATTGTGTTCCCTACATGTACTGTATAACAATGTTTATGTATTGTAACATTCAGCTGAAATGTACTATGGATATGTAACAGGTCATAGCGTTTATTGTAATGTAATCTATAAAAAATAAATTCAGAGAGATCATCAATGTCTCAATGTGTACCCAGCTGGGAAAACCAGCAAGACCAGAATATGTTGTGTTATGGTTAGGGTAAACTAATTTCAACTTTCTTGACTACACTGTAAAAAGTAAAAGTTGGATCAACTTAAAAATTACTTTAATTGGTAACACCGAAGATTTGTTGTTTCAACTTTCAAATTTAAGTGAAAAATACTTTGAATGAAAATTTTAAGTTGAAATAATTTACTTTTTTATGTGTTACCAATACATGTAAATTTTTTAAATTGATCCAACTTTTTACTTTTTACAGTGTAGAGAGGATTTACTATACATGTCAATTTTAAATACAATGTTGAAATAACTTAAGCTAATTCAACTCCTCACTAGTCAAAAAAAGTTACAAATAAATTGTTAATTTAAGTTGATTAAACTTAAAGTTAAAAATTAAACTTAAAGTATTAAGGGAATTTAAAGAGCACCTATTTCATTGCTAAAAATAACGTTATTTTGTGTATTTGGTATAATACAATGTGTTTGTGTGGTTTAAAGCAGTGGTTCTTAACGTTATTCCTGGAGGCCCACTGCCCTGCATGTTTTGTATGTCTCTTTTATCTGGCAGACTCAGTTCAGTTCATTAAGATCTCTTCTAATGAGCTGATGATTTGAATCAGGTGTGTTAAATAAGGGAGACATACAAAATGTGCAGGGCAGTGGGCCTTGAGGAATAACGTTAAGAATCACTGGTTTAAAGAAACACATTATTTTTCACATATACCGTATATTTTTGTAGCTCCAGATTTCCCTCTCTTCCTGAAACACACGGATTTGAAAAGCTCTGTGTCCCTGATTGACCAGATTGGCCTGAATATCTCTGAAGTCTCTGAAGTATCTCGGAAATGTGACGCTCCTTACCATGTTTGAAAAATTTGCGCGCAATGCTAACAGGATACAGATTTACGTTGGAAATCTTAACTCGAGTCATCGTTTACTTCAGGGTTTGTACGTTTTGCATATCGTTAACATGAACTAATACACACTTACACACCTAAGGAAATGTAAAATCGTGAATCGGACAATAGGTGCTCTTTAAGGATTTGGGTAGGGAGCCGATTGAGACACATGTAAAGACATCAGTTTCTACCCCATAATTAACCAAAAAAGAGATCCGGCCAATCACAGCTCAGATTACAAACCAATTACAGGCCATTTTAGAGGTTTGGCCAATAACAGCATAGAGTATAATGAACAATTTAGTTCATCTCTGGTAGCAGACCAATGAGAATTTAAAGCCGGAAGGTTAGCGGGAATGTTGTTGGCGAGAAGCATTTTTATTGCGAAAGCTTTTTACTGTGCAAAGCAACAGTAATAAACAAAAACAAAAGCACCTCGTCTGCTTCTATAAAAACACAAGCTTTGAAGGTCAAAGATAATAAACAAGACATAAAATTTGCTGGTGGGCGCGAGTGAAAATTTGTAATCTCTGTAAAGTGCGGTCACCACCAGTGGTCTCTGTGCTGGAAACTTGTGGTAGTCCAAATCCCAGCTGGGTGTCCAGCAAGCTTGATTTAGCTGTTGTTCCAGTGTCCTCACACTTTCCCTTGCCACCTATTTTGCCCTTCAGCAAAACGCTTAAATCCAGAAGCTTGAAATGAAGCTTTTGTTTTGGCTTTACTTTTTCCTGTAAGCTAAAACAAGGACACATTTCCAATGCATTCACCGAAATTGATAATTAGTGTTACAGAAAATCAAGACGTCATGACTTATTGAGAAAAGTTCCTTAAGCATCTGTATAAATCCTCAGTAATACTGTTTTGTTTTGCCAATTTGAATGTGTTTGTTCGCTTAATGAAAAACACCCTGCTGATAATTTCATGTCTCTAAGACCATCAAGGATTTATTGTATTTGCTAATTCATTTCATGCTTTTGCAGTTTTAACTAAGCCTTACATGAACTGAACTCTGTGTGATTTTTCCTTCTGAATAAGAAAGCAGGCGTTCTGGCCTTAAACAGTGATGAGAAACAACACGACGGCAACAAAACAATAACCCTAGAACTATAACCACATCATTTTGTTGCAATGCATCCTGGGAGCTTTCAAATCAGCAACATCCTTCAATATGAAATTGTTTGTTTAGACTGCTGTTTTAGGGGTAATATTATTGATCGAACATGCTTCTAAAGTAATTCACCTTTTCTGGTTCCTGCAGTAGCCTTGTGGATAAGACTTTATATTCAGATCTTTTTATAATGTATATATAAATAATGAACCATACGTAACAGAAACGGTATGAGGCTTAGGACGTAGCCTTGAGGTACACCCCCAATCTTCTGTTCAGAATGAAGGAAGCTGAATCTTTTCAAA
Organism: Paramisgurnus dabryanus; assembly: GCF_030506205.2. Taxonomy (NCBI): domain Eukaryota; kingdom Metazoa; phylum Chordata; class Actinopteri; order Cypriniformes; family Cobitidae; genus Paramisgurnus; species Paramisgurnus dabryanus. The sequence goes on along the minus strand of NC_133341.1, from coordinate 31,501,436 downwards.
ACATCTGATCCAACAGACTCTCCTTCTATTATTTAGCATTTGTGTGTATGTGAATTATTTCTATGGGAGAGAAGCAGTGAAAGGAATTGGAAAGTGTAGGAGACAGAAGGAGAGCGCTGAAGCTGCTCAGTCTATCTTGTCTGTGAGATGAGACCGGTTCCTCTACGTTCTCATTAGAAAGCAGGTGATGGGCTCGCTCTCATCACACAAGAGGCAATTGGACAGTAATTCTCATTTCCAATTACTCACTAGCCGAGAGAGAAACAGTGAAGCTGTTAAATGTTTCTATTGTCCGTGCCCTGAAGATCAGAACCCTATTACCGTCCTGTCCCTGTTACCGACTCAATGAAAGCTTCCTGCTGCATGACAAATGAGCTGAAGTAGCAGTAACACTCACCTGAACGTTTACCTGAAACTTCCGAGCGGTGACTAAGGTGACAAACATCCCCGAGCCAAAACAGTAACACAAAAGTAGCGCACGACCACTGACCCTTAAATTCAAAGTGTTTTTAAAAAATCCTCAGCCTATTTGCAGTCTTATTCTTCGAAAATTAAAAATATGTATAGTCTATAATGTTATTATCTAATCAAATCATGATGGTTTAAATCAGCCCATGCAGCAGTCCTTGAATATTCTGTTTCATGTTTACTGTTGGATTTACCATTGCATCATGTGGATAGCTGAAAGTGATGACGCTTATCAGAATGATTGTGTTCACACCTTGGTCAAAATAAAATGTCTGAGTGATACAACACATTGCGGTCAGACGTAATCCTGAGGACACACACGCTGACGTGTTGAAGCAAATGTGTGTATGTGAACTAGCCTGGCATCTCAGCCCTAGATTTGTCAAGAGCACCAGCCAATATCTCGTTTCACAGAGCTTCTGGCTTTAAAATTTCAGCATAGAGTTTATTTCATGACTTTTCATGACATGAAGGTAGAAAATAAATGTTAGCCTGGACCACAAACCACTTAAAGGCACACTCCACTTTTTTGAAAATATACTTATTTCTAGATCCCCTAGAGTTAAACATTTGATTTTTACCGTTTTGGAATCCATTCAGCCGATCTCTGGGTCTGGTGGTAGCATTTTAAGCATAGCTTAGCACAATCCATTGAATCTGATTAGACCATTAGCATCGCCCTAAAAAATAACCAAAGAGTTTCGATATTTTTCCTATTTAAAACTTGAATCTTCTGTAGCGGGTGTGCCTCATAAGCCTTGAAAAGTGCTCTTTGATCGCCCCCTGGTGGCTGGCTGCAGTACAAGTCAAGTACCCCGCCCTCTCCATTCAAACGAATGGGACTCTGCTCTAAATAAAAAAATTATTTACACTTCCAATAAAAGTTTCCGAAAGATGGTTTTGGTCCTTTCAAGTAGTTTTTATCACGCTGGTATATGTTCAAGTCTTCATTATTGTGGTAAGTTTCATTTTAGCATGTAATTTGATGCAATAGAAACGGGGCGTGACGTCCGCCTTGGCTCCAAACTGACGTTTTTACGTTACATGGTGGAGACCGATACTAAGACCGATGGAAAATTAAAAGTTGCGATTTTCTAGGCCAATATGGTTAGGAACTATAATGTCATTCTGGCGTAATAATCAGGGACTTTGCTGCCGTAACATGGCTGCAGCAGGCGCAATGATATTACGCAATGACCGAAAATAGTCCCCAAGGGGACTTTTTTTCGGACGCTGCG